>NC_089589.1:102337075-102679788 GCF_019320115.1 Miscanthus floridulus
CATCACCATCTATGAATGAATTCTATAGTTCCTAGGTAATCAGAGAGACATGGAGGATACACTGCGCCTTATTGCATAGAACACCGCTCACACCCATCAGCAACATCAAGGGCCTAAACCAAATCAATATAGCTTGTTCAAATATTTCCAAGACACCAAGCCTCCTATCTTCAAAGAGGCCGAAGAACCGCTCTAGGTGGATGAGTGGCTAAACACAATAGAGCAAAAGTTTCATCTATTGAGGGTAATGGAGCATCAGAAGGCTGAGTATGCATCTCATCAACTGCAGGGACTGATAGGGATATGGTGGACCCATTTCCTATCTTCTCTACCTGCAAACGCACAGGTCACCTGTCAACAGTTCAAGTTAGCCTTTAGGGGACATCACATTCCCCTTGGGCTAATGCGCATGAAAGCCGTTGAGTTCATGAGACTTACTCAAGGGACCAAAACCCTTACCGAGTACATGCATGCCTTCAACAATCTGTCCAGATATGCCCTAGAGTTTGTCAACATAGAGGAAAAGAAAATAGAGAGCTTTGAGAGAGGCCTTTGCACCAAACTAATGAAGACTATGGCCAACTCATGGTGTGCCACCTATAATGAGTTTGTCAGTGATGCCTTAACCCAGGAGAATCAGAACAACTTACACGCAGCAGCAAAGGGCCACAAAAGAGCAGCTAAGGTGGGTGCCTTAGGGTCATCTCAGTCTAGAGCTCTAGTGGTAGCCAGGCCATAGTTTCATCCACCAGCGCCTAAGTATAGGCCTCCTCAGCCAAAATCTCAAGCCAATTGCCCTCAGAAGACATTCCATAGGGCATTCACCATTGCCATACCTAAGGGCAATGTAGGCTAGGGAAGCTCAGTAGGACCAAGGAACAACCAGCCATGCTTCAACTGCAATCAGTTTGGCCATTGGGGCAAGGAGTGTCCCCATCCCAAGAAGAATAGCTATCAAAGCCAGGGTAATTAGAAACAGGCAAATCCTAAGGCATGTCCTGGATACATGCATTATACAGCCATGGAAGAAATTCTCGCAGGAGAAGTTGTGACTACTGGTTTGTTTCTTGTTAACAAACATCCTGCCATTATTTTATTTGATTCTAGAGCTTCTCATTCATTTATGAGCCAAACATTTGCATCTAAGCATCATTAGAAGATAATTGAGGTAGACAAGGGTGGTTATAGTATAAGTTCAGCTGGGCCACTATTTCTACTAATCAATTAGTGAGAGATGTGCTCATCTCTATACAAGAGAGGAAGTACACTATGGATCTTATAATATTGCTAGGACTAGCAATAGATGTGGTTTTGGGCATGAATTGGATGAGGGGTCATGGAGTTCTCATTGACACTACCACTAGAACAATTATGTTGAGAGAACCAAAGGAGAGTAATGCTTTTCTAGTACCACTTCCCCAGAGTTTTGATCTTCAAAACTTGTCTTGTGCTATCCAAGCCACTACTCTCTATGATATTCGAGTGAGTTGCTGGGTTTACCGCTGGATAGGGATGTGGAATTTAAGATTGAGTTAGTGCCAGGTACAACACCTATCTCAAGAAGACCCTATAGGATGCCACCAAATGAGTTAGCCAAACTTAAAATCCAGTTACAAGAACATTTGGACAAAGGTCTCATTCGACCTAGTTTGTCTCCATGGGGATGTCTTGCTTTATTTGTAAAGAAGAAGGACAAATCCTTGTAGATGTGTGTGGATTATAGGCCGCTTAATGCTATAATCATTAAGAACAAGTATCCTTTGCCTCATATCGATATTTTGTTCGATCAACTGGCAAAAGCAAAGGTATTCTCTAAGATTGACTTGAGGTCCGGTTATCACCAAATTAAAATCAGACCAGAAGATATACCTAAGACCGTTTTCTCCACTAGGTATGGCTTGTACGAGTATTTGGTTATGTCTTTTGGATTGACAAATGCTCCTGCGTAGTTCATGTATTTGATGAATTCGGTATTCATGCCCGAGCTCAACAAGTTTGTGGTTGTGTTTATTGATGATATCTTGATTTACTCGAAGAATGAGGCTGATTATGTAGAGCATCTGAGAGTTGTTTTGTCTAGATTGAGGGAACATAGGTTATATGCTAAGTTCAGCAAGTGTGAATTCTAGTTGAGCAAAGTACCTTTCTTGGTTCGCATCTTATCTAAAGATGGAATTTTTGTAGACCCATCTAAAGTAAAAGAGGTCATGGATTGGAAGGCCCCAACTTTAGTTCATGAAGTTTGGAGTTTTCTAGGGCTAGTAGGCTACTATCATTGTTTCATTCTAGATTTTTCCAAGATAGCTAAGCACATGACCAGACTACTCTAGAAGAATGAAAAGTTCAATTGGACTTCGGAGTGTGAAGTCGCTTTTCACACCCTATGGACCTTGCTAACTACAGCTCCTATTCTAGCACAACCCAACATTGAAAAGCCTTTTGATGTGTTATGTGATGCATCGGGTATAGGTTTGGGGTGTGTGCTCATGCAAGAAGAAAGAGTTATTGCCTACGCTTCCCGACAATTGCGAAAGCATGAAGTCAATTATCCTACACATGATTTAGAGCTCACAATAGTTGTTCACACCTTGAAGATATGGAGACATTACTTGTTGGGAAACATATGTCACATATACACTGACCACAAAAGTCTCAAATACATCTTCACTCAAGCTGAGCTGAACATGAGACAATGTAGATGGTTAGAGCTAATCAAGGACTATAATTTGGAAGTGCACTGCCATCTAGGAAAAGCTAATGTTGCAGTAGATGCACTTAGTCGAAAATCTCATTGTAACACCTTAGAAGCTTTGTTGGAAGATGGATTTAATTTGTTACGTCCTGTTGTGCTGCACAATATTACTGTCAGTTGCTCACTTGAGAGCAAAATCATAGAACCACAGAAGATAGATGTGGGTGTGTTCCACGTCAAGCGAAAGATGAAAGAACAGGAAACCAAGCATTTTAGATTGGATGAAAGAGGTGAGCTATGGTTTGAGGACCAGCTTATGGTACCGAAAGACCAAGAACTTAGAAATCAAATTTTAGATGAAGCTCATTCATCCAAGTTGTCTATCCATCTGGGTAGTAGCAAAATGTATCAAGATTTAAAAACCCATTTTTGGTGGACCAAGATGAAGAAAGAGGTCGCCACCTATGTCACTAGGTGTGATAATTGTAGTAGAGTCAAGGCCATTCATTTGAAATCTGCCGGATTACTTCAGCTGTTGCCTATTCTAGGCTAGAAATGGGAAGAAATAAGTATGGACTTTATTGTAGGCCTCCCGCAGACACAACAATGTCACGATCTATATGGGTCATTATAGATTGTCTCATCAAGTTAGGACATTTTGTACCGGTTAACACAAGGTATCTATCTGGGAAGTACGCTGAGCTGTACGTTTCTTAGATCGTGAGACTACATGGAGTACCAAGGACCGTAATCTCAGATCGGGGACCATAGTTTATAGCTCGCTTCTGGGAACACTTGCACCAGGCCTTAAGAACTAAACTAATCATAAGTTCAGCATACCATCCACAAACTTCGGGACAAACCTAGCGAGTGAACCAAATCTTGGAAGATATGTTGAGAGCTTGTGTTATATCCTCCAAGTGTTCATGGGAAAAATGGCTACCTCTAGCCAAGTTCTCCTATAACAACAGTTATCAAGAGAGCATCAAGGTGGCTCCTTTTGAAGCCTTGTACAGCCAAAAATGTAGAACTCCTCTAAATTGGATCGAGCTCGGAGAAAGAAGATATTATGGCATTGACTTTGTCACCGAAGCTAAAGAGCAAGTATGCATTATTCAACAGCATATGAAAGCAGCTCAATCCAAACAAAAGAGTTATGCGGATAAAAAAAGAAGACCACTAACCTTTGAAGTGGGAGACTATGTGTACTTAAAAGTTTCACCCATGAAAGGAGTGTAGAGATTTGAAGTAAAAAGGAAGCTTGCACCTAGATATGTAGGCCCGTACTAGATTATTGAGCAAAAGGGAAATGTCGCCTACATGTTACAACTTCCCCCAGAGATGAGTGCTATATTCATTGTCTTCCATGTTTCTTAGTTAAAAAGATGTCTTCGCATACCGGACGAAGCTATTGCACCCATCAACATTAAGCTCCAATTAGATTTGACCTATGAAGAGAAACCAATTCGAGTGCTAGAAGAAATGGAAAGAATAACCGGGAGCAAAGTCGTTAAATTCTACAAGGTGGTGTGGAGTAACCACAGTGAACAAGATGCCACTTGGGAACAGGAGGATTATTTGCGTGAAGTCTATCCTGCTTTTTATTAAGAATGGTAGATCTTGTAAATCTTAGGACGAGATTTCCATAAGGGGGAGGGGTTGTAACACCCCAGTGTTAAGCACTGCATTTGGCATTTGCATTTCATGAGCACAAGCATCATCCAAGCATTCATGAGCATGAGCATATGAAGTTTCATTTCATTCACCTTCTCTTTATCACATGTGATGTTGCTCATATACTTAATTATGCATGTAATCATATGTGACCAATGTATGAGATAGTTGTGAGGGCACCAAAATACCTTAGACAGATCTAGAATGATATTTGGAACAATGTTTATATTCATGACATAGACCAAATTTGCTTCTAAGTGCTGGTTTCATTTGAAATGCCATTTTCATGATGCTAGTTTGACCAAAGTTGAAGAGTAGCTTATATTGTTTGCATGACCATGTGGCCTAAATAAAAGTTGTAGTTTACATCAAGGGTAACAAACTTTATTTAAGGGTCATGAGCTAAATCAGTGTCTAACATGGCCAAACGGAGCTCACATGTATCAACAAAATGTTGTTTGGTGACTTAAGAATTTTTCTAAGTGTTGAAGCTGTTTTCAGTTTCAAAGTACTTTGCTTTGGAGCACTGTAGTTTGAAAACCATTGGGAATTAGGCTAAACTCCTTTAAGCATTTTTGTAGTGTTCATGTAGCTCTACAAATTTTATTAATGAAGCTTGCACTGATTCACCACGGGTTAGGAGTACGAATCGCTTGAAGATGCGTTGTCAGTCAGGTTCAGGGTGGATTGAATCAGCGCCGCGCGCGCACGTCGTGGCCGACCAGTGTCAGGCAACGGCCGCCGCATGGTGGTCATACACCAGCATCGGCCCCACCCATTAGGCCAGTGTGGGCACATAAGCGCGCCACTCCCTCCCACTCTCTCTCTCACGCGCTCACTCGCCTCTACCTCGCCTCCCTCTTTCGCTCTCGTGCTCGCCGAGTGAACCGCAGCGCTGCGCCATCGCCGCCATACCTCCACCAAGCTCGCTCACTGCCGCCACCGTACCATTGTCCAATTGCTCGTGCACAACACTCGGCCATCACTTCCTCCACCTCGTCGAGCTGCTATCTGTGCCAATCAAGCCAAGGTAAAGGCCTACGGGCGAGTTCGCCGTCGCTGCGCCCTTGCCGGAGCACCGTCGAGCTTGCATTCACCATGGTCATGCTCCACCGAGCCATCTCGCTCATGTGTTCCTATCATTAGGCTTAGCCTAGGGTTAGGTCTAGGTCATAGAGCTAGCCGTCGAGCCAACGCCGGCACACCGGCATCGGAACATGGCTGCTCACCACCGTGCTCTCGCTGTCGCCATGCCATGCACGTGGCCAAGCTTCGCTATTGCTCCACCTTGACCTAATCCATGCCGTAGTGCTTCGCTAGTGTTTGTAGATGCCATAGCCGCGCTGGCCTAGCAATGCCGCCGCCAAGGATGGACGGTGTAGCACCCGGTTTTAAGAACAAAACCAAATATGCACCATATGTGAGCCCAGGAAGTCAAATCTCACGTATAGCTATATATAAGGGGTAATATCAAAAGATAATGCTTAATATAATGTACTTAGTATAAAGGATATAACCTTAAATAGCAAACAACGGCAAGACAACTTTGATTTTCAGGTGAAGACTCCAACTCCATAGTGACAACTGACTAGTTGATCACAAGCCTAATTCCTCCAAACTCTATCAATCTGGTACCCATTCGGGATTTTCCAAAGATTTAAAAAGTAAAGCAAGTGTAAGTACATGTCATACTCAACAAATATAACATGAGGTTCATGAAGCTCAAAAGGCTGACACTGATTTAACAACGATTAGCTTTTAATGAGTCATCTTTTAGCAATTGGGTGGCAACAAGTTTATTCACAAGCCCATATAAACACATGATCAGGTAAACATGAATAATGGATAGCATAAACAGTAATCATTAGTGAGCATCTTTAACATCAATATCAACAGTGTTCTTCATCTATTCCATAAGGGTCCAAGGCCACTCGTGACCGTGAGCATGGCTGATATACTAGTTTTACACTCTGTAGAGGTTGTACACTTTCACTGTGAGTCATGATTTACCCTTTCACTCGAGGCAGTCAACCTCTTGACCCACTACCAAGGAAGGTTGGCAGGGTTCACTATGAAGCCTTTCAAAGGTTCGTCTAACAAGTTAGGGCCATTAGATTCACTCGGCAAATAGATATAGGAACCTCCCTATCGAATGGCACAATTCTATCATGGCTACACACATAAGAGTAGAGGCTATCCTATACCCGCTTCATCAAGCCATTCTTACACCATAAAGGTAACCTCTAACAAGCTAGAAAAGGTCCTCATACTGAGCTAAAGCCAGAGCCATGTAGCCCTCATAGTTGTACTGTAAGTCCCAGATGTTCGCTTATAGATAAGTCCTTAGGGTAAGGAATCTAGAGCACCATAAAAATAGCCCAATGCTCTAGCCCCCTTGTTCCATGTTGCTAAAAAGCATCTTTCAGTGTTTATTGCATAATCCATTAGTCGAGTTACAATATCATAGCTTTAGTTTGAGCACTAGCATCATACTGCCTGATCCAACCCATAGGAATCAAGGTATAAGGTAACAAAGTACTAGGAAATCCTTAGTGGTAGTCAAGGTAGACACATGCAACATGAATTAAATGATTAAAGGTGTATAGGACAACAAGGATGATCCCATGCTATACTTGCCTTAAACTCTAATCCTTCTTCCAAAACTTCAAAGGAACTCCTTGATCAACATGTAAAGCTCACCAACTGGACAAGATAATAAATCACCACACAAGCATCCATGCAATCATACACAAAGCAAACAATAGAACTAAATTAGAACAGTATACCAAACACCATAAACATTAAGTAAAAAGGTTTTAAAGATGTTCTACATGTTGCTATGAACGCATAGACGTGAAAAGCATGCTAATCAGAGCTACGATGAAAAAGAAACATCTACCAGAAGATTCACCTTTATATAAGAATAAGAAAGCTATAGGCTTCATTTATTTTAACTATATAAAATCATATATATAAGATATTTTAGAGAAGTATCCAAATTAAATTAAGTCAAATTATATTTGATTTGGAAAACCAAGATAGATCTAATCTTATTTTACTTAAAAAAGATTGAAGTAGAAAATCTAAGTTGCTTTTAATTAGAAAACTAATTGCATATAGATTGATCAAATCAACATTTTATTTGAAAGCATAGAGCATGTTAAACAATGCTACTATAACTTATATTACGTCGTTATGAATCTAACATAATTTGAATGGGTCAAAACGGAGTTAAAACGAAGAAGTTATGGCCGAAACAAGGCTAGTGGCAAAACTGTAAATAGATGAAAACGTATTTTGAATCTAAATGAAGGAAACTACGCTTTCTAGAGAAAAAGATGTATTCCGGAAATATGCTATGGACTGTAGGTTCTATACTAGAAAAGGTGAGGGGCTCTTATGCAAAAATTGCAGCGAAGGGATACGATATAATCTTGGCCCTTGATCTTGGATTAGACAGACAGAAAAAGATCAGAGAGAGAGCAGACCGATGGTGAGCTCAGGTGGTGGCCGAGGACATGGCCGACGATGAGGAACTTGTCGACGTGCGTGAGTCGAGGCCTTCGAGCCATGATTCGATGAACCGAGGGCACAGGATTGGAGAGCGGTGCACGGCAAACTCACCGCAACACTTTCTTGGGGTCGACGGCGAGTCTTCGACGTCGGGCTTGCAGCGGCGGCCGAGGTCGATAGCTAGTGCATAGGGCGGCATGTGCGACTCAAGCGAGGTGGCGGCTGCTCTAGATTTATGTGGAGGGAAGCGACGCACAGGGAGCTCCTATTTAAGGCTGGGGAAGCGACGTGGGGCACAGGGAAACGAACGAGGCGTCTCAGAAGTGGAGTCCAGCGGCGGAGTCCGATGCGATTGCGATGCGAGGAGGAAGAAGGCCCCGCTGATGGATGGGGCCAGGGTGGCAGCCAGAGAGGAGAGGGGAGCGGCGTGGGCTTAGCTGGTCCTACCTATGGCGGAGACACGGAGGAGGGAGAGCGGTGCTGGGCCATAGGATGGTCTGGAAGGGAGCGAGCCTTCAGCACACGGGGCGGGGAAGCAGGCCGAGGGGCTTGCTGGGCTACTGGGCTAAAAATAGAGAGAGGAGAGAGAGATCTTTTTTTTAATTTCAATTTCAAATCCAAATTCAAACCAAATTCAAATTCTTTTGAAATTTTAATCAAACCCAAGCTTCACAAAATAAATATGCAGCAACATGTATGCACAAACTTGTTTCTAAACCCTATGATGAATTTTAATTTAAAGAAAAATATTATTTCCCTATGTTTTCATGAGCACAAAAATTCAAAATTAATTCAATTTCTCTCTATTTCAAAAGAAGCAATTTTTAGGGTGTTACAGCCAGAGCACCACCGCACACCACTGCCGAGCCGCCATGCTCGTTGGTGAGCTAGCTCCGGTGATCCTCCGAGCAAACCGAGGGTACCTGTAGGTGCGGAATAGGATGGGGAACACATTGGTGCCAACCTCGCCGTCGGCGAGCTTTTCGCCGGTCAACCACCGCCTCTGCGTCGGTCTCACTGGCGCATGGGGCTAGGTTGACCTACGGGCCCCCATTGTCAGCCACCGTGGGTGTCGTAGACCGGGTGTACATATCATTTAGGGTTTAGTTGGTTTTTGAATTAATTTCACATATTTGATTACAAACTTCAAAAATTCATATATGGAGCTAGGAGTATCCAAATGGGGTGAACCAAATTTTGTTAGATTCATCTTGAAGTGTACTATTTGAAAAAAATATGAAATCTACTACTTAGGGTATTTTTCTAGGAGAATTAAATTGAGCAAATAATAGCTTTTTAAGTAGTTTATATCTTGTAAAATGCATAACTTGAGCTAGGAAGGTGATAAAATTGTGACTTGACATTTTTGTAGAGGCAGCTATACTCATCCAAATGGCATGAAATTGGTACAATAGACTATTAGGGTCACGTGTAGACTACTGTAATTTGCTAGGAATTTATTGAGCACTGGAAATATTTACTCTATAAATCACCTTATTATCTAAGGAAATTAATAAATGAATATAAATAAATTAGTTAGTGAGGCTTAGAAGTAATTGGTTATAGGCAGTTAGTTAATTATTGATTTATAATTCAACTAGATGGCTGCATATATAGTTTCTGTTGTGGTGATGATTTCATGATCATAATGGTCTTTTCTATAAAACTTGTTAATAACAAAGTTATAGATAACTTACTTATATACCTGGTATTAAATTTTCATAGTCATAGGTCTTGTGGTTTAAGAATTTTGGCTGTTAGAAGTCTGCTATCAGAAATGCTTGCTCTCTAGACAGATCTAAAACATTGAATTGTTTGACCTAGATAACTACTGAAACACATTAAGATAATTAAAACAAAGTTGTAGGAAATTTCATAAGCTTTCCAGAATGTCTGCAACCATATTATTTTGATTTGTATAACTCTAGTTATGATCAAAACAAGTGGCTATTGTCTTGTAGTCTAGAAAATGATTTACATAAGTGTTTGTTTAAGTTACTAGAGAAGAGATATGCACCTACTCAGAAAAAGAAAATGTAACTTGTTATCACCTTAATGCAATGCTGCTGATAACACTTATGAGGATGCATTCATCATATCATAACATATTGTACATGTCATTATATATACATCTATGATATCTTATTTCCTGCTCATGCATATAGGATCGTCCGAAGGGATAACTCTGTTGGAGTTCAAAGAAGAGCTAGAGGAACAATAGGAGGCATGTCAGGCCATAGCTCTAGAAGGAGAGGAGCAAACTCTTGAATACTTAGACAAGTGCCTAGACCACAGGCCAACTTCTTTTATCAAAGGCAAGCCCCGAAGTATTTTAAGCCTACCTTGTTTTACAAAATATCACTTGAGTCTGTGCCGATTAAGGACCGTATCATTATTCGCACTTTTGTTGAGATTAAACATATGCCTCACTTAGCTGGCCAAATAACTTGTTCTGACCATGAAGCCGAGTAGCTCAACTTAGGTCAGGCCCCATTCTGTAAGAGTGCGCACTCTAGATGGTAGTAAGGATGTGCGGGGAGCCAGATGTGAGCCCAATGGCAGACCGGGCCTAAACGTCCTGGTAACTAGTCATCCCTGATTGTGCGGTGCTGATCGAACCCATGAAATGTGGACCTGAGTTATACCAAAGGTAACCTAAGGTGACTGTTGATCTGGTCTGCCTGGGTTTGTGTTAGGAATAAATTCCCCACTGGTTGAAATCGATTTGAATCATCGTCTCTCTCGGACAATGAGAAACTTGGCTAGACCCAACATCGTAGTAAGTGTATTATGGAATGATGGTTATGATGAACATGGAATTACTACATCAGCGATGGTTATTATTGTTATGCTACTAAATGATATACCACATGTTTGGCACAGGTTAGTTGCTAATCTAGAGATGAATAGATAAAATTAACTTGATGACCAAATTATAACTGTATACTTGAATTGGTAAGCTTTTTTATGGAAAATGTTGTCAAGCTAGCTCCACTTATATAGCCTTGCATAATCCTTGGAGTCACTTTAATTTTTTGGTTTATTAAGGGTAAGTCTAGTTGAGTACCTTCTTGTACTCAGGGTTTATTTTCCATTGTTGTAGATAGTATGATGTATCATGGCTACTATAAGAACTGCTTCTGTCTCGCCATGGATGAGGAGTAGGGCTCTAGGCAAGGTATCTCTTATTAATCCCTCTCTTATGCTTTTGTGGGATTGTGATCATGAGCTAGCATCGTATTTGGACAATGATGACAGATGTTGGTTTCAAACTCTATTTGCTTCCACTACTATTTTACCTGAACTTGGTTTGTAATAACTTTTAATCATACTCTGATGTATGGAACTATATTTGTGAACTTTATGTAATGTGTGACATGTTTGTCGAATCATGTATGATCTTGGTTGTATGTTGGTTGAATTGAGCCCCTTCGTGGTACTCGACGGACTACCGGGTTTATATGGGCTCAAGTATGATAGTGTGATCGCTTGCGAGCTGTTATTGTACTTGTGCTCTTATAAATTAGATGGTTCTGCTGCATTACTCTTCTCGGATAAAGAATAAAGCACTCAAACAAGTTGTGAACCTGATGAATAATATAAACAAGAAGCTTACTTGAATCAGAAGTTGATTACTAGAGAAATCTTAGAGGCAAGCTCAAATAGATCTTGGATCCGCACGGTACAAGCCGTAGAGAGAGCACTGATAGGCCGACACCTCCTCCATACTCTTCCCTCACTCTATATCTCACTATTTCTATTTATAAGACTAGATCCTATGGAGGATAAATCTTCTCTTGATAGCTGGCTTTGATCCTGACGAGGAGAAGATGAATTAGGGTTTCAGGATCCAATGAGGGAGGGGGTAGGGGCTGCTATATATAGGCTACAGGTAGAGTAGTAGCCAAGGAATAGAGGTGGAGTAAGGGGCAAGGACTCTAGGAGGAGTAGGGGGCAAGGAACTGCCACATCATCGATCTGCGTGAACTCTGCCAACCACCATTGGATGAACCGACCTAAAACTACCTTAGAATCAACACTGTAGATTGTAGGAAGGAGTACGTGATGGCGGAGGGTGATGGGCCACCCTCATGGACCGGGCAGCCTCCCTAGTGGGCCAACTGGACCACTATGGTGCCAGGTGGGCTCCTCCTTCTGGTGGCGAGGCTTGGGCTCTGTCTTAGGTCAACTTTCATAGGTGTCGCAGGTAGAATCACTTGTTGTTCTCGGTTTGCTTGTTTCGAGTGTATGACACTGGTTCCAGGAGCTATTTTCTAGATAAATCCTTTTGCAGTCATGAAATCACCAAAGCTCGTGGAATTCATTAGTTTAAACTTCTTAACCTTCATATGTGATTACATTTATGCCCTTATACATGTTTAATTGAGGGTTTATAATGGTTGTTAACTACCGTCAATAACTCCCCAAGCTTAACCTTTGCTAGTCCCTTAGCAAAGCTAAACTCAAAAATGGATCAGGAGTTGCTACAATGTTTTCACGCCTCAAAAGTACACATGTATTCAAACAAGAATTCTCCTCCGGATTAGAATAAATTGATCTAACTTTCAAACTTACCCATATTACCTTCAACCATGGGGCTTCTCAACCTTCACTTGGGTCTTGAGCAATTGAAAGACAGAACGATCAAGTCAAGCACTATGTCTCCAGTTTCTCTGTTCCACCATTGTTCCAAAGTTTTTATAAGTTTTCAAAATAAAACTCAGAGATTCCATTGTATGACACTCTCAAGTCTCTCAATATATGTGGTATTTGTGGATCCTCACCAAAGGCACTAAAAATGTTATGCCTTTTTCTCTTCCTACAACCAAGGCTTATGTGGAGTTCATAGGTACGGAGAAATCTAGAGCATACTTGCAAATGCATATATTGTAATGTCAAACAATGGCTCCAAAGAGAGTTGAGTCAGACAATCAAATCAAGATGTGCATGTGTGTGGATGTATGGTGGATATATAGTGGCTAACATAATTCTACTATGCTCCTTGAAAACTTATCTCTCTTTTGAAACTTAGAAACATTTGCTAGAGAACAGGGGCTATCTTATTCATCTCTTCACTTTTTTTCAGGCAGGCATCTGAGTACCCATTGTTTTAAATATCTTGGACACTTTTGTATCCATTTTTTCTAATCATCATTATTTTTTCTTTTCACTCTTTTTTTGAATAACTTTTTGCATAGCCCCATGTCTCTTTTCTGCAACAAAACTTTTGAGAGATAGTAGCAAGAACTTGGAGCATTTATTTGGTGAATGGAGAACCTATCAAGCATGTTTTTGTTGTTCACTCCCAGTGTAGGAGTAAAACATTTTTGTGTGGATCTAGATGGAAGGCATGTATCTATGCCTACCCCCAGTGTAGGAGTAGTGCATATTTGGGTGGTGTGTACGTGATCTTGATTTTAAGAGCATGACAAACCTCTCATAAAGGTCAACAAAACTTGACAAAACTCAACGCAAAAGCAAGTAACATATATGTAGAAGTTTTCCTAGCCTAAATAACATGTATGGCTCTGGTGGGAATTCAAGCTTTGTCATACAGGAACTCATCATATAACATTTTTATGTTTTTCAAAGTTAAATCTCCAAAACTTTAGTGTCACTAGGAACAAGATAAACAATAGCTCAGACCTTCTCATATCATATCCGTCAATTACCTAGACTTAGATCAAGCATTCGTTACCCACGAGTTTCAAGTTTAGAGTAAATCTTTATATCAAATCAATCTTATCCAAAACTCAGGAGAATTCGAGGCTGAAAACTAGGTACTTGAAAGGAATTACAGCAGAGCAACTATTCATCATTTCCATTTAAGAGATTATTCTGAGTCCTCTTTATTTTATGCAGCTCTTAAAAACAAATTAAAACAAACTAGACACACCTTTTTTTTGTTTTAAATTTTACTAGATCACACATTATTACTACAACTATATATATTTATTATATAGATAACTTTTTATTTTGTTTTTTTCATTCACCATTTTTTAAATATGAAAGAAACTAAAAATTAAAACAAAGGGAAAGAAGACTTACCTGGATACACGGAGGTGCTTCTCCCCCAAGCTATCTCTTTCTGTGAGGGTTCGGTATTGTAAGTCCTTCGAACCGGACTTCTCCTTGTGAAGTCATTAATCAAGTTCCTCGGTTTGCTCTGAAGATGTGGATTCTTGTGATGATGCCTCCAATGGTAATGTCACCTTTTTTTTTGCCAAACCTATCTTGATTTTGAATTCAGACTTTGGTTTGACAGGTTCAGAACACCTGTAGAAATTTGGAGAATCAACTGACTCTCCCACACTTTGCTTGAAGCGTGTCTGCTCATAAGACAAGGTAGAGATCAAGTGCATGGGTTCTGTTGGTGGGAAAACACCAACAGAACCAAAACTTTATTTATCCTTCTCTATCCTTAGGCACATTAAATAAGATGAAGTTGATGTTATGTGCTTTGTTCATTTATATCATGGATGATAAGATTAGAAGATTAAGCATGAATGTAGCATTTAAGTACATTTGGCAGAAAAGACTAAGTTGCTTAACATATGGAAGGATTATCTATCTTTCATAATGTATCGAACTTTACATGATTTTGACTATCATTTTCCCGAGATAGGATGTGCAATATTTAGCTTATTTGGTTAAGATTATGAGCTCAAGAAAGTGGTGCTAGGAACAAATTTAAAGAACTAAACATGTTGAGTTAATCAGATTGGATTAAGTAAATTTGTAACTCAAACATTTTTGTTTCTTATTTATGTGCGTGCCAGAATCAAGGAAAATCTTTTTAAATAAAGACCATTTACCTTAGGATGTTACCTTTGTCATTGGAGCATGATGACACCATGTGATGAAGGGTAGATGACTCGTGATGGTCCTTCCTTTTTCCTTGAAGTTTTCCTTGTTCGGTTAGTCTCGTAGCTTGAGCTGTTCATGAGCTTCTTGTTTCTTAGTTCACACCTTTTCTTTCTCATCCTTCTGTCATGCCATATTTCTGCTCTTCGATCTTTTGACACCTTGTTAGACCTTTTGCCTCAATCATTATTTTATGCCTACAAAGGATTAGTGGACAACACATACCCGAAGGAATATATAATTTTGGAACACAGGTTGTTTGTCTAGAATTTTGTAATTTCTATCTATGCTAATGAAAAGATAGTGTTAGAATTATTTTAATATAGTTTTTGTTTATCATGTTCTATATAAATATGGCTCAAGGCAAAGGTAACTTGCAACATAAGACAAAGTAAATGACTTTTGATACTTATAGTTCTTTGATTCCTAATGAATGTGCTGTGTCATCTTTGCGCAAAGTTATTGGAGTTCACCATGTGCCTTGCTTCATCTTTGATTTGAATTCATCTCGTGACTTACCCAAATTGAATTAAGAGTTTCCTGCAGGGGTTAGTCTAGCAAAATGACCAGCATCTACTATAGCATATTCTTGGTTCAAAAATCAAACTAGACACCTTGTTTAATTTAATCTAGGAAAGCATTTTAACCTAAGCACCACGCTTAATTTAAAAAGCCTTCTGAAGTAGGATCAAAATTCCTAAACTAAGCACCATGCTTAATTTAAAAGATGTATGAACATACTCCAAACCTTAAGCGTACTATAGCAAACAAATGTAGCATGAAAACATTATAGAGATTTATTCAATTGGAGATGAAAAAGCATTATTATTATTGAGCATGATTTAAAGGTAGAGACAACCAAGATGAATTAGCAACATGGCATAAGATTTTTTTAGAGAAGTTTGTCTTCCACACTTGAATTTGCAAGGCAGAATCAAGTTTGGATGGATAGAACTCTTATGTGTGAATGTGATTCAATGTTGTATTATAATTGGTTGGACATACCTTACGTTGTCATCCTTCATTCTTTTTGCTTCAAACCTGGAATGGTTAGTGACAAAAATACTCGAAGGAATATTTTCACAATTATATTCTATGCTCATTTCACAAGGGTATCATAGCAGAAGGTGAAAACTCATATTATCTTCCGAAAGTGCTTGCTTTAGGGCAACAGCTCGTTCTTGGGAAACCTTCAAATTGTGTTTCAAGTTGGTGAAGTGGTTTTCCCTCCAACACCAACCTTTGTGTGCCTATATCAAGATTCACACAATGAGATCTACAATATTTATGATAAACATATGCATTTACAACCACCCTTTTTAAGTTTTTATGAATAGAGAGTATGTGTAACACCCGAAAATTTGCTCCTTTTGAAAAAAAAAGTGTAAAATGATTTATTTCTGAATTTTATGCTCATAAAATATAGGAAAGTAAAAAATTTTCATTAAATTAAAATTCATCATAAGGTTTAGCAACATGTTTGTGCATACATGCCGGTGCATTTGTTTCTTTGAATTGTGTGGATTTGATTCAAATTGAAAACATTCAAAATGCTTTTGGAAAAAAAATTAGAAATGGCTTTGAAGTAAAAGAAAAGAAAATTTGAAAATAAAAGAATTTAAAAAGTTGTAAAAATTATTTTTGAAAACTTACTAAAAATTGCTCACTTTTATTTAGAATTGAAAAGTATATTCAAAACTTTATTTGAAGTTGCACTTGGTTTACATTTGAATTTGGTTTTTAAAACAAGCTCGAAAAAGATTTGGAAAAAGAAAACCCTCTCTCCCTTTCGGCCCTCATGGCCCAGTCTGTTTTTTTCTCCCGCGCTGGCCCGTTTCTTCCCCCCCCCCCGCAGGCCGCCGCTCTCTTCTCCGCGCGGCCCATCTTCTCTCTGCGCCGGCCCAGCAACGCCTGTGGCCCACCACGTGCGCCAGCCCAAACCGCGCTGACGCCGCACGCTCTCCTCTATCACCGACCACCCGGGCCTACCTGTCGGGTGCGTCTTCGTCCCCGCGTCGTGCTTCCACCGGACTCCACCGCCGCCGCTGCCGAGAGTCCGAGGTCGCCCCGCGCCGTTTCCTTGCGCTGCAAGTCCCTCCACTCCTTAAATAGCGAGCACCCTGCGCCCTATCTTGCTCTGTCGTCGCCGCAAGCCAGCATAGCGCCGACGTCCAAATCCCACCGAGGGAGCTTGATGCCGCCGAGCTACCTCCGTCCTTCTCCGCCGCCGAGGTATGCCCTAGTGAGCTCGCCTTGACCACCTCTCCTCTCCCGTGGCTTCCCCATCGAAAAACGTGAACCCTAAGTCCGTATTCAAGTTCACTGCCGAGCTCCCTTTTCTGACCATGGCGCCGCCGTCACCCAGCTCGCCGCTGGCTGATCTCACCGCCCGATCAAATCTGGACCGCCCAGATATGATCCAATGGCCTAAATCGGTGCATACCCTTTTGTGTGGCCGTTTTACAAAAGAGTCCCTCGGTTTCTTCCAATTAGAACCCGCGGTCCATGGCGTACTTCACAGTTTACGTTTTCTTCTTTTAAAAGCGTAGTTTCGTCGGTTTAGATCCAAAATACGCTTTCACTTATTTATAGAATTGCCATTGATTTGTTTTAGCCATAACTTCTCTGTTTTAACTTTGATTGGATCCGTTCAAATTGCGTTAGGTTCGTAATTTCATAATCTACATGTTTATACTACTGTTAGATGTGTTTTCAACTTTTAAAATTCGTGATTAGATTTAATCTATTATTTTATTAAAGGAAAACTTGTTTAAATCATATCTTCTACGTTTTAGATCCGTTTTGCCCCATTCAAGTTGCGTTAGATTCATATCGACGAGATCTACGCGTTAGTAACAGTGGTTACCATATTACTATTTCTAAAATTTTATGGTTTAAATCATATCTTGATTAATAATTATGCAACTAGATTTTATAAATAGAATATGATTTGTTTCACTTTAGTTTTATAAATCAAATCTAAATTTGACTTAAATTATAATCTCTATGAAATATCTTATATATGTTTTTATATAAATAAAACACATGAAGCTAATAGTTTTATGAGCAGATCTTTCGGTAGATGTATCTTTTTCACCATAGCTCCGATTAGTGTGCTTTTCACGTCTGTGTGTTCGTAGCGAGACGTAGATTCATTTCATGAACTTTTCATCTTGATTTTATGTTTGGTGTACTGTTCTAATTTAGATCTATTGTTTGCTTCATGTATGATTGTATGGATGCTTGTGTGGTGCTTTATGATTTCGTCCAGTCGGTGAGATATACGTGGTGATCAAGATGAAGAAGGAGAAGAATGTTGAAGATTAAAGCTTACCGAAGGATTGGTGTTTAAGGCAAGTATAGCATGGGATCTTCCTTGTTGACCTATTCACCTTTAATCATTTAATTCATATCGCATGTGTCTACCTTGACTACCACTAAGGATATCCTAGTCTTTTGTACTTGTACCTTGACTCCTATTGGGGTATTGCATTGGGTAGTATGATGCTAGTGCTCAACTACAACCATGATCTTGTAACTTGACTAATGGAATATGCAATAAACACTAAAAGATGCTTTTTACCAACATGAAACAAGGGGGCTAGAGCATTGGGCTGTTTTTATGGTGCTCTAGATTCCTCCCCCTAAGGACTTATCTGTAAGTGATCATCTAGGACTTACAGTACAGCTGTGAGGGCTACATGGCTCTGGCTTTAGCTTAGTATGAGGATCTTTTCTAGCTTATTAGTGGTTACCTTTATTGGCGTAAGAATGGCTTGACGAATCGGGTATAGGACAGCCTCTACTCTTATGTGTATAGCCATGATGGAATTGTGTCATTCGAAAGGGGGGTTCCTATAACTGTTTGCCGAGTGAATCTAATGGCCCTAACTTGTTAGACGAACCTTTGAAAGGCTTCATAGTGAACCCTGTCGACCTTCCTTGGTAGTGGGTCAAGAGGCTGATCACCTCAGGCGAAAGGGTAAATCACGACTCATAGTGAAAGTGTACAACCTCTGCAGAGTGTAAAACTAGTATATCAGCCGTGCTCACGGTCACGAGCGGCCTTGGAACATTTACGGAATAGATGATGAACACTAATGATATGGATAATGAAGATGCTCACTAATGGTTAATTGTTTATGCTATTCATTATTCATGTTTACCTGATCATGTGTTTATGGGCTTGTGAATAAACTTGTTGCCACCCAACTGCTAAAAGATGACTCATTAAAAGCTAACCGTAGTTAAACCAGTGATAGCCTTTTGAGCCTCATGAACCCCATGTTATATTTGTTGAGTACGACATGTACTTACACTTGCTTTATTTTCAATTATTTGGATAAAAATCCCAGATGGGTACCAGATTGCTAGAGTTTGGAGGAATTAGGCTTATGATCAACCAGTCAGTTGTCCCTGTGGATTTGGAGTCTTCGCCTGAAGATCGGAGTTGTCTTTACGTTGTCTATACTCTAAGGTTATATTCTTTCTGCTAATATGCTATGTATTTAAGCATTGTCTTTTGATATTACCTTTATTTGTAGCTATATGTGAGATTTTACTTCCTGGGCTCACATATGGTGCGTATCTGGTTTTGTTCTTAAAACCAGGTGCTACAGTATGAGGGGTTTGAAGATCCTGTGTATGGCAATGTTGGAGAGACCAATTGATTCAGGAAATTTCTCATGTGAGCATGGATTTGATGAGGTGTTCATGCAATAACTTCCATGCTCATTGATGTTATCTTCCTTTTCAAGTTCTAAGGGTGTTTCTTCATGAATGTCTATAGGTGGAATCATTCCATGCCTATGACATTCATTGGACATTTTATTGTCCAAGATTTCCCATGGATTGGTGGCTCTCAGGTTGATCTCATCTAAGGCCTCTTGTAAACTTGGGCGATTCATGTTTGTAAAAGAGATTGATTTAAGCTCACTGTTTGAATCTAGACCAAGTTTGGATTCTACCCATAAGGGTTCGTCCTTGTCCATCCAATCTTTAGCAATGGCATATCAATTCTTAATACATTCTAGCCAATTCTTAATACATTCCAGCCATTGTCATTGCTCTTCTTGGTCATCCTTGCGGTCTTCATGATTCCTATACTTTGGTTGTCTTAATGGATTTCTAGGGTCATCATTAGACTTAGGAGAAAGAGCATAAGAGGGATCATTAGGGTCAAGGATGGGTTGAAAGATGGGTTCAAATAAGACATCTAATGTGAGCATAGAAGGGGAGAGGATAGGAGTGGCTTCTAAATGGCTTGGCTCTCCTTCTATGGCATCACTAGACATGACATCCTTGAATTCTTCCCAATGTCCCACATGGGAATAAGGATGCTTTCTAAGAGATCCCTTCATGAGAGGATTTGACTTATACTCGCTTGAAGGTCTCTTATGGGAATTTAATGTCCTCCCAAAATTAGCACCAAGGAGGTCATCCTTAATTTCAATAGGGATTTCCAAAGGTGGAATTCCTTCTTCTCTTGGAGGATTTTGGGGTATTGGTAGTTCAGGATTGATAGCTAAATCCTGGGATTGAAGTGGTTGTGATTTGGCTATCAAAACTTCCTCTTCTTGTTCGGGAGATGATTCCTTCCCTTCCTCGGGGAGTTCATTATGAATGCTAGTGTAGGGAGTCTTTCCACTAATTCTATCAAGCATAGCCCTTGCTTCACTAGTGGACAAATGAAGGAAAGCTCGTCTAGAGGCTGCATCAAGGGTTTGCACAAAATCCTTGCTAAGACACATAAAAATGTTGAAGGAGCATTGGGCCTGTAATAGCAAGGGCTGGGCAAGTGACGATGAGTTCATTAAAACAATCCCACGATGTGCCAAGAGATTATTCTTCTAGTTGTCTAAAATTTAGAACCTATTTTCGAAGGCTAACCACTTTAGAGATGGAAAATAAACGTAAACAAAATTTAGGCCATAACGTTTCCCAATCTCCTTGCACACTTCCTATGGTTTGACTATACCATGTTTTAGCTTTGCCCATCAAAGAGAACAAAAATAACTTCCATCTTAAGGTCTTGTCAGACATGCCAGCGATACACAAGCATGCACATATCTACTCAAACTCTCATAGGTGTGAGTATGGGTTTTCATCACCTTCTCCCAAGAAGGATTTATCTCGAATCAATTTTATTAAACATGGGCACAACTCATAACCAGGTGTTATGACAGGCTTTGAGGATTCTGGTGGCTTTAGGCTTGCGCTCATGGGTTTAGCATATTGATAAATAGGAGTGGAATCCATGATAAAAAATGTTAAGCTAGGCTCGAAGTTAATTCAGCAACCATTTCTCCAGCAACTGCGCTAGAAAGCTTGTTGGTATATTTTAACGCACATAGATAAATCCACAAGCACACGGATAACGCTGTAGCTATCACCCGGAAGTATTCTAAGTATCGTATCCATAGTGAAATGTGTGAGACTAACTATGGTCTAACTTAACTAAGGGTAACAATACTAAGGGTAGCAACAATGTTAGGATAAATAGGAGCATAGAGAGGAAAACTAAGGTTCTCTAATTCTAACTTGGGTAAGCTATGTATTCTACTATTTAACTAGGGACATTACTAGGGAAAGACACCAGCAGAGGATTCTTTCCTTCGCAACCATGTCCTACATGCCCTTACAAACGGGAGGTGGACTACAGAGGATTCAACGACGCTATAAGTGAGCTACCACCGATCCAGAATACGGGATGCATCCTGAAACAACCCCAATTTCCGCAAAGGGAAATCCACAGAGTCGAAGTGTAATAAGACCGTTGTAGATCATATTACCCAAATTCCAGTCGAATATCACATCCATACAACAATAATATCAGAGTACAAATAGTGCAGAATACATAAATTATTACATCGCCGCATTGGCGGAATCAAAAGTAGCATTCATTCAGAACGGCTTGAAGATAAGATCGCTAAACTCGAGCGTAGGCACGAACCCCTCAACCGTCAAACTCCTCGGAGCTATACTCCTCAGCAGAACCTGTGTGCCAAAATTTATCAGTACGATTTGTACTGGCCACTCCCAACCCTATGGGCATTGCTTTGTGGAAATTGGATGCAAGTTGGATATAATCAAAAGGAACCTATAAACTGGGGTTTCCTATGTATTTAGCATATCAAGTACATAATAATAATTGGTCAAGTTTTAACACCATTCACACACATTCCACCCCATTCCCATTCTAGAGCCAGGTTTCGATCCTGGGATCGAAACACCACCATCTCCACACCATCACCATACCACACCCATATCATCGCTCAGTCGACAGGCCAACTCCCTCTCGGCACTGTCTCAAGGCCCGTAGCCCCTGGCTACGTCCAAACACTCATTCCTAGGGGGAGAAAAGAAGGACTCATCTCACTATCTAGTTTAAGCAAAACCCAGGAAAGGTCCATAGCCAACAAGTCGGCACATGTATCGATCGATCAACCAGACACTCTGCAGAGGTTTTACATAACCACAAGATCCGCCTTCCTCACTGACCGTCGTCGACTGGGCTGATTCCGGCCGCTTGCTAGCCTAGGATAATGCCACTCTACCATTCAGCCCTGGTACACCCCAAGTCTAATCTGGGGTGGCTAAAACTGTGAGTCATGAGCCGGGTCCACAAGGTCTCCATGAAGTCTTGGAAGGTTGTGGGGGAAATCCTCCGCGCCCCATACCTCCTTACACTGTCCGCTATCAACCTAGCAGTAGTGGCAATATCCTACCAAGTAGTCCGGCCGTCCCACACCATATAGGGCGAGTGGTACGTAAGGCTTCCCGGTGAATCTGAGTACTAGTAAGTCCTTAGGGGTGACCAAGCCAGAATGTCTCCATCAGGGTTTCCATTTACCGTGCCACCACAGCACCTCCATCCCGGGCTCCTCCCATCACAGGTTCACACCTAGGACCACCTCATTTACCATTTACCCACCACAGGTATCCATTCCAGGGGTGCCCAGGTTGCACCCCATGGCAAGACTTGCCCCAGGCTCGTCGTATACTCCAACTTGGTCGACACAACCCTCACCCTCCACGCACCCAAGTCACACACGCAGCACTCTCCCCAATCACCAGTTTCCACCACGCATCAATGTAGTGCAAGCGTAGTAGAAGTAATAAGCAATGAAATATTTTAGCAAGCATGTGACTAGCCTAACAGCAGGGTGAGCAGGGGTAAGGTTGCGTCAAAGTAAAGGCCATCAAGAAAGCATACTACCATGCAAGTCCTATCATAGTGTGATTATAACAATGAAGTAAAGCACTAGCATTTCTATTTTAGCCATGCGTAATAGGTGCTACGAGGTTGGGTGGGATGTGGCACCTTCAGTGTAGTCGTCTCCGTATTCCTCGCGGTACTAACGATCCTCGTCCGTCAGGTTCTCCTCTAGGTCTGCAACGATCGCATTATAGTCGCGTTAGCGATGTCTATAGAATAGCACAAAGAAGCAATGGAAATTCAAAAGAGCCAAATGCACTCAAACATGGGTTCATTGCATAGAGCTCAATTTTAGATGAATTTTGGTCCTGGTTTCATATTTTTCTGAGGTCGTATGAATTAGTTATGAATTTCTAAAGTTTAAATCATTTCTGAAAATGGAAAAAGGGCTGAATTAATCCTGGGCTGACACGTGTCATGCTGTGGCTGGTCCACGTGGCATGCTGACGTCAGCATTATGTCTTCGTCACGGTTATGGTACTGACAGGTGGGGCCTAGCTGATGTCAGCATGACGTCAGCGCCTGACGTGTGGGTCCAGAGTGTCCGTGCCACTGACATGTGGGGCCAGGTCAACGGTCAATGTTGACCAGTCAACGGTCAATACGGCCGAGTCTCAAATGGGCTTCGGGTTGGGCCGGTCTAGGCTGGGCTGGACACGTGGCATGCTATGATGCAGCCATGTCACGGCCATGGGCCTCCACTGGGCCATGGTCCACGGCTCACGGTGGACAGATGTGCCGGTCTATGGTGGACCGCGTCTTCTTCCGGTGAGCCGCGTCCACCCCTCTCTTCTCTGTCTGTGGTTCACGTGCACCGGGTTCATGCACGGGTGGCCAGCGAGGGGGGTGTTCCCCTATTTCTCCCGCGGCGGTGCTCCTGCCGGCGGCGAGCTCGCTAGTGAGCCTCCGTGGCGGTGTTGGTGTCCAATTGGGGAGGGGAAAGGCTTCCCTAGGCTACGGTGACTGCGATGGTGGGGTCTAGGTGGAGGCCGGGGCTCACCAAGGCGCTAGCCACGGCGAACGGCGCCTCGGCAGTGCTCGCCGGTGGCGAGGTTGCATTTGCAGGCTCTCTGGTGGCTCGACTAGTCAGATGAGGGCTCCTGCGGTTTTGTGGGTGCACGACGAAGGCGTCCAGGGCTCAAGGCGAGGCTTCGGATCCCTAGGTGGCCGATAGGGATGTCCCGGCGGCCACGGCGACGTAGTGACGACGGTGAGGCACGTGGGTGAATCACGGGCTCCAGCGGGGTGGTCACGGCGTGCGCGTGAGTTACCCGTGGCTTCAGCGAACAGGATGGGCGAGTCAAGGAGGCGCTAGGCACTCCCAGCAGTACTGGCCATGGTGGTCAGTGCTCTGACCGGTGGTCAGGTGCTCGGACCAGTGGTCTGGTGCTCGGCACGGTAGTCTGGTGCTCGGACCGGTGGTCAGGTGCTTGGACCGGTGGTCTGGTGCTCGGACCGGTGGTCTAGTGCTCGGCACGGTGGTCTAGTGCTCGGAGGTGGTCTGGTGCTCCGGTGGTGGCTGCGCCATGGCGGCAGCATCGTGAGCGTAGCATGCGTGCTCGGCTACGGCGTCCGGGGAACTTGGAGAGGTCTACAGCGTCCAAGGGCTCGAGGATGGTCACGGTCAACGTGAGTGTGCTGTGCTAGTGTGCCTAGAGGCCAGGAATGGCCTTGGCCTATGCGCTCACGGTATGGAGCGCCATGACCGGAGTAGCAAGGTCCGGCAGCGAGCAGGGGAAAAATCGGGGGCTCACCGTGGGTGCTGTGGAAGAAAGGATGGCGGTGCAGTGACGAGTTGTGGCCGTGTAGCTCCAGAAGCAGTGCCGACCCGCGACCATGATGACGACGACGGCGTTGCCCTCGGCTCCGGCGACTTCGGCAGTGCGCGGGGGCTCCGATCCTCCTCTCACGATCCCTTCACGGCCCTCTTCTCTCGGTGTGGTGCGGCTGCTAGGCCACCAAGCAGCGGCGGAGGCTGAGGGAGAGGCTAAGGTGCCGGGCGTGAGCGGCGTGCGGGCTGGCTTTATAGCCGAGTGCCACGCCTCCCATGGCGGATGGCATCGTGCGGTGGAGGCGTGTGCATCGCATCAGACAGTGGTGCGGGGTTGCGTGGGCGTGGCGCAAGGGGGCAGGGTCATGCCCCGAGCGTGACCCCTGGGCCCGCCCTTGCCACTGCTATCGGGCGCTGGTCGCGTAGGCAGTTGAGGCGTGGGTGAGGAAGACGACACTGTAGATGGAGGTGGCTGACATGTGGGGTCTAGCGGGCAGCGGCTGTGAGCGAGGCAGACGGGTGCACAGGTGATGCGCTGGGCCGGCTCGTGGGCCACGCGCGCGCTGGGAAGACGGGAAGGGTTGGTAGGCCGGTTGGGCTGGCTGGCTGACGCGGGCTGAGCTGCTGGCTGGGAGGCCTACTTCTTCTTTTCCTTTTTCTGTTTTCTTTTTCTTCTTCCATGATTTGAATTCAAATTTGGTTTGGGTATTTTGAATTCAAAATGGGTGCACCAAATTCATTGGAGTTGTTAAGCATATCATAACTCAAATGGAAATCCAAATCACATTTCGAATTAACAAAGCATGCAATACTTTATTTGTTAGAATTTAAATAAACACAATTAACTAATGACATGCCATGCTTATGTGTTAACTTGGGTTGGGGTTAGACCTAATGCATCTCTTAGGTTGGGTTACTATACATGACACTCATCATCATATGGGAGTTTTAAGAAAAATTTTGTAGTTGGTATTTTTGGGTGTATGGATTTTTGGGTTGTTACAGTCCTACCCCCTTAACAGAATCTCGTCCCTGAGATTATAGCGTAACGTACTCTTTGAAAAGATAAGGATAGTGTAGCCGGAGGTCAGACTCTTTTTCCCATGTTGCTTCTCTCTCTGTGTGATTGCTCCATTGGATCTTGCACATAGGAATAGTCTTGCTATGGGTCGCTTTGGTATCTTTGCCCAGAATTATGATAGGATGTTCTTTATACTCAAGTGTATCTTGAATGTCAAGTGTATCAGTTGGAACTACTTCATCGGGTACTCTCAAACACTTGCGTAGCTGTGAGACATGGAACACGGGATGTACACCCATCAATTCCTCAGGTAGCTCAAGTTCGTAGGCGAGCTTTCCAATCCTCTTGCAAATCTTGTATGGGCCAACAAATCTAGGGGCAAGCTTTCCTTTCACATGGAATCTGACAGTTCCACGTAGCGGGGATACCTTGAGATAGACGAAGTCCCCCACATTGAACTCAAGTTCTCTTCTCCTTTTGTCAGCATAGCTCTTGTATCGACTTTGAGCAATTCTCAAGTTCTCCTTCACTTGAGCAACTACTTCTTCGGCATCTTGAATCTTGGCGGAGTCAAAGAATGATCTTTCTCCTGGTTGGGACCACATCAGAGGTGTCTTACAAGGTCTGCCATACAGAGCTTCAAACGGTGACATCTTGATACTGGCTTGGTAGCTGTTGTTGTAAGAGAACTCTGCATAGGGTAAGCACTTCTCCCAATCAGAGCCATAGTTCAGTACACTAGCGTGAAGCATGTCTTCTAAGATCTGATTCACTCATTCTGTCTGTCCATCTGTCTGTGGGTGGTAAGCAGTACTGAAATCAAGTTTGGTTCCAATGGACTTGTGTAGAGCTTCCCAGAATCGGGACACAAATTGAGGACCACGATCAGATACGATACTAGAGGGAGCTCCATGTAGTCTAAGAATATGTTCAATGTATAGATCTGCTAGTTTTTCGGCATTGGTCTTGGTCTTAACTGGTACAAAGTGAGCAACTTTGGTCAAGCGATCAACAATCACCCAGATGGAATCATTGCCTTTCTGTGAACGGGGCAATCCAACTATGAAATCCATGGATATGCTCTCCCATTTCCACTCGGGAACGTCAAAAGGCTTTAGCAAACCTGCAAGCCTTTGATGTTCAGCCTTGACCCTATTACAGGTGTCACATCATGCCACATGTCCTACAATGTCTGTCTTTATGCCTTTCCACCAAAAGTGTTTCTTCAAATCTTGATACATTTTTGAACCTCCAGGGTGGATACAGTACTTAGAATCGTGAGCTTCTGACAGAATTTCCTCTCGTAGCACTAGGTCAGATGGAACACAGATTCTATTCTTGAACCAGATGGTTCCTTATTCATCTTCATGGTGGTTGGTCTTATAGCCTAGTTTCATCAGACCACGGAGATATTCGATTTCTTCACAATCTTTCTGAACTTAACGGATGCGTTCTGTGAGATCATACTGTATGCGGAGCTCATTCAACAAGCCGTGTGGTAGTATCTCAAGTTGGAAATCATCAATCTCTTCCTTGAGCTTAGGTGGTACGGATTCAGTGATCAAAGTGTGACAGTAGCTCTTGCGACTGAGAGCATCTGCGACTACATTAGCTTTTCCCGGATGATAATGAATTTCTAGGTCATAGTCCTTGATCAACTCTAGCCAACGGCGTTGCCTCATGTTCAAATCTTCTTGAGTGAAAAAGTACTTCAAGCTCTTGTGATCCGTATAGATATAACACTTGTTGCCTATCAAGTAGTGTCTCCAGATCTTCAGGGCATGCACAACTGCTGCTAACTCAAGATCATGGGTTGGGTAACGGTTCTCATGTTCTTTCAACTGTCGGGACGCATATGCTACTACTTTTCCATCTTGCATCAGTACACACCCAAGTCCTTGATGGGATGCATCACAATAGACTACGAAATTTTTATCAATATCAGGCAATGCTAGTACAGGAGTTGTGGTAAGCTTCTGTTTCAATTCCTGGAAGCTTTGTTCGCACTCGGGCATCCATTCAAACTCCTTGGTCATCTTTAGAAGATTGGTCATTGGACGGGCTATCTTGGAGAAGTTTTCGATGAATCGGCGATAATATCCAGCCAATCCCAAGAAACTTCTGACTTCTGTCACATTACGGGGTTGATCCCACTCTTTCACAGCTTCAATCTTGGCTGGGTCAACTGCGACACCTTCAGCTGATAGTACATGGCCTAGGAAGGCAACTTCTTGTAGCCAAAACTCACATTTGCTGAACTTTGCGTAGAGCTGATGTTGGGCTAATTTCTTGAGCACGGTTCTCGTATGATGTTCATGATCTTCAGCGGTGGGTGAATAGACAAGGATGTCATCAATGAATACCACCACGAACTTATCCAGTTCATCCATAAAAACCTTATTCATCATGTTCATGAAGTATGCAGGCGCATTTGTGAGTCCGAAGGATACCACAGTGAACTCAAATTGTCCATACCTCATCACGAAAGCTGTCTTCGGGATGTCACTCTCTCGGATCTTCATCTGATGGTAGCCAGATCTGAGATCAATCTTAGAGAAATACTTGGCACCTTGAAGCTGATCAAGCAGATCATCAATTCTTGGCAGGGGGTACTTGTTCTTGATGGTGACTGCGTTCAAGTTCCTGTAATCAATGCACATTCTCATTGAGCCATCCTTCTTCTTGACAAATAGAACAGGGGATCCCCAGGGTGAAGCACTGGGTCTAATATATCCCTTTGAGATGAGCTCATCAAGTTGTTTCTTGAGCTCAGCCAGTTCATCAACTGACATGCGATAGGGTCTCTTGGCAATGGGTCCTGTTCCCGGCAACAGATCAATGATGAACTCTACATCACGGTCTGGTGGCATACCCGGTAATTCTTCAGGGAATACATCAAGATAGTCTCTGACTACTGGTACATCATAAACTATCTTCTCCTCTTTTTGTGTTTCTAAACTTGCTTTAAGGGCACATAGGATAGAGGTGGACTTTCCGGACTGGGGTTCACATCTAATGACTTGACCTGATGGGTGAGTCACTTGGATGTATCTAGGTGAACATGATATGATACCTTGGTGAATGGTTAACCAATCCATACCTAGGATGACATCTAGGCTAGTGGAAGGTAATAGGGTTAGGTCGGCTTTAAAGACAAGACCCTCAATGGTAAGACTCGCTCCCTTACAGATGTAGGTGCATTTTAGGTCTCCTAAAGGTGAGCTGGTGATGATAGGCTTTTCACATGGGGTTACAGGCAGGTCATGCTCTCGTGCAAACTTGGATGATATGTAAGAACAGGTTGCTCCAGAGTCAAATAGAACTGATGCAGTATTGCCATTAACTAAAAACATACTGTACACCACGTTAGGGGCATCTTGTGCTTCCTCAGCGTCCAAATGGTTGAGACGTCCACGAGTAGCAGATCCCTTGAGCTGAGACTTCTGAGTAGCTGAGTTCTGAGGGCACTTAGCGGCTTTGTGACCTGGCTGGCCACAAGCGAAGCAGGTGAAAGGCGTACCGCCTATAGGGGTTGGCGTGGGTGCCTTCCAGTTTCCAGTGCTTGGTGCGGAGCGGTTCTGTGCTGGGTGTTCTCTCGCTGAGCGGGGATGGTTGAAACAGTCCTGAGTGTTGCGGTCCTGAGCATAATGGTCCCGGGTGTAACGATTCTGAGCAGGGCGGGAGTATTTGGCGGTGTAGCCTCCACTACCCCTACTCGATCTAGGGTTGTCATCCCTGTTGTGGCGAGAGCGTTCCCTAGATGGTGCATCTCTGCGGAACCTCTTGCGATCATGACCATGGAGAGACTCCTCAGGCTTATGCGTCCTCTCCCTGTACTCTTCTCCAGCTTCAGCACGGTCCTTCTCGATCTGGATACAGCGATCCACCAGAGCACGCAATGTGTTACTCTTAATACCGCCAAACTTCAGCTTGATGTGCGGGTTGAGTCCCTTCTGATAATAGTACAGCTTCTCCTTCTCAGAGTTCACAACGTAGGAAGGTGCATAGCGCAGAAGATTGGTGAAACGAGTAGTGTACTCAGTCACCCTATCCTTTCCCATCTTAATGTTGCGGAACTCCTCAGCTTTGGCCTCCATGACACCCTTGGGAATGTGATACTCAGTGAATGCTTCGGCGAACTCATCCCACGAGATGTTGGCAGGGTCCTCATGGGAATCACTGTAACTGTCCCACCAGGCGCGTGCTGCACCTGTGAGTTGGTGTGTGGCTGCTCCAACACACTCATCATCAGTGAAAGTAGTGAGATCAAGCTTCTTCTCCATCTCCTTGAGCCAGTCATCGGCTACAAGCGAGTCAGGGTCGGTGCCATCATAGGTAGGTGGCCTTAGCTTCAGGAATCCCTCTAGCTTCCTTTGAAAGTCATTCTGCTAACCTCCCTGGCGACGGTTTGCTCCTTCAACAAGAGCTGCTAGAAGCTGGGTCTGTTGTGCCATTACTTCTGCTAGGTTCGGTGGTGGTGGTGGTGGAATGTTCTCCTCAGGCGGCGGGGTATTCTCTAGGTGGAAGGGTATCCCTCCACGTCCACGGCCACGGTTGTTGCCATCACGTCCGCCATTTGGTTCAACTAGTTTAGGGGTGGGCACACGTCCACGGTTCATTAGGCGATTAGATCAGTGGTTCGGCATCTGCAACACGGATCATAGAGAATTTTAGTGCTTGTGCCAAAAGTGCTTATAATTCAATATGATTACATGATTTTTGACTATTTAAAGAAAACATTTACACTATCCAACACTCATTACAAAGAAGCAATAAGATCCATAAGATGCAATAAGATCCAAAACATTCATTACATGGGTTTTATTACATAGCATCATCTCCAGTAGCTACACTTGAAGATGTGCGAGAATCGTACTACGCATAGCGTCTCATAATGCATCTCATAAGGGGTACATCATGGGGTACAACTTACGGAAGCTACTGACATGACTCATGACCACGCAGTGTCATTCTACTCTAACTCATATACCGCAGCTGGGATACGACTATTCTCGATCTCGATCTCCTCATCAGACTTGTGAAGTCGGGACACGTACTTCAAGGCCTCGGTGAGCTCCTCCGTAGGCTTGGCTCTAGGTAGGGTAGGGCAGGCGTCTAGGTTGAGGCGAGTCGGGGCTAACTCAAACTCCTCTATCCTAGTCTTCGTCTTGCTGTGAATCTCCTTGGGTAGCTGATCCCACATACCCTTCATCTCCCTGAGGCGCTTCCTATCGAACTTCTGCCAGGCCTGTCGAGTCCTCTCACACTTGTCCTGTAGGTACTCATTTTGCCTGAGTGCCTCGATCAGGTGACCCTGGTTGCGAATGGCCTTCTTTTTGAACTCTTCTAGATCTTGAGTCATGGTCTTGTTTCAAGACTAGATCTTCAGCATGTCAATCCCCTTGGATCTCTCTCTATCTCCTCTGCGGTTGAACTCGGCCTTCTTGTCGTCCAACTCCCTCTACAACTCCAAGACCTTGCTGTTGGGGTAGCAGTTCCTGTTGCTTAGGTTGGCTGCTTTGTCCTGTAAGTCAGCGACCTCGGCTCTGTGGACTTCATCATGACGGTTGAGCTCGTCCTGTAACTTGGCAACTGTCTCAAGTAGACTAGCTCGCTCCTGTGCTCCCTACGAGTCTCGCTCCTGGTGCTACCATAGAAGGGTCTGGTACTGACGTCTCCTCTGCTCCAGCTAGGTCACGTACCTGTCCTGCTCCAATAGGTGAATAGCTGAGACACGAAGGCTTCTATCCTCCTCGGCAAGGATAACTCTGTCTGCTGCGAAACTCTGCTCACTAGGGGTAAGGCTGAGGTCGAGGGCCTAGGGAAGTAGATGGAACTCTGTCGTCTTCAGGTGCTCGTAGTGGTCCCTCATCACTCTGCGAAGTGCCTTGTGTGAGATAGCCTGCAGTCCCTCCTCGACTGTGTCCTCTATAGTCAACTCGGTGAAAGTTGGGACAGAAGGTAAGGTAGTGCTAGCTGGGAACTTCACTGAGGTGACAATCGGTCCTTCGATTCCTCCTTCCTTAGCTGGCTTCCCGATGCAGGTGACCTTGACAAGCTCGTTGGGGACACCTAACATGACGAGAACTCGGCAGAGGGTCTGTGCAAAACCCCTGAGCTCACATAGGTCAAAGGTAAGCTTGGCGTGGTCCAGAGGTAGCGGTCCTAGAGGTGGCCATTCGATGTTCGTTGCCATCTGCATGTTTTTAGGGAAACAGGTGTTAGCAGGTCAATAATAGATAAGCCTTGCAGAAAAGTGAATGCAGGGTCGATATATAACCGAAAGAAGGGCTGTCCACGTCCTATTTCTATCGTCCATTTCTAAGGGTTTCGTCCTATGGTCAAGTATGGCTCTGATACCAACTGAAACAACCTCGATTTCCGCAAAGGGAAATCCACAGAGTCGAAGTGTAATAAGACCGTTGTAGATCATATTACCCAAATTCCAGTCGAATATCACATCCATACAACGATAATATCAGAGTACAAATAGTGCGGAATACATAAATTATTACATCGCCGCATTGGCGGAATCAAAAGTAGCATTCATTCAGAACGGCTTGAAGATAAGATCGCCAAACTCGAGCGTAGGCACGAACCCCTCAACCGTCAAACTCCTCGGAGCTATACTCCTCAGTAGAACCTGTGTGCCAAAATTTATCAGTACGATTTGTACTGGCCACTCCCAACCCTATGAGCATTGCTTTGTGGAAATTGGATGCAAGTTGGATATAATCAAAAGGAACCTATAAAGCTGGGGTTTCCTATGTATTTAGCATATCAAGTACATAATAATAATTGGTCAAGTTTTAACACCATTCACACACATTCCACCCCATTCCCATTCCAGAGCTAGGTTTCGATCCTGGGATCGAAACACCACCATCTCCACACCATCACCATACCACACCCATATCATCGCTCAGTCGATAGGCCAACTCCCTCTCGGCACTGTCTCAAGGCCCGTAGCCCCTGGCTACATCCAAACACTCATTCCCAGGGGGAGAAAAGAAGGACTCATCTCACTATCTAGTTTAAGCGAAACCCAGGAAAGGTCCATAGCCGACAAGACAGCACATGTATCGATCGATCAACCAGACACTCTGCAGAGGTTTTACATAACCACAAGATCCGCCTTCCTCGCTGACTGTCGTCAACTGGGCTGATTCCGGCCGCTTGCTAGCCTAGGATAATGCCACTCTACCATTCAGGCCTGGTACACCCCAAGTCTAATCTGGGGTGGCTGAAACTATGAGTCATGAGTCGGGTCCACAAGGTCTCCATGAAGTCTCAGAAGGGTGTGGGGGAAATCCTCCGCGCCCCGTACCTCCTTACACTATCCGCTATCAACCTAGCAGTAGTGGCAATATCCTACCAAGAAGTCCGGCCGTCCCGCTCCATATAGGGCGAGTGGTACGTAAGGCTTCTCGGTGAATCTGAGTACTAGTAAGTCCTTAGGGGTGACCAAGCCAGAATGTCTCCATCAGGGTTTCCATTTACCGTGCCACCACAGCACCTCCATCCCGGGCTCCTCCCATCACAGGTTCACACCCAGGACCACCTCATTTACCATTTACCCACCACAGGTATCCATTTCAGGGGTGCCCAGGTTGCACCCCACGGCAAGACTTGCCCCAGGCTCGTCGTATACTCCAACTTGGTCAACACAACCCTCACCCTCCAAGCACCCAAGTCACACACGCAGCACTCTCCCCAATCACCAGTTCCACCACGCATCAATGTAGTGCAAGCGTAGTAGAAGTAATAAGCAATTAAATATTTTCGCAAGCGTGTGACTAGCCTAACTGCAGGTTGAGCAGGGGTAAGGTTGCGTCAAAGTAAAGGCCATCAAGAAAGCATACTACCATGCAAGTCCTATCATAGTGTGATTATAACAATGAAGTAAAGCACTAGCATTTCTATTTTAGCCATGCATAATAGGTGCTATGAGGTTGGGTGGGATGTGGCACCTTTAGTGTAGTTGTCTCCATATTCCTCGCGGTACTCATGATCCTCGTCCGTCAGGTTCTCCTCTAGGTCTGCAACAATCGCATTATAGTCGCGTTAGCGACGTCTATAGAATAGCACAAAGAAGCAATGGAAATTCAAAAGAGCCAAATGCACTCAAACATGGGTTCATTGCATAGAGCTCGATTTTAGATGAATTTTGGTCCTAGTTTCATATTTTTCTAAGGTCGTATGAATTAGTTATGAATTTCCAAAGTTTAAATCATTTCTGAAAATAGAAAAAGGGCTAAATTAATCCTGGGCTGACACGTGTCATGCTGTGGCTGGTCCATGTGGCATGCTGACGTCAGCATGACATCATCATGACGTCTTCGTCACAGTTATGGTACTGATAGGTGGGGCCCAGCTGACATCAGCATGACGTCAGCGCCTGACGTGTGGGTCCAGAGTGTCCATGCCACTGACATGTGGGGCTAGGTCAATGGTCAACATTGACTAGTCAATGGTCAATACGGCCAGGTCTCAAACGGGCTTTGGGTTGGGCCGGTCTAGGTCGGGCCGGACACGTGGAATGCTATGACGCAGCCACGTCACGGCCATGGGCCTCCACTGGGCCATGGTCCACGGCTCATGGTGGACAGATGTGCCAGTCTACGGTGGACCGCGTCTTCTTCCGGTGAGCCATGTCCACCCCTCTCTTCTCTGTCTGTGGTTCACGTGCACCGGGTTCATGCACGGGTGGCCAGCAAGGGGGGTGTTCCCCTGTTTCTCCTGCGGCAGTGTTCCTGCCGGCGACGAGCTCACTGGTGAGCCTCCGTGGCGGTGTTGGTGTCCAATTGGGGAGGGGAAAGGCTTCCCTAGGCTACGGTGACTGCGATGGTGGGGTCTAGGTGGCGGCCGGGGCTCACCAAGGCGCTGGCCACGGCGAACGGCGGCTCGGCAGTGCTCGCCGGTGGCGAGGTCACATTTGCAGGCTCTCCGGTGGCTCGACTGGTCAGATGAGGGCTCCTGCGGTTTCGTGGGTGCATGACGAAGGCGTCCAGGGCTCAAGGCAAGGCTTTGGATCCCCAGGTGGCTGGTAGGGATGTCCCGGCGGCCACAGCGACGTAGTGACGACGGTGAGGCACGCGGGTGAATCACGGGCTCCAGCGGGGTGGTCACGGCGTGCACGTGAGTTACCCGTGGCTTCAGCGAATAGGATGGGCGAGTCAAGGAGGCGCTAGGCGCTCCTAGCAGTACTGGCCACGATGGTCGGTGCTCTGACCGGTGGTCAGGTGCTCGGACTAGTGGTCTGGTGCTCGGCACGGTGGTCTGGTGCTCGGACCGGTGGTCGGGTGCTCGGACCGGTGGTCTGGTGCTCGGACCAGTGGTCTGGTGCTCGGCATGGTGGTCTAGTGCTCGGAGGTGGTCTGGTGCTCCAGTGGTGGCTGCGCCATGGCGGCGGCATCGTGAGCGTAGCATGCGTGCTCGGCTATGGCATCCGGGGAACTTGGAGAGGTCTACAGCGTCCAAGGGCTCAGGGATGGTCACGGTCAACGTGAGTGTGCTGTGCTGGTGTGCCTAGAGGCCAGGAATGGCCTTGGCCTATGCGCTCACGGTATGGAGCGCCATGGCAAGAGTAGCAAGGTCCGGCGGCGAGCAGGGGAAAAAATCGGGGGCTCACCGTGGGTGCTGTGGAAGAAAGGATGGCGGTGCAGTGACGAGTTACGGCCGTGTAGCTTCGGAAGCAGTGCCATGCAGTGCCGACCCATGACCATGATGACGACGACAGCGTTGCCCTCGGCTCCAGCGACTTCGGCAGTGCGCGGGGGCTCCGATCCTCCTCTCACGATCCCTTCATGGCCCTCTTCTCTCGGTGTGGTGCGGCTACTGGGCCACCAAGCGGCGTCGGAGGCTGAGGGAGAGGCTAAGGCGCCGGGCGTGAGCGGCATGCGGGCTGGCTTTATAGCCGAGTGCCACGCCTCCCATGGCAGATGGCATCGTGCGGTGGAGGCGTGTGCATCGCATTAGACGGTGGTGCGGGGTTGCATGGGCGCGGCGTAAGGGGGCAGGGTCATGCCCTGGGCATGACCCCCTGGCCCGCCCCTGCCACTGCTGTCGGGCGCCGGTCGCATAGGCGGTTGAGGCGTGGGTGAGGAAGATGACACTGTAGACGGAGGTGGCTGACATGCGGGGTCTAGCGGGCAGCGGCTGCGAGCGAGGCAGACGGGTGCGCGGGTGATGCGCTGGGCCGGCTCGTGGGCCACGCGCGCGCTTTGAAGACGGGAAGGGTTGGCAGGCCGGTTGGGCTGGCTGGCTGAAGTGGGCTGAGCTGCTGGCTAGGAGGCCTACTTCTTCTTTTCCTTTTTCTGTTTTCTTTTTCTTCTTCCTTGATTTGAATTCAAATTTGGTTTGGGTATTTTGAATTCAAAATGGGTGCACCAAATTCATTGGAGTTGTTAAGCATATCATAACTCAAATGGAAATCCAAATCACATTTCAAATTAACAAAGCATGCAATACTTTATTTGTTAGAATTTAAATAAACACAATTAACTAATGACATGCCATGCTTATGTGTTAACTTGGGTTGGTGTTAGACCTAATGCATCTCTTAGGTTGGGTTACTATACATGACACTCATCATCATATGGGAGTTTTAAGAAAAATTTTGTAGTTGGTATTTTTGGGTGTATGGATTTTTGGGTTGTTACACATCCACAAGTAACCAGAGTCTAAGCACCATGCTTACACTACAATTACTACTTTACTCTTCCCGGATAAAGAATAAAGCGCTCAAACAAGTTGTGAACCTGATGAATAATATAAACAAGAAGCTTACTTGAATTAGAAGTTGATTACCAGAGAAATCTTAGAGGCAAGCTCAGATAGAACTTGGATCCACCAAGGTACAAGTCGTAGGGAGAGCACCGATAGGCTGGCGCATCCTCCAAACTCTTCCCTCACTCTCTATCTCACTATTTCTATTTATAAGACTAGATCCTATGGAGGACTAATCTTCTCTTGATAGCTGGCTTTGATCCTGACAAGGAGAATATGAATTAGGGTTTCAGGATCTAATGAGGGAGGGGGTAGGGGCTGCTATATATAGGCTAGAGGTAGAGTAGCGGCCAAGGAATCGAAGTGGAGTAAGTGGCAAGGACTCTAGGAGGAGTAGGGGGCAAGGAATTGCCACGTCATCGATCCGTGTCAACTCTCCCGACCACCGTTGGATGAACCGACCTAAAATCACCTTAGAATCAATGGTGTAGATTGTAGGAAGGAGTACACGGTGGTGGAGGGTGATGGGCTACCCTCATGGGCCGGGCGGCCTCCTTAGTGGGCTGGCCGGCCCACTATGGTGCCATGTGGGCTCCTCCTTCTAGTGGCAAGGCTTGGGCTCCGTCTTAGGTCGACTTTCGTAGGTGTCGTGGGTAGAATCACTTGTTATCGTCGGTATGCTTGTTTGGAGTGTATGATAGTGGTTCTAGGAGTTGTTTTCTGGATAAATCCTCCTACAATCATGAAATCACAAAAGCTCATGGAATTCATTAGTTTAAACCCCTAAACCTTCATTGGTGATTACATTTATGCCCTTATACATGTTTAATTGACGGTTTATAATGGTTGTTAACTACCATCAATAGTTTCCAAGGAACATAGTAGAATTAGGATAGCCACCATAGATATATCCACCATATACATCCGCACACATGCACATCTTGATTTGATTGTATGACTTAACTCTTTTTGGATTCGAGGTTTGACTTTACAATATATGTATTGCAAGTATGCTCTAGCTTTCACCCTACCTATGAACTCTACATAAGCCTTAGTGGTAGGAAGAGAAAAGGCATAAAATCTTTACTGCCTTGGTGAGGATCCACAAATACCACATATATTGAGAGACTTGAGAGTGTCATACAATGGAATCTCTAAGATTGATTTTGAAAACTTATAAAAACTCTGGAACAATGGTGGAACAAAGAACTTGAGACATAGTACTTGACTTGATCGTTCTGTCTTTCAATTGCTCAAGACCCAAGTGAGGGCTGTGAAGCCCCATGGTTGAAGGTAATATGGGTAAGTTTGAAAGTCAGATCAGTTTATTCTAATCTGGACGAGAATTTTTGATTGAACACCTGTGTACTTTTGAGGAGTGAAAGTATTGTAGCAACTCCTAATCCATTGCTGAGTTTAGCTTTGCTCAGGGACTGGCAAAGGTTAAGCTTAGTGGAGCTTGTTAACGGTCACTAACATCAATTATAAACCGTCAACATAACCTGCATATATACTTAATTCCATCACCAAACATAGGTCTAGGGGTTTAAACTAATAAATTCCACAAGTTTTGGTGAATATGTGTTTACAGGAGGATTTACTCAGAAAACCGTCAAGGAGGGCCTATTCGTCAAAGCAAATCATGTTTATCCGTAGCGCAATCGATGTGGGAAGACTCTAGAAGACTCCAGAAGGCAAACCACTAAAGCGGAGGGTAGGTGTCTACCATGTGGGGTCGACCAACCCCACCTGTAGGCCGCCCAGCCCCCTAGGCCGACCTGTCGGCCCCTCCTTCGAATGTCGGTTCTCCACCACCTCCTAGATTGCATCTACGTTGTTCTTTCAAGTTAGTTTGATCCAAGGGTCTAGAATTGATGCTCCGGCCTATATATAGCAGCCCCTACCCCCCTCCCTAGAGTATCCTTGAAACACTAATTCATACCTCTCATTTAGAGATCAAGATACACTAGGAGGATTAGGTCTAGACTCTCCAATGTAGTAGATTAGTAGCTTAGGAGTGAGGGTCGAGTTGGGCTCATACTCAAGTTCTGGATCTAGCCTTGGAGGCTTGTCAAAGCCTTGTATCTTCACTTCTACATCTTGTAAGACTTATTATCAATTCATCATATTCCTATCTACATGGCTATGATTACTTTGAATATATATCTTGCTTAGTTATGGTTATCATTACTTTTGTGTGCGGGTTCATAGAGCGCTTAGCCTGCTAGTTTATTGATTAGGCTAAGTAGCCGAGCCTCATGTAAGCATGGTGCTTATATGATGCTCTGCCTATGAGTGCACCCTGTTCTCTAGTTGGGTGGTAGCAACGGGTGGTGACAGCCCTGTCTATCCTTTGTAATCCACTCCAAGTTGAGCTGGTTCTTAAATTGTAGGACCGTAGTCGTGTCGGTAGAGTTATCTATTGTGGGTACTCTACCATCTAAGCAGCATCCTAAAGTGCACAAGAGTAGAGTTAGTCTTAACTATAGTTGGATGTATATATACTTTGGCCATGTAATAAGAATGTCATAGGAATCTACCTCACTCGTTGCTCTCCCGAGTTGACTAGTTTACGTTATCTTATAGATCTACCCCCTGAGTATCATTACCCTTAATTCCTATCATTACCTTCATCCCTGCTCTAGCCATGCTGGTATGTTGACTGATAGATACTCCTTTGATATTTAATAAGTCTTTACTCCATTGTTTCCCTATGGTAAAATATAAATAACGATACCTAGAATACTTCCGGTAAAATGATACAATGGTATTATGTGCGCTTGCGGAATTCTTCATATTCTATTTGCACTTATAAATACTAACAATACACATAAGCATAACTTTTATATGGGAGAATACCTTGTTTCTGAGTCCAAAAGGCTTCTACTCGGATAGAAAATGACCCGTTCCATTCCCTTCAAATTATTGCATTAAGGCCGATCTAATTATTGTATGGTTATCAGCCGACATGTAAAATTTAAAGGGCTTGCCAAGCTGTGGAGGGACCAGCACCAGTGGAGCCATCATGTCTTCCTTAATCTCATCAAATGCCTTCTGTTGTACGTCGCCCCATTTAAATTCTTGATTAGCTTTTAGCTTCAATAGGGGAGAGAACGACAATAGCTTCAGCAGCTGGGTCTCATTTGTTGGTGGAACTACTTCATCGATAGCCTTCATATTTTTCTGCCCAACTTCAATCCCCCTTTCGTGCACCATGAAACCCAAGAATTCTCAGCTGATACTCCAAAAGCACATTTGTTTGGGTTCATCTTGAAACCATGTTTCCTTGTGCACTCTAGAGTTTCCCATAGATCACTAGGTGTTCTCTATAACCTTTGGATTTCACAACCACATCATCGATGTATATCTCAACTATTCTGTCGATCAAGATATAATTCATAGCTCATTGATAAGTTGCACCGGCATTTTTCAAACCAAAAGTCATGACTACCCACTCATTGATCCAATGGCTCTAGGACACCTAAAAGCAGTTTTAGGAATATCATCTTTGGCCATAAAAATATGATTATAGCCTATGTTGCCATCCATGAAGCTGATAACTTTGTGCCCTATTGCTGCATCTACTAATAGATCAGCTATCGGCATTGGATAACCATCCATAGGTGTAGCTTTTGTTAGGTATCTAAAATCAATGCAAACCCTTAGTTTGCCATTCTTCTTGAGCATGGGGACTATGTTTGAAATCCACTCAGCATATCGACATTGCAGAATGAAATTGGCTTTGTATAGCCTTGTGATTTCCTTTTTAATGTCTTCAAGCAATTCAGGTTTAAATCTTCTTTGGGCTTGCTTGAATGGTCTTCTAAATGTGTACGTAGAAGATTCTGCACTCGCTAGTATTATGAGTGGTGGCATTATGGAACTTGTAGTATTTCTTCCCCTTTAACTCTTCAGCTAAAGGGATCACATGATTCATAGGTAGTCTCAACTGCTTCTTCTCTAGCAGCAAGTCAAAGATCCTGTCGGCTTTCTTGACATCGAAGTCGTAAACATCTTACTTTTCCTTCACCCATGGACACGATACTAGAGCCTTGCCCCATGTCCATTCAGCGGTCGCGACTTCTTCATCTTCATCAGAGTCTGCATCATAGGGATCAGTCATAGCAGTAGTCCCCTTCAAATACTTCTCTTTGCGTAGGGTCCTGTGCTGACTTTCAAAAGTAGACACTCTCTGAACTAAATGGGCCAAGCTTTCAAAGTCCTGGCCTTCGAACATCTCTCTAATCAATGGAGACATCCCTTGAAGGGCCAATCCAACCAATTGGCCATCAAATAGATTCAATAAGTAGCAATGGCTCCTTACTTCTCTAAATCTCTGAATAAACCCAGAGCCCAACTCATTGTTTCTCTGCCTCATGCTTGTTAGATCCGTAAGCTTCTTCTCTCCTGTCCCACTATAGAAATATGCATGAAACTTATTTTCCAGATCGGCCCACCCAGTGATGGAGTTTGGTTCGAGCAAAGAAAACCAACTGAAGGCCGGTTAAGAGAGGAACAAAGAGAAGAACCAAACTTTGTGTGCCTCCTCAATAGATGCATCTCTGAGCTGAACAAGATAGCGGCTGATATGTTCCATGGTTGTCATCTCGTCTACCTTGATAAATTTGGAGAAGTCTAGGACCCTGTAGCGTGGAGGGAGTTGCACGATATCATACCAAGCAGGGTTTGGGCACTGGTAGGATCCAACTTGCCCTTTGGGCCTCAGAACAAACTGGCTCTACATCATAGCAACTATTGTGTAATGAATTCGTCAGCATCCATGCCAACGGCTTCCTGTCTTAGCTGTCCTTGGGCCTAGGCTTGAGATCCTTGTGCTTAAGCTTGTTGACCCTAAGCCTGACACCTTTGTCCTTGAACTTGTAGCTGATGTCCATTGTAGTTATAAGGATTCTGATACCCAGGGTGTGGCATCATCTCGTATGTGCTGGCATTAGAAATTGGATGATAACCTTCTGGATAGTCGATCTGGGCCTTGTGAGTGGTATATCCTTGTAACTGACTATTGAAGAAGTTAGGACTGACATCCTTGGCAATTTGATAGGCGGACTAAGGTGTCTAATGGGAAGTAGTGAACTTTACCTGAGATGGCCGATGCACAACCTGCTGACTGATCAGCGAGGTTGGCTACTGGATTGAATAAACTTGGTTTTGTCCAGTTGGAAGCTGATTCGTCTGTGTGATTGGGGCACTTGGAGATTGTTGAGCTGGTGGTTGCCCCTCTATCATCTAACCTTGACCTTGCCCCCTGCTATTGGTGGGGTTGTGTTGGTATATTTAACGCACACAGATAAATCCGCAAGCACACGGATACCGCTGTAGCTTTCACACGGAAGTATTCCAAGTATCGTATCCATAGGGAAACATGTGACACTAACTACGATCTAACTTAACAAGGGGTAGCGACTAGGTTAAGGTTTAACTTAACTAGGAGCAACAACAAGGCTAAGGATAAATAGGAGCATAGAGAGGATAACTGAGGTTCTCTAATTCTAACTTGGGTAAGCTATGTCTTCTACTGTTCAACTGGGGACATGTGGGGGGTACGACCCTGGATACACACAGCAAACTACATGGGCTACGCTCCCAAGGGCGATCTAGCCCATGAGACGAAGACCTACGGTGCATGACACTGCTCGGCGTGCACCACAAGACATCAAGGGCGATATCATGAAGATACTACGGGATCTGTTAGGATACGTTCGAACCCATGATTCATGTAATCTGTTATTGCTTTCCAGTTATCTCCTAGATCTAACTAACTTGTAACCCTACCCCTAGACTATATAAGGCTGGCAAGGACCCCCTCAAAACACACGCAACATCATATCATAGCCAATACAATCCAACAGACCACAGGAGTAGGGTATTACGTTGCGCTGATCGCCCAAACCTGTCTAACTCTTATGACTGTTGCCTTCTTATTCTCGATTACACGCATCTCTGCCGATCAATCTACCTTCGTGGGATACCCCTTAGAGGACTGTCGATGATATTATGTCGATAGTTGGCGCGTTAGGTACAGGTGTGTGTGCTATTTCCATGTCGAACAAGATGGTACATTTTGTAGGCTCTTCGTCCTCCCAGCAGCCCGACCAGATCTTCATGGTTGGATCGATCTCCTAGGTCATCAACGCTAACAAAGATAGAGAGATCATCGAGCCAATGTAGATCAACTCTGCGTCGGCCACCCTAATACCTATGACCGTAGATCCAATCTTGGAACCGCCTCCGAGGTCATCTTCATCAACAATTCGTGGATGTGACACTGCGGATACACCCTATATTCCAGGCCATGTGGTAGATTGCGGATGTGACACTCCTGTTGAGTCCTTTCTAGTCCACTCCTTAAATATAAGTATTCAAGTAGGATATAGTTACGAAGGAAGATAAGCTCTATTCTTAATCTTCCTTAGTAATATCCCTTATGTGTAGATATAGAGATGATCTTAGCCATGATTACTAGGTGTAATTGCACTAATCAAAGTATGCTTTGACATGTAATTAAGAATGACTTAGGAATTATTTGTCTAATATTCTACCTGACCATGCTAATGCCATAGAATGGAGTACTCTGAGTGATTTATCATTATCACTGATCAATACTTATCATATATATATCTTATCCTATGACTTACCCCTATTATGAGTAGAATATTGGTTATGGTTTACTTCTTCATCAATAGTGTAAGTTATCAATACATGTCCATGCTAGACCTCAGTGGTAAAATATAAATAATGATACCTAGAATACTCTCGGGTGAAGTCCTACAATGGTATAATTATCTATGCGCTTGCAGATCCCTTTTCATTCATATATCTTTATATTCTTTCTAGTCACATAAAATGATAAAGAACTACTTAGTATCATTCTAGTAGTGATGCTAGGCAGTATCAACAAGCATCTCTGGCACCATCACTAGGGATGACATCCTAGTAAAGTGATGTTAGGAGATGTAGGTAATTAATAGGTGGCTACTAAAACAAGTGACAAGTTAATAAATACCAACAAGCATTTCTGGTGCCGTTGTCGGGGAAGGTAGTTAGATAAAGGAAGTATTGATAAACTTATGCTTATTGATGTGATCGAGATAAACCACTGACCTATGTCAAATAGGCTTACCCATGTTTTGTCTACTTGTGTATCTTATGCAGGATAATGTATGATTGGTTTTAACCTTCCAACAAACTATGTTGAAGATCCTGAAGCATTAATTAGGAGAACTAGAGCCAAACTCAAGAAAGTCTCAGCTTTAGAATCAGAAGACAACAGGATAAGGCGAAGCTTAACACCTGAATTTGAAGCCATGGCTGACAAAACTCTTCATGAATTCTCTGCTCCAACCACTGCCAACATCCATACTGGACCTAATGTCAATATTGGAGATAATGGATTCGAGCTCAAGCCATCTCTCATCAACATGGTGCAAGCTAGCTAGTTTTGTGGAAAGGCACATGAAGATGTGAGTGCACATCTCCAACACTTCTTGGAGATATGTAACACTTTCACCATCAAAGGTGTAACCAAGGATGGCATACTACTTCGCATCTTCCCATTCTCACTCTAGGGGAAGGTGAAGCAGTGGTTCTATGCCAACAAAGATAGAAATACTACATGGGAAAACTGCTCCACTACCTTCCTAGCCAAGTTCTTCCCCATGGGCAAGACCAATGCTCTACGTGGGAGAATTTCAAGTTTTCAGCAACAACATGATGAATCTGTACCTGATGCATGGGAACGCTTTCAAGACTACATTGCAGAATATCCTCACATGGGATGGAAAATTGGCTACTCATGCAGACCTTCTACCATGGGTTAACCAATACTACCTATGAGACTATGGATGCTGCTGCCAGAGGTGCATTTCTGTTACTCACACTTCCAGCTACAATAGCTCTTGTAGAGAAGATGGCCTCCAACCAAGGTTAGAATGAAGAACAAGTTCAAACCCGCAAGAGAGGTGGAGGTATGCATCAACTTAAGGAGGTAGATATGTTGTCTGTCAAGATGGACCTACTGATGAAGAAGCTTGAAGACTGAGCTAATGAGAAGAAAGAAGTCATGCACATTCGTGACTCCCCACATGACATGTGAAGAGTGTGGAAACACTAGGCATTCAGGGAACAACTGTCCTAAAATACATGAGGATGTGAACTTTGTCAACAACAACTACTATCATCCTCAACAAAATTAAGGATGGAACCAACAACAGAGGCCGAACTACCAAAGTAACTACCAAGGTAATCCTCAAGGTAATAATTATAATAACTTCAATCAACCACCCTTGAGAGAATTAATTGCTAGCTAATCTAGACTCATGAAAGGATTATCTAAGAAGGTAGCTACCAATGATAAAATGCTAGAAAATATAAGTAATAGAATAGATAGCTTTGCTTCTATCATTAAGAACCAGCATAGCTTTAATAAAATGATAGAATCACAAATTGCTCAGCTGGCGGCTGCTGTTCCTCTATCCGACAAAGGTAAGGTTCCGGGGCAACTAGAAAATTTAGAAACTACAAATTTTGCCGATATTCACAATGCAGCTTACTACTACATGGAGCCATCGATGGGAAGGTGGATAGATTATACCTTGTCGAAAAAGAAGGGTGATCTAGGGAGACCTATCATCCCCATCGCCATTGGACCTCACATCTTCTAAGAAGCTGTCTATGACTTTAGAGCAAGTGTCAACATCATGCCAAAGGTAATTGATGAGAAAATCTTAAGAGAACCTTTGTTGTACACAAATATGCGTATGCAGCTTGCAGATTAGTCACTTTGCTACCCCAAGGGAGTTCTTGAAGACGCCATTATTCGAATGGGACAATCATATGTTCCCATAGACTTTGTGGTTTTGGAAACAGGTGGAGATAAAAGTGCACCCATCATCTTGGGCCGACCTTTTCTAAGCAACGCAAAGGCCATCATCTACGTGGATAGTGCAAAGATCTGCTTCACAATCAAAGACAAGAAAGAGAAGTTTTCTTTCATGAATTGTATCATGCAATCTCCTAGACATCCGCAGACACCGTACCTGTCTGAAGAGACAACTATGACTAAGAAGAAGAACAATAGTAGAAGGAGGAAGAACAAGACCAGGCAGTCACCACAAGAATCAGTCAACATAATCAACACACTCAGATCAAAGTTTGACCACCTCCTTGCTTCACCATTCCTTGCCAAGAAGGATGATCCTAGTGTACCAACGATCGAGTCTACCATTGGACAAAGAATCTTCCACAAGACCTTCTTTGACATTGGATCGAGTGTCAACATAATGTCCAAGGTAATATATAAATATTTATTTGGTAATGAACCCTTGTACCCTACATATATGCAGTTGCAGATGGCGAACCAATGAATTCGATTCCCAGAAGGAATAGCAAAGGACGTTATGGTAAGAATACATGACCACTTTGCCCCTGCCGACTTCACGGTTTTGGACATGGGAGAAGAAGAAGACAATACACCCAACATCCTGGGAAGACCGTTCCTCAACACCACCAACGCGATCATCTACGACGGATCTAGATAAGTCCACTTCCAATTCCCTAGAGAAAAGGTATGTTGTTATTTCAATAGTTATACTACTTATGAGAAGCCAAAGAAGACCCGCTCTAGGAGGAGACGTCGATCATCACAAAGCCAGAAGAATCAACCCCCAAAGAGTGGATGGGAGGAAGATGAACAACTTGAAGAATTTGTGAAAAAGGAACCTACACCGCTAAGTCAAGCCCACCGACCAAGCAGGTGTGGAAGGAGAAGGTGACATCATCAGAATCAAAAAGAGGTGCAACCATCAGGGTCTCCATCACCGAGATCGGATGATGCACCCGAAGAATGAATAAGACTAGAGTAAAGTCCTATCTAGAGGACTTAAAAATCTAAACCCTCGCCGTGAGGTAATATCGGTAGTTATCCATATTTTTTTTGAGTATTGCATGAATTGTTCTTACTTTAGCATATTTACTTTTTTACATTAGCATTGCATTAGTTAAAAATATATGCATACATCTAGTTATATTTCATTTTCTGCATATAAAGAAAAATAAAAAGTTTTATTACTGCAGATCATCATCACATATGAAAAGAAAATAAAAATATTATTGCATCCTTAAGCCCCTTGTGAACAATTTTCATGGTATAAGAAGCCCAAGGAATATCCACCTTGGTGGCATAAAAATTATATATATATATATATATATATATATATATATATATATATATATATATATATATATATATATATATATATATATATATATACTATGCCTACATATATTTTTTCTAGCATATAAAAAATAGAAAATCCAAAAATATTAGATAGACATCCTGTTAAAATTCTGCCATTAGAAAATATATCTAAACTCACAAGAACAAATCTCTGAATAGCTGACCGCTAACCCCTTATCTTAATCGACGCACAAGTTTGTTCTTGTTGGAGTATTTTGTAGGATGATTCACATGATCAAGAGCAAGTTCACTCGGTTGTCTTCATCTCACTCCACTCGTGGATGAGAAGGACATACGCCGACAAACCCACTCTAAGAAAGATCAATCAACATCCAACGATTGACCACGGCAACATCTAGCTTGGGGGAGGAGCATCCCCCGTGTATCTAGCTAAGTATTTTCTTCCTTTAGTTTTACTATTAGTAAGTTTGCTTTATATTAGCTAAGGAAATAAAAAGATGCATAACAAGCTAAAACAAAATAAAAATTTATCTTAGCCAGTTATATATAAATATTATAAGGTATGATCTTAAAACTTAAAAAAATGTGTGTTTAGTTTGATTTTTAAGAGTTGAGCCAAATAAATAAAAGAACTCTGAAGATAATCTCTTACATTGGAAATGATGAATAGTTGCTCTATCATAATTCCTTTCAAGTACCTAGTTTTTAGCCTTGAATTCTCTCGAGTTTTGGATAAGACTCTTTTGATATAAGAATTTACTCTGAGCTTGAAACTCCTGGGTAGCATATGCTTGATCTAAGTCTAGGTAATTGATGGATACTATAGGAGAAGGTCTAAGCTACTGTTTATCTTGTTCCAAGTGATACTAGAGTTCTAGAGATTTATCTTTTGAAAAATATAAAAATGCTTCATGATGAGTTCCTTGTATGACAAAGCTTGAATTCCTACTAGAGCCATAAGTGATATTTAGACCAGGAAAACTTCCACTCATATATGCTGCTTGCTTTTGCATTGAGTGTAATCAAGCTTTGTTGACCCTTATGAGAGGTTTGTCATGCTCTTAAAATCAAGATCACATACACACCACCCACATATGCAGTACTCCTACACTGGGGGTAGGCGCAAAAACATGACATTCCATTTAGATTCACTCAAAAATGTTTTACTCCTACACTGGGAGTGAACACCAAAAATATACCCTATAGGATATCCCCCAAATAAATGCTCCAAAGTTCTTGTTGCTATCTCTCAAAAGTTTTGTTACGGAAAAAGAAGCATTGGGCTATGCAAAAGTTATTCATAAAAAAGAGAGAGTATTAAAAAAATATACAAGTGTCCAAAATATCTAAGACAATGGGTACTCAGATGCCCACCTAAAAAAAAGAGAAGAAAGAAAGAGATGAATAAGATAGCCCATGTTTTCTTGCAAAGTTATTTTCAATTTCTAAAAGAGAGATATATTTTCAAGGGGCAAGGTAGAATTAGGTTAGCTACCATATATATACCATACATTCACACACATGCACATCTTGATTTGATTGTATGACTCAACTCTTTTTGGATCTGAGGTTTGACTTTACAATATATGTATTGCAAGTATGATATTTCATGCTTTCTCCACTCCTATGAGCTCCACATAAGCTTTAGTTGTAGGAAGAGAAAGGCATAACATCATAATTGCCTTTGGTAAGGATCCACAAATACCACATATATTGAGAGACTTGAGAGTGTCATACAATGGAAGCTCTGAGTTTTAATTTGAAAACTTACAAAAACTCCAGAATAATGGTTGAGCAAAGAACTAGAGACATAGTGCTTGACTTGATCATTCTGTCTTTCGATTGCTTAAGACCTAAGTGAAGGCTAAGAAGCCCCATGGTTGAAGGTAATATGGGTGAGTTTGAAAGTCAGATCAGTTTATTCTAATCCAGAGGAGAATTCTTGTTTGAACGCATGTGTACTTTTGAGGAGTGAAAGCATTGAAGTAACTCATGATCCAATTTTTGCTAAGTTTAATTTTGCTAAGGGACTAGCAAAGGTTAAGCTTGGGGGAGTTTGTTGACTGTAGTTGACAACCATTATAAACCATCAAAGAAACATGAATAAGGGCATAAATATGATCACCAACAAAGTTCTAGGGGTTTAAACTAATAAATTCCATGAGTTTTGGTGAATCAGTATTTCCTACAGGGTTTAACCAGAAAACCATCAAGGTGGACCTACATGTCAGATTAAATTGCGCTTATCCACCATGAAACAGACACTATAAGGTTCTAGAAGACAGCAGAGGACACCACGCCGAGGCAGAGTGGTAGAGGCTTCCACCTGCAGGCCACCCGGCCCCTTGGGCCCACTGTCAGCGTCCGGGTCATAATGTTAGTTCTCCACCTGCTCCTAGGTTGCTATAATTGTTATGACAATATTAGTATTCATCTTCTTCATGTTTTTTGTTATATTGTTCATCGTCTACTTTGATTATATACTTAGTATAGCTAGTTTATCATTTTGTCTCTACAGAATATCGTTGACAGTCCTCCGAGGGGTATCCCATGAAGGTAGATTGATTGGCAAAGGTGCGCGTAATTAAGAACAAGAAGGCAACAGAGACACAAGAGTTAGACAAGTTTGGGTCATCTACATGACGTAATACCCTACTCCTATGGTCAGTTGGTTTGTATTGGCTATCGTATGATATTGCATGTGTTTTGAGAGGGTCCCCTACCCGCCTTATATAGCTGGGGAGTAGGGTTAGAAGTCGGTTAGATCTAGGAGATAACCGGTAAGTAATAACAGAATATAGGAATCATGGGATCGAACATATCCTAACAGATCTCATAGCATCTTCAGGATATCACCCTTGATGTCTTGCGGTACACGCCGAGCAGTACCGTGCACCATAAGCCTTTGTCTTGTGGGCTAGACCACCCCTGGTGGCGTAGCCCATGTAGTCTACCATAGGTATCCGGGGTTGTACCCCCACAGCTAGTCCCTAAGCACCTTGTATCCATTGTGCAACGCCGTCTTGTGCTTATCCGAGCAGGTGTAAATAAAGCCAAGTAGTCAGACTCATAGTTCGAACACCCTAATGAGTCACCGAGCAGTTGTGGACCATAACCGACTAGCTTAACTGTCTAGCCGAGCATGAGCTTACCCATGTAAGGCTTGCCAGAAGGATGTAAGGAGCTTAAGTTCAAAATCGAAAATTTCCTTGCTGTGAACCAAGTGTGCTCACTTAGAGTCTGAACACAAGAAAGGGAGATAATCTTCTTCAACTTCAAGAGGCATGGAGTCTTCCAATGAATAGATTAAAGAAAACACACTCACCGCAAGGTGAAGTGTGCCCACTTAGTCCCCGAGCTTGATAGTAGGTGACATGGTCACGTGGAGCCAGGGTCCAAAAAGTAGAAGAAAGACAGAAGACCAGCCGAGCAGGCAACCAGTCCATGTGATGAGCCCTGAAATGAAAAGCACACATTCATCGCAAGGTGAAGTGTGCCCACTTAGTCCCCGAGCCTAATAGTAGGTGACATGGTCACGTGGTGCCAGGGTCAGAAACAACAGTAACAAAAAAATCCCCATTGTGCTAAGAAACCAAATCATAAGGATGGCGTAGTCCCCAAGCCACAAGTGGAAATCTCGAATAAATCAAGAAGTGCTGATTACTCAAATCATGGAGAAAAAACCAGAGTAATGACTGTATAGTAGAAATTACTGAGCCTTGATGGTATTACGGAGTGGTCGGCGAATATTCAGTGTGCAGTACCGAGTTGCGTCGAAAAATGGACGATATGGGTTGTAATTGCATGGTAGTCTAGATAACAGCCTAGCACACCGCTTTGGGGAATTCGGAAGGGCGCAAATCAGTATGGTGTGGTTTCCCAAAAACCGTTCAATGCAAAAAGTCAAGAGGGTGTCTTTATAAATGTGTCGCCGCACTCTGCACTCCCACCTTTGTCACTTCATCTTCCTCCTCAACATCATGCTCCCCCATTCGCATTCACATGTGCTTCGCCGCTAGTGCTAAAAAGTTTGCATAAAGGGACCAGTTCTGATCTAGATCTGAGGGATGGCACCGAAGAGGGGAGGTGGTAACATGAAGAAGGCGACCACTAGGGCGAGCCATGATAAGGAATGGGTACCATCACACATGGGGGAGACGGAGCTCAATGAGATGGTGGAGGCGGGCATTCTTCCTGATCATGTCACCGCTGGATGGTGTCCAGCCGACGATGAGCCCTATCTGATGCCACACACCGATGAACTCGTTGTATTCGAAGATTACTTGTGGCATGGATTAGGGCTTCCGGTACATCCTTTCTTAAGGGATCTGTTGGAGTATTGGGGAGTGAGCTTATGTAATCTTCATCCAAACACTATTTTGCACATTTCTGTGTTTATCCACTTCTGTGAGGTTTATCTTGGCATCTTCCCCATTTCATTCTGGCTGAAGAAGAAAGGAGGGGGCAGTTCCAAAGTTGTCGGCGGTGTGTATCTACAGCTCCGCGATGGGATGGCAAGTGAATACATTCCTATGCCACTGAATACCTCACTGAAGGGGTGGAATGCCAGGTGGTTCTATATGAAGCAAACTGATTCTACCATCCAATGTGATATCGACCAGATTCCAAAGAATCAAAGAAGCTGGTCAGAGAAATCGACCAGTGCCAATATGGAATAGGTGAAGGAGCTCCTCGAGCTAATGAGGGGCATGAAGATGAGTGGAGTGGTGGTGGCAGTGAATTTCATACTGTGTCGCATCCAGCCCTGCAAGGAGAGGGCTCATGTAGGCCTTGACTTCAAAGGAGATACTAACGGCACCCAGGAGAGGACGAAGAACATGATGGAGGCTGTGCTACACCGGGTCGCTGAACTATTCGCTCCAAACATGTCGTACACTGATACGATGCGAGGTCCTGATCTTCACGATGTAGGATCAATCACCAGATAACTAGTTGAAGAACAGCCGGATAACTTGCTGCAGGCAACGATAACTAGTGCAACCTGGCAATTAAAACTCGAAGCCAACCACCGTCTTTAACCGGCAACCTGACTTGAGGATTCACCCAACCACACTCTCAAGAAACCAACCAACACAAACTACAATCAATCAAGGTAAACCTCGAAGGGAGTAGGAGCACCAATTGGGAGCGGATGAAGCCACCGCTTCTATAAATCCCGCGAAGGAAATCACAAGAGCAAAGGGGTAGAGATCACTCTCAATATTTGTTAGCACATAGCTGAACAAAGGGGGGTTCTGTATTTTGATTATCAAAAGTCTTTTCTTTGGTTAGGAGTACATGGATATTTATAATAGGAACAACCCTCCTAGATAGGTATAAACACGAAAAGGAAAAGAAAGGGTAGGCTATGTGAACAAGCTTCCATGAAATGAGTTTCTGAGTAGTTTTCGCGTGGCTGTTGATCTTCTGCACAGTCTTCAGTGTTTTGGCAATAACTCCATCTTGAAAAATATAAATGACATGTTGTTGGTTGCGTTAGAAATCTAACTTGATAAGATTTCACACCACATATAGCATACACCACGAAACATTGTAGAATGGTACAGTTTAATATGAGAAGTTGTACCAATATCATGCCCTAAGAAGATTGTTAACCCTCTAAGTAGTCTGCACTAAAACTGGTCAGATCTGGTTGGCCTCGAAGCATTAGAAACTAGATTTCACAAGCTTTCCAAAAAGTCCTCATTGACCTCCATAGCCCTTGGGAATAAAAAGTTATGATATTTTCTTCTTGACACATCTGTCAGTTTCAAGAGGTCTGACCAGTATGTACTAAGCTGGTCAGATTTCATTAGTTAGAAGTTCAAACTAGTCGGCGTTAGCATCATTGGAAACTAGACTCGACAAGCTTTCCAAAATGTGCTCATTCACCTTCATAGCCTCTGGAAATCAAAAGTTATGAATATTTATTTCCGACTGTTCTACAGGACTGGTCTGGTTCGAGTGTGGTTCTTCTCTGTGGTCATCACCTTGTGTGTTCTTGCCATTCTCTTTAGTGAACCTGAGCAACAACAATGTGCACGACTTAGGTAGTATATAATGCTCATTAATATTAAATTGAACTTCATAAAGTAGCGCGCTCACCTCTTGTTGTAGCTTCTTTGCTCGACTACGTGTAATTGGGCCACCAAAGGCTTAGGCTAGTGTCGATGTAGGTGATACTTGAGTTGGTGTTACTTGAATTGGAGGTTGTAACATGTTGGTTGATGACGTGGTCATATCACCCTCCCCCTCTTGAAAAGGAGTCGTCCTCAACTCTAAAGTGTCTTCTCTTATGAGTGGCTATAAGTCAGCAACATTGAAGGTCGTCCTCACACCATAGCTTGCTGGAAGATCTATCTTGTATGCATTATCATTGATCTTTGCAAGAACACGAAATGGTCCATCTCCTCGAGGCAGCAATTTGGATTCGCGCTTATCAGGGAAGCGATCCTTGCGCAAATGTATCCACACCAAGTCCCCTGGTTCGAATAACACTTTCTTCCTATGTTTGTTCATACTTGTAGCCTTGCGTTTAGCACTTAGTTTGATTGCTTCCTTGGTCTTCTCATGTATCTTCTTTACATATGCAGCACGCTTGGAAGCTTCCATGTTGATTCTCTCCTACAATGGAAGGGAAAACAAATCGATCGGAGCAATAGGTTTGAAACCATATACGATTTCAAAAGGACACAAGTTAGTGGTAGAGTGTACTGCCCTGTTATAAGCAAACTCCACATGTGGCAAGCAATCCTCCCAAATCTTCAAGTTTTTTTTCACCATGGTTCACAGCAACATTGACAATGTATGATTCACCACCTCAGTTTGTCCGTCGGTTTGAGGGTGACAAGTTGTTGAGAACAAGAGCTTGGTTCCAAGTATAGCCCATAATGTTTTCCAAAAATAGCTCACAAAGTTGACATCACGATCAGACACAATGGTCCTGGGCATCTCATGTAGCCTCACAATTTCCCTGAAAAATAAATTAGCAACATGTGAAGCATCGTCGCTCTTGTTGCAGGGGATAAAATGATCCATCTTTGAAAATCTATCAACCACAACGAATATAGAATCCTTTCCACTCTGAGTTCTAGGTAACCCTAAAATAAAATCCATGCTTATGTCTTCCCAAGGAATGTTAGGAGCAGGTAAGGGAGTGTATCAGCCATGAGGATTTAGTTTTGACTTAGCTTTGTGATAGGTGATGCATCGTTCCACAAATCTGATTACATCTCTCCTCATCTTAGGCCAATAGAAATGATCACCTAGCAATTCATATGTTTTCTTCTATCCAAAATGACCTATTAGTCCACCTCCATGTGATTCCTGCAACAAAAACAATCTAACAGAAGAATTTGGAACACAAAGCTTGTTAGCTCTAAATAGAAATCCATCATGTATGTGATATTTTTCCCAACCTTTTCCATCTTTACAATGATTATACGGTTCTGAAAATTCAGGATCATTATTATACAAACCTTTCAAACTTTTGAGACCCAACACCTTGACCTCAAGTTGATTTAACAACACACTCTTTCGAGACAAAGCATCAGCAACCACATTGTCCTTACCTTTCTTATATTTCACAATGTATGGAAATGTTTCGATGAACTCAACCCACTTGGCATGGCGACGATTTAGCTTAGCTTGTCCCTTCAAGTACTTCAAAGCTTCATGATCGGAATGAATAACAAACTCCTTCGGCCATAAGTAGTGCTGCCATGTCTCAAGTACACGCACCAAAGCATACAATTCTTTGTCATACACAAAATAATTTAATTGGGCACCTCCCAATTTTTCACTAAAATATGCTACTGGTTTTCCTTGTTGCATTAAAACTCCTCCTATCCCAATTCCACTAGCATCACATTCTACTTCAAAAGTTTTAGTGAAATCTGGAAGAACAAGTAATGGTGCTTCAGTCAAACATTTCTTTAATTCTTGAAAAGCAGTTTCTTGTGAGTTCCCCCATTAAAAATCAACCCCTTTCTTTGTCAATTCATTCAAAGGAGCAGCGACGGTACTGAAATCTCTCACAAATCTCCTATAAAAACCAGCAAGGCCATGAAAACTTCTTACTTGACTTACATTCGTAGGAGCTGGCCAATCCTTGATGGCTTTCACCTTTGATTCATCTACTTCTATGCCCTTTCCTGATACAACAAAGCCAAGAAACACAACATGGTCTGTGCAAAAACTGCACTTCTCAAGATTAGCAAATAATTTTTCCTTTCTAAGCTCATCCAAGACTTGCCGAATGTGTTTCATATGCTCTCCAACAGACTTGCTGTAAATTAGAATATCATCAAAGTAGACAACAACAAATTTTCCAATGAAAGCTCGCAGGACATGGTTCATTAATCTCATGAAAGTACTAGGGGCATTAGTCAAACCAAAAGGCATAACTAACCATTCATATAGCCCAAATTTAGTTTTAAATGCAGTTTTCCATTCATCTTCTGCTTTCATTCTAATTTGATGGTAACCACTTCTTAGGTCAATTTTAGTAAATATTATGGTACCACTCAATTCATCAAGCATATCATCTAACCGTGGAATAGGATGACGATAGCGAACAGTGATATTATTTATAGCTCTACAGTCAACACACATCCTCCAAGAACCATCCTTTTTAGGCACTAATATCACAGGAACAGCACAAGGACTTAAGCTTTCATGAACAAAACCTTTGTCAAGAAGTTCTTGTACTTGCCTTTGTATTTCTTTTGTTTCTTCAGGATTGGTGCGGTATGGTGGACGGTTAGGGAGTGCAGCCCCTGGAATGAGATCAATTTGATGTTCAATTCCACGAATGGGAGGTAGTCCAGCTGGTGTTTCTCTTGGAAAAATGTCTTCATAGTCCTACAAAAGATGAGACACAACACTAGGAAGAGAGGTGATATCATTAGGTGAAATTAAAATGTCTTTGCACATAAGTACAAAGAGCACTTGATCTGGGTTGTTCCTCACTTCTCTCAGCTCAGATTTTGTGGCTAGCATAACTATATGCTCTCCCTCTCCTTTCTTTTTATCTCTCGAATTTGGCTTGTGGCACTCACTCACCGAATTGTGGATGCCACTCCATTTCTTTTGCTCTTCTCTTCCTTCACTTACCGGACTAATTTTAGTTTGCTTTTGTAAGTGCTCAGCCATGATTTGCTGAGGCGTCATAGGCTTGAGCACAAACTTATTTCCTTTCAAATCTAGTGTGTACTGATTTGTTCTCCCACAATGCTGAGTATATCGATCATATTGCCAAGGTCTTCCAAGCAGCAAGTGGCACACAGACATCGGTGCCACATCACACTCTACTGTGTCAACATATTCACCAATTTTGAATGGAACCGTTACTCTATAACCAATCTTAATATCTCCTGAATCATTCAACCATTGGACATGATATGGATGAGGGTGCTGCGATAGTTCCAAACCAAGCTTGTCAACCATCTCACGACTAGCAAGATTATGGCAGCTCCCGCCATCAATGATGACCTTGACTACCTTATCTTGCACTTTAGCTCTGGTTTGAAAAAGATTATGTTGCTGTCCATTTTCAGCTTCCTTCATTTGAACGCTCAAAATTTGAGCCACCACAAGAGCAGCACCTTGCTCAAATTCACATCTAGTATGTTCCTCATCTTCATGAGCCTCATCATCAAACTCTTCCTCAACTTCCTCTTCACTAGCTGATTCATATGCTCCATTGTCTTTCACAATGATCACACGATTATTCGGACACTCCTTGATTGCATGCCCATGACCTCCACACTTGAAGCATTGAATCCCACTACTCTTGGCTGTAGAACCCACTGAAGTAGTGGTGGATGCTAATGGTTTAGAGCTCATGCCTTGGGCAGCAGCATTCTTCCCTCTAAAAACACCCTGCACATTAGAACGTAAGTCTCCACTTGAGCATTTCGTTGATGAGGGTGCAGCAGTAAACCTCGAGATTGACTTGCCTCCTCCTAACATAGTCCTCGTGCCATATGACAAGGGCTTTGTTGTTCTTATCATCTTGCTGCAATTGACGTTCAACTTTAGTTGCTTGATGTACCAAATCAATAAGATGACGGTACGGCTGAAACTCAACAATGCGCTGGATATTGCGATGTAACACAGCCATGAAACATGCAATAGTTTGCTCTTCATCTTCATACACATTGGCTCTAATCATAGCATTCTCCATCTCTTTATAATACTCCTCAATAGAGAGGCTTCCTTGCTTTAGATTTTGTAATTTATAAAAAAAGATCACGCCGATAGCGCTTCAGCACAAAACAAATTCTCATTTCTCGCTTCATCTCATCCCATGTTGCAATAGGGTTTTCTCCATCTTCTTCTCGATCACGTAGAAGTTGTTCCCACCATATCAGAACATATCCATCAAACTCAAGAGATGCCATGGCTAATTTCTTCTCCTCTGAATAATTATGCAAGCGAAATATCTTGTCCACCTTCAACTCCCAAGTAAAGTAAGCTTCAGGATCAGATCCTCCATCAAATTTTGGCATTGTAAATTTCAGTTTGCCAAACCTCTCCTCATGGTTGCCTCTTCTATGACATCGGTCACCACCATGATATTGGGAATGATTATCTTCATCCACATCTTCAGATTCATCATTGTCATCATTTCTTCGACCTCGTCCTCTTCCTCTACCATGTGCAACACCTTGGTTTCTCCTTTCTTGTTCTCTTTCTCTTCTAGTAGTAGCTCTTCCATCACTATCTTCTCCATCTTCACCATGGTTGCTTGCACCATCATGAGGTTGATGACGCCCTCTGATTTCAGTCAAAAGAGCCTAAAGATCTCGGATCAACCAATCTTGCTTCTCTTCCATGCTTTGTCGGAGTTCATTAAATTGTGCCATAGTAACACAATCTTCTATCTCAACATCACCCATCTCCTGTGTAAAGGTTAGCTAATACGAACAATAGGTATTTATGGAATATATAAAAAAAATTGGTAGCTCTCACAACCTCACCTCTCGTACCAACCGAAGCTCTTATGAAGTCCCTGCGGGTTGTAGGAAAAACAGCGTGTGGTGGTAACGAAAGTGATGGCTAGGCGAATACAAGACCAGAGAGTACCGATTACGATGGCTTGTATGTGGAGCTTGGTAGGGAGTGATACACAAGGAATGCAATCTGAAATATAGTTGTTGTAAAGTTAAATAACCATCCAAACTAGAAGTTCTCTGCCTAGTGCTGACCACAGGATATGAATGATGTAAATAGATCAAACACACGCGCAAAGAGATTTTGGATTTGATGCAAACAAAGAGTATGATTGGGATGCAAGTGTTGCGATCAGACCTAACCAAAATTTGCACCAAACAAAGATAGCAAACTAGTTACTCGCTTGATATGAAAAACTTTTAGCACTTGTGCACATAAACCAACTGATCTTCAACTTTTCTTTCACAACTTTTCTCAACTCTCATTTTTTTGTAGCACTCTTTTTTTTATAGAACTAAACATAGGGATCAGATATAACACTTGCACACTTTATGATAGAAACAAAAGTAACCAGTAGCTTTAATTTGGCAGGATCAAAGTTTACGCAAAGGAGATGATATGGGTTTCAGATTTTTTTGTGGGAATTTTCAGATATATGAAAGAGGCACAAAGGACACGCGAAGGAAAAAAATGATCAGCAACTAAAACAAGACTCTAATGGACTGAAACTTAACAAAACTCACTAAAATAACAGATTGAAACAAAGGGCTATGGCAAATATTTTTGTGGCTTTTAGTGGATAGGACGAACACCAAATATATGTAGCTAAGGGTAAAGAATCCTACCGTGGTAACAAAATCTTTGATACCAGATGATACGATGCGAGGTCCCAATCTTCACGACATAGGATCAATCACCAGATAACTAGCTAAAGAACAGCCGGATAACTTGCTACAGGCAACGATAACTAGTGCAACCTGGCAAATAAAACTCGAAACCAACCACCGTCTTTAACCGGCAACCTGAATCGAGGATTCGCCCAACCACACTCTCAAGAAACCAACCAACACAACCTACAATCAATCAAGGTAAACCTTGAAGGGAGTAGGAGCACCAATTGGGAGCGGATGAAGCCGCCGCTTCTGTAAATCCCGCGAAGGAAATCACAAGAGCAAAGGGGTTCTGTATTTTGATTATCAAAAGTCTTTTCTTTGGTTAGGAGTACACAGATATTTATACTAGGAACAACCCTCCTAGATAGGTATAAACATGAAAAGGAAAAGAAAGGGTAGGCTATGTGAACAAGCTTCGATGAAATGAGTTTCTGAGTAGTTTTCGCGTGGCTGTTGGTCTTCTGCGCAGTCTTCAGTGCTTTGGCAATAACTCCATCTTGAAAAATATAAATGACGTGTTGTTGGTTGCATTAGAAATCTAACTTGATAAGATTTCACACCATATATAGCATGCACCACGAAACATTGTAGAATGGTACAGTTTAATATGAGAAGTTGTACCAATATCATGCCCTGAGAAGATTGTTAACCCTCTAAGTAGTCTACACTAAAACTGGTCGGATCTAGTCAGCCTTGAAGCATTAGAAACTAGATTTCACAAGCTTTCCAAAAAGTCCTCATTGACCTCCATAGCCCTCGGGAATAAAAAGTTATGATATTTTCTTCTTGATAGTTCTGTCAGTTTCAAGAGGTCTGACCAGTATGTACTAAGCTGGTCGGATTTCATTAGTTAGAAGTTCAAACTAGTCAGTGTTAGCATCATTGGAAACTAGACTCGACAAGCTTTCCAAAATGTGCTCATTCACCTTCATAGCCTCTGGAAATCAAAAGTTATGAATATTTCTTTCCGACTGTTCTACAGGACTGGTCTGGTTCGAGTGTGGTTCTTCTCTATGGTCATCACCTTGTGTGGTCTTGCCATTCTCTTTAGTGAACCTGAGCAACAACAACATGCACGACTTAGGCAGTATATAATTCTCATTAATATTAAATTGAACTTCATAAAGTAGCGCGCTCACCTCTTGTTGTAGCTTCTTTGCTCGACTACGTGTAATTGGGCCACCAAAGGCTTGGGCTGGTGTCGATGTAGGTGATACTTGAGTTGGTGTTACTTGAATTGGAGGTTGTAACATGTTGGTTGATGACGTGGTCATATCATACACCATGCTGGGGTAGCCGAAACACTTCAACTACACGAACTCAGCTCCTTAGGTAAAAATCTTGATTGTTGTTCCTGGTGCTTTTTATCCCATGCCAACACTGAGCAGTGGACTAATTTGCTTGTGGAAAAATCAATTGGCAGGAACGAGCAGCGTACTTCTTGGGCATGCCGAGGAGCGAATGGCCAGAGGCTGTGGATGCCAGGCAGACCACTCAGCTAGAGGAAGGTGCCATCAACACCTCATCCGAATACGGAGGTGAAGGTGCTGGTCAAAAGCGGAGTCCCTTCCATTGCTCCTAGCGTCTCCATCAGCACCTTGTCCAAATATGGAGGCGAAGGCGAATGATGAGCCAGCCCAAAAGAAAGGAAGAACGACGGATGTAGCTCCTCGTAAGCTGGTCGGCATCTCATTTGGTGGCAGTCGGACCGCTCGGACACAGAGTGTGGCGATATCCAAGTGGTCGGGCGACGACAAGGCTCCAGTAGCTCCCCCTCTGAGCACTAAAGCATCATCGCACAACACATGCACGGAGGTGTAATCGAAGGGAGGGGAAGGAGTCCCTAAACAGCCGGTGGAGAAGATGCTGATGGCGGGGGCAGCAAGACCTCTAGCCTAGGTCATGCGGGTTGACCCCAAAGCAGTTCCTAGGAGCTCGGGAAGGCAGCACTAGTTGACAACCGTTCATCGGGAAGCTGATATGTAAGTATCTTTGCCTTGGGACCGGTAGCTATCTGATTTGTATAGTTGCGGTGATCGATGAGCTAATCTGATGTAGAACGGGGCGCGCGGAGGATCTAAATCCTTTAGGCCAGACTAGCGAGCAGCTGGGGCTGGTCATAGCACGGAGACATTGTGGATAGACTCTGTCCCAAAGTCCCCAGACGCTCATCGATTTGCGGGGGATTCAACCATCGCTACTGAAAGAGTTGGAGGTGGAGAGCGGTCGGTGACAATGACGGATGATTCAACGGAGATGCCAGGAGCAACAGTGAGAGCCGCCGAGTCTTTGAAGGTGGAAGCAGGAGATGTCGACGACATGCTAGAATCTATGGCGTAGAGGCCGGCAACATCAAAGGAGCAAGTGGCGCACCCTGAGATGCCACAGGGCAAGGTCGGTCGCTTTGTGCGGCCACCGAGCCCCCATGGAGCGCCACCGCCTATGGAGGAAGAGGACGGGGTCGAGGAGATTGAGCATGGAGGATCACGACCTCAGACCATCCACATCTTCCGCAAGTGAGTGGAGGAAATTGTGGTTGTAGAAGAGGAGGACACCACCTGGCAGGTGAAGAGGCTACAGTCCACCCTTTGCACAGCTATGAAGCAAATTGAGGTTAGTGTTGTGTCAGCGGTGTCCATCTTTGGCGTTGGAGACTATGGTATTTTATAATCTTGGTGCTTTGTAGGGCATAGCGTGGACTGCCGTACAATGACAACTATTGATCAAAAGGATGGGGCCCCTCACCGAGCAGAACGAAAAACTAAGGGAGGCAATGAAACTGATGGAGAAGAACATCCAGAGGGCCTAGTGCAAAAGGTATTTTGCTGAATCAACCACCAAGGACCTGGAGTACCAAAAGGGCACCTTATCCGAGCAGTTGAAGACCATCTCTGAGCAGCTAGAGCACACCTTCGAGCAGCTAAAAAGCATCTCTGAACAGAAGAAAGGTATTGCGGATCGATGAATTTGCTCTGCATTGCCGAACAGTCTTGATGTTGTTGTTGACCATTATGTTTGTAGAGCAAGATGCGGAGCTTGGCCGGTTGCATCAAGTCATTGGTCAACTCCAAGAGAAGGAAAAGGCATCTGGGCGAGCAGAGAAACTGGCCGAGGATCTGGAAGGTGAGTCATTCATGGTTGGGGGTGTTGCTGATATGATTTCCTCGTTTGACGAATACTTTTGGTGTATGCAGAATACCGTCGAAAAACCAAGGTGCAGTTCGATGTGCTAGAGCTAGAGGCAAAAATCCAGAGGGGAAAATTTGACATCGTGGTGGCCGGAGTCAGGCCGGTGCTTGACTGTATCGATATGAAGGTAGCTCCTTAGCCCGCCAATAGGCCGCCCCGTCCGGATGCCATCATTGACAGGTGCAAGTCTGTGTTGGAGAACTTCAAAGGCTTCAACCAAGATGCCGCTGTCTCTGTCATGACGCATGCCCTGGTGGTGGTCTAGTCTCACTACCCTGCAATCAATCTTCGAGCGATAGGGGCCAGATTCGCTAGAGGAACGAGTGCGACAAAGGAGGAGCAGCTAAAAATGAGGTGGAGGACGCGACGAAGAAGCTAGCCGATGATGTCGACCTGTTCGGCGAGGGAGACAGTGACGGCTAGCTCAATAGCCTGAGTGGGGAGGAACCTATATGGAACAACTGGAAAGGGGAGTTAGATGCATGAGGGCCTAAGAAAACATTTGTGTATTTGTATAAATGTTGTAAGTAGACAACATATGCATGTTCAGGCGGCTTGCTAGCGCTTGCGATGAAAAAGAGACATGTTAACCCTAATGCATTTATATGTGGTATAAGTAGCGTCCGAGTAGTTAGTTTGTTACTAGGCTCTTGGCCTTGGCTAGCCCGTATTCCATAACGTTGAGCGCTAGAGCCCGTGCACGTGTAGGAGAGACAGACGTGACCGAGGAACCACTGCCGACCACCCATAATGCATAGTGCTGGAGCCCATAGCATGTGTAGGGAGAGATCAGAGATATGGTTTTCTCCAAAGAACACAGAGCGGAACGTTTGCTGCTCGATGGTTGGCCGAACATCTTAAAGATATTTTAGTCTAGAGAAACGGGGCGAAGCGTTTATGGAGATCACATGTAATTGTCGGAGTTTATTGAGGTGTAGCTTGGAGCTGGTGATCGTAAACGGAGATTAAACTAGAGTGGAGAAATAATGGAGACAATTTATGGCGACAAAAACTTTATTCATTATGGAGTAGAGAGTACATATCTGGAGCGTTTCAAGGATAGAAACATATAAGGTGCTCGATGTGCCATGAATTGGGGATATCGACTCCCTCCATGTCACATAGCCAGTAAGACCATGGTCGGGTAACCTCTTTGACCATGTAAGGCCCTTCCTAGGGGGAGGAGAGCTTGTGCATCCCTTTGGTTTTCTTCTTTCTACGGAGAACGACGTCACCGACCGCAAATGATTGATCTTTGATATTGCGATTGTAGTATCTTCGCAGGCCTTCTAGGTATTTGGCTATGCGGATGCATGTGATCAGGCGTTCTCCATTGACTCTGTCGATGTCCTCTGTCCGAACAGCTGCAGCCTGCTCTTCATTATAATGCTCTACCCTAGGTGCTCGGAAGGCAATGTCCGTAGGAAGTATGGCCTCTGAGCCATAGACCAAAAAATATGGAGATACACTGGTGTTGCGACTAGCTTGAGTGCGCAGTCCCTAGACCATAGCTAGGAGCTCTTTGAACCATCTTCCCAGATGCATTTCCTCTTTCTGGTATAGTCTCTTTTTGAGGGCATCGAGGATCATGCCGTTCACCCGTTTGACCTGGCCATTGGCTCTAGGATGGGCAATAGAGACATATTTGATGGAGATGCATCGGTCTTAGCAGAAGTCCCAAAAATGGTGACCAGTGAATGTAGTTCTGAGGTTAGTGATAATGTTGTTCAAGAGACCGAATCTATGGATGATATCTTCGAAGAGCTCGACTGACTTCTTTGAAGTGGCCAAAACAAGCAGCTTGTATTTGATCCACTTGGAGAACTTGTCAATGGCGATGTATACATACCAAAAACTGCCTAGCGTAGGCTTGAAAGGCCTGATCATGTCCAGTCCCCAGCATGCAAAAGGCCAAGAAGCTGGGATGGTCTGCAATCCCTACGCCGGCACGTGTATTTGCTTGGTGAAAAACTGACATCCTTTACAATGTCAGATGAGGTATTCTACATCGTAGATGGTCGTGGGCCAGTAAAAACTAGCTTGAAAAGCTTTGCCCAATAGGTTTTTGGAGGTCACGTGATTGCCACAGGAACCAGAGTGAATTTTAAGGAGTAATTTTGCACCCTCTTCTCGGGTGATGCATTTCTGTAGTATCCCTTCCTTGGCGCTTTTCCTCATCAACTTCCCACCTACCAGCACGTAATGCTTGCTGCGATGGATGAGGCGTTTAGTTTCGGTCTTATCGGCTAGTACATAGGCGCTGGTGAGGTACGTGATGAACTGTTCCCTCCAATCTATGACCGGCGAAGGTACTACAAGTACTAGCTGCTCGGTGGGGGGAACTTCTTGAACTTCCTTCTCTTCCTTAATAGACGGTGTAAAGAGGTCTTGAATGAAGACCCCAGGCAGAATCATGACGCGAGAAGAGCCTATCTTAGATAGGAGGTTGGTGAGCTGATTTTGGTCTTGTACCACGTGGTGGTACTTGATACCGTAGAACTTTCCTTTGATTTTCCTGATCTTGGCGCAGTATGCGTCCATCTTCTCACTAGAATAGGACCGATCTTTGTTGACATGGTTGATGACTAGTGTGGAGTCTCCGTATACTATGAGGCATTTGACGCCGAGCTCGACGGCTATATGAAGTCTGTGGAGACATGCTTCATACTCCACGACGTTGTTGGAAGCTGGAAAATGAATTCGGAGGACATATCGGAGCTTGTCCTTAGTCGGAGCGATAAACAAAATGCCGGTGCTAGCACCATTGATGTTGAGGGCACCATCATAATACATTATCCAGTGCTTAGGACAAGCAGTGGGGATGGGCTCTTGGATCTCAGTCCACTCAGCGACGAAGTCAGCCATCACATACGACTTAATGGTCGACCTGCTTCTGAATTCTATGGAATAAGTGCCAAGCTTGACTGCCCACTTGATGATGCAGCCATTAGTACTCAAAGTAATGGTGGAGCTTGCGCGACATGACCAGAATGGCGTATAACAGCTTCTGAACCTAAGGGTAATGAGTTTTGGACTCATTAAGAACCTCACTGATGAAGTAGACCGGACATTGTACCTTATAGGCGTGTCCAACTTCCTCACGCTCGATGACGATAGCTGTGCTAACGACACGAGAAGTGGCGGCGATGTAGATCAATAGGGTTTCATCTGGTTGAGGTGCCGTCATGATCGGAGGCTTCGTTAAAAACAACTTGAGCTGCTCAAAGGCCGTATCAGCCTCCTGCGACTAGGAGAAGCGCTCAAAGGCCTTGAGTAGTTTAAAGAATGATAGTCCCTTTTTGTCGAGGTATGATATAAAGTGGCTGAGAGTAGCCATGCACCCTGCGAGCTTCTATATATACTTTACATAGGTCGGCCGTTTCATATTGGTAACGGCGAAGACCTTGTCGGGGTTGGGTTCGATGCCACGAGCACTGACAATGTAGCCCAAGAGTATGCCTGATGGAACTCCAAAGATGCACTTTGAAGGGTCCAACTTCCATCTGTATCTTTTTAGGTTGGCAAACGTTTCTTCGAGGTCGGCGATGAGACTGTCAGTGGTTTTGGATTTGACAACCACATCATCGATGTAAGCTACGATGTTGCGGCCTATTTGTTGGTCAAGGCACATCTAGATGGCCCTTTGGTAGGTTGCCCCAGCGTTTTTAGTCCGAAAGACATGGTGGTATAGCAATACATACCGAAAGGCATGATGAATGATGTTTTGATCTGGTTATCCTCTTTGAGAGATATCTGGTGATAGCCAGAGTAATAGTCAAGGAAGGAGAGGAGTTCGTAGCCAGCGGTGGAGTCTACAACCTTGTCTATCCGAGGCAGAATGAAGGGGTATTTAGGGCAGTGTTTGTTGAGATTCGTGTAATCAACACACATTCTCCATTCTTTATTCTTCTTTTGAACAATAACTGGGTTTGCTAGCCACTTAGGATGATACACATCTTTAATAAATTTGGCTGCTAGGAGCCATTTTATTTCTATACTAATAGCCTCCTTGTTGTCTAGCGTGAATCATTGGAGCTTCTGCTTGATCGGCTTGGTGGTCGGTGAGACATTCAAGGAGTGCTCAATCTTCTCCCGTGGTACCCCCGGCATGTCTGCAGGTTTCCAAGCAAACACATTGGCATTGGCACGTAGGAAGGAGACGAGCGTGGTTTCCTATTTGGGGTTGAGATAAACCCCAATCTTGGTGATCTTGGTCAAGTCATCGAGGCCGAGGCCGACCTCCTTCATTTCCTTAGACTTAGCAGAGGCACATGGAGGCTCTAGCGCTGGGATCTCCAGGTCATCAGTGGGCACCATCTTGGCATTGGTGACCATGCTAGCCATCTGGATGGAGAGGTCGGTGGCTTCGGTGAGGGATAGACTCTCTATTTCATAGGCATAGGAGATGGAGAGGTTGGCCCATAGGGCCAGAACTTCTGCAGGCAAAGGCATCTTCAATACCAGATAGGCATAGTGCGATATGGCCATGAACTTGGCCAGAGCTGGCCGACTAAGTATGGCATGGTAGGCAGTGTTGAAGTCAGCGACGTGGAAGTTGATGTGCTCGATATGAAAGTTGCTAGCCATGCCGAATTGTACCGGGAGGGTGATCTCTCCAAGCGGTCGGGATGCCCTGCCAGGTACCACACCCTAGAAGGAGGAGTTAGAGGGAGTGAGGTCTTCTACTCCAAGGCCCAGCTCCTTTAGGGCTCCGGCGAAGAGGAGGTTCAGGGCACTTCCGCCGTCGACGAGTACTTTCCTGAAGAGTACTTTCTTGATGGTTGCATTGAGAATGAGGGGGAAACGGCCCATGTAAGGGATGTCTACCCACTGGTCAGCCCTGCTGAAGGTGATGGGGACATCAGACCGGGGGCGATAGCTGGGTCGACGATTGCGTCTTTTGTGTTGACAGCGAGCACCCAGCGGGCGGTGAGTTTTTGATATCTTCTATTCTTGACGGCGGCAAGGCCCCTGAAGATAGTGGTGACCACTTTGTCATGATCCTAGAAGGTGTTATTGTTGTCCCCAGGTCTTCGGTGACCTCTGGCTCCATCATCGTTGTCGTCATCCTTCTTTTGGCTTAGAACTCCTTAGCTAAGCCAAGGCAGTCCTTCATCTTGTGCTGGTTGTTCTTGTGGAGGGGGCACAAAACTTTGAGGATTTTCTTGTACTACTCATTGTGGTTACGTTTGGTGCGAGGTTCGTCAATGGTGGTGACAATGTTGTCTAGTCAGTGATGGCGATACTGACCAGCTTTAGACCCTTCCAGCTGATCACGACCACTGTCCTGATGGTGGTCGCGGTCATCATAGCGGCGGTCACTATGGTGTCATTCGTTGGGACGCTCGTCGCTGTGGCAAGTTGGGCAGTGAGTGCCTGCATCCTCATCGAAGCTAACTTCATCCTCTTCAGCATCGGTGTATTGATTGGCGGTCACGATCATCTCGCCAATCCCCTTTGGTGACTTACGATTGAATTTGGAGCGAAGGTCGCGGTGATGGAGTCCTCTGACAAAGGCAATGATGACATCTGCTTCCGTGATGTTGGGAATATAATTCCTCATCTCAGAAAATTATCTAATGTAACTATGGAGGAGCTCGGACGGTTTCTAATAAATGCAATTCAGGTCGTGCTTGGTGCCTGACCGAGTACACATAGCCATGTAATTGTCGATGAAGACCTTCTTCAACTGTTCCCAAGATTCGATGGAATCTAGGGTGAGGCTCATGAGCTAGTTCATTATGGTCAGCGTGAGCATGATGGGAAGATAGTTCACCATGACACTAGTATCTCCCCCGGCAGCAAGCATAGTGGTGGCATAAGCTTGTGCCACTGTGTGGGGTTCATCCACCCCTCGTAGGGCTCGACCTCGGTGATTTTGAAACCACAGGGCCACTAGAGTGTTCAGAGTGCTCTCGTGAATGATCGAGGCCCTTCGGGATCGGCAACATTACTGGTGTTAAGTGCCTACAGGGCTGCATCCAGATTACTGAATTCTTGCTCGTATTCTTGACACCGACGTACTTCCTCCTCATGCCGATTGAAATGGCGCCCGTCGATATAACGTCGTGCATCTCGGAGGTTGTTGATGTGTGCTCGGACATCTTGATCGACTTCTTGGTCGTGTTGGCGAGGGCTGTTGATATGGTTCCCCCTAGCTCCCCCCTAGAGGGGTTGTCTATCATCATGATGTTGGTTGGTGAAATGACTTCTGCTGGGGCGGTGATTGGATCTTGGCACGGTGGAATGGCGGCTCGAGCTTGTCAAGTAGGAAGGTTCATGATCCTAGCGGATCTCATTGACCTGGTAGTGCACAACTTTAAGCATTGCGGTGACCTTGGTGACTTCTGGTATTTGCTCGAGCCAAGCGAGCTCATTAGCGGCCATGACCAAGTTGGCTCTTGGGGTCTTGTAGACATCATGGCCGTCGACATGGACAAATTGGTCGTCGAGGTTGCGGTGGAATGGTCATGGCCTCCGTTGTGAGTCGAGTTGTTCTCTATTGTGAGCAACCTTGGCCAGCACAATGGTGGCCTCATTCGCTCGGCACCGCGCATGATTGGTGTTTCTGTTGACATGAGTTGCGCGGTCCTCATCGGTTTCTCCATCTCACGGAGGGTTATCGATGCTGACATTAAAAATCCCACCTCCACGGAAGGGTGGAAAAGAAGGTTGGGCGATGGCGGTTTCGGCAACAATCTCCATAGAGCCCTAGGGCTCAGAGTCTGAATTTTCCTCTAGAATGGTGTGGAGGGATTCTTTGGGATGTTGGCTGATTTGGAGCTTGTTGATAGTCAGTGAGAGCTGATCAGTGATCAGGTCGGCAAGAGGATAGATGTCTCCAATCTGGTCAGTGAATTTGTCCCTTAAGGCATCCTGATGGATGGTGGCCGTATCCCTTGGAGTTTCTTGATCGGTTTCCGATAGATGGGAACAAGGAGGTGTCGGCGCCCAACTAGAGTGGTCAGAGTCGATTCTGCGAGGGAGAGGCAGTCGGCGAGCTCCTGGCCGACCTGATTAATGGATGCGATCAGATCATCACTACCAACCTGCTTCCTCGAGTAGCGGGGCAGTAGGCGGCGAGTTGTTGGTGAAGATGACCTCAGAGGTGGTTCTGAGATCGGATCTACTGTTATGGGTGTAGGTGTGGTTGGCGCAGAATCAATCTACACTGGCTTGATGATCTCTCTGTCTCCATCAGCATTGAGGACCTAGGAGACCGATCCGACCATAAAGATCTAGCCGGGCTTTGGAGAGGACGATGAGCCTAAAAAGTTTACCATCTTGTTCGTCATGGAAATAGTAGGCACAGCCCTACCTGGTGCCCCAACTATTAACAGAATATCATTAGCAGTCCTCCGAGGGGTATCCCACGAAGGTAGATTGATTGGCAGAGGTGTGCATAATCAAGAACAAGAAGGCAATAGAGACACAAGAGTTAGATAGGTTCGGGCTGTCTGCATGACATAATACCCTACTCCTGTGGTCTGTTGGTTTGTATTGGCTATCGTATAATATTGCGTGTGTTTTGAGGGGGTCCCCTACCCACCTTATATAGGTGGGGGTAGGGTTACAAGTCAGTTAGATCTAGGAGATAACCGGTAAGTAATAACAGATTACAGGAATCATGGGATCAAGCATATCCTAACAGATCTCGTAGCATCTTCAGGATATCACCCTTGATGTCTTGCGGTACACGTTGAGCAGTACCGTGCACCGTAAGCCTTCATCTTGTGGGCTGGACCACCCCTGGTAGCGCAGCCTATGTAGTCTATCGTGGGTATCCGGGGTCATACCCCCCACATTATGTTTATGCATAAGTTTGCAAAGCGCTCGCTCCAAAGTACACGGGGTGAGTGGTCGACATTGTGTAAGCGTGGTTCTTATACGTTGTTTACCTGCGGATACACCCTATATTCTAGGCCATGTGGTAGATCACAGATGTGACACTCCCGTTGAGTCCTTTGTAGTCCACTCCCTGAATATAGGTATTCAAGTAGGATCTACTTACAAAGGAAGATAAACTATGTTCTTAATCTTCCTTAGTAATATCCCTTATGTGTAGATATAGAGATGATCTTAGCCATGATTACTAGGTGTAATTGCACTAATGAATGTATGCTTTGACTTGTAATTAAGAATGACTTAGGAATTATTCGTCTAATATTCTACCTGACCATGTTAATGCCATAGAATGGAGCACTCTAAGTGATTTATCATTATCAATGATCAATACTTATCATATATATATATATTATCCTATGACTTACCCCTGTTATGAGTAGAATATTGGTTATGGTTTACTTCTCCACCAATAGTATAAGTTATCAATATATGTCCATGCTAGACCTTCCCTATGGTAAAATACAAATAATGATACCTGGAATACTCTCGGGTGAAGTCCTACAATGATATAATTATCTAAGCGCTTGTAGATCCCTTTTCATTCATATATCTTTATATTCTTTCTAGTCACATAAAATGATAAAGAACTACTTAGTATCATTCTAGTAGTGATGCTAGGCAGTACCAACAAGCATCTCTGCCACCATCACTAGGGATGACAACCTAGTAAAGTAATGTTAGGAGATCTAGGTAATTAATAGGTGGCTACTAAAACAATGACAAGTTAATAAATACTAACAGCCGGTATCTCCTCCAAACTCTTTCTGTGGGGGTATGGCCCCCGGTATCCTCAAGACAAGACATGGACCGCACCATCAGAGGTGGCCTGGCCCATCAGATCGAGGCGTGCACGGCGCTGCTCGGCGTGCACCGCAAGACATTGTATAGTACCAAATAGGCTACTTTACTTGTAACCCTGTCCCTCCAGACTATATAAGGAGAGGCAGGGGACCCCTAGTGGGGAGGATCCATGACGATCCATCTAGATACATAGATCTCATTGACATACAGCAATACAATCAGACGCATGACTAGGTATTACGCCTTCACGGCGGCCGAACCTGGATAAAACCTCGTGTCTATCTTGCGTCACCATCTCGTTTGTAGCTTGCGCACCTGTCTGCCGATAATCTATGACCTTGGGCATACCCCTAGGTAGACTGCCGACCATATTTCGTCAACAGTGGCACGCCAGGTACGGGGTGTGCGTACTGCTCCCTAGACGAACAAGACGGTCATCATCCCTGGTTCCATGGCTACGCCGAACGGCCTCACGTTCACCATCGGCCAGATCACCTGGACCACTAGCTTCGACAACTTCGTTGCCTAGACCACGGAGGAGGCGTAGATCCAATATGCGTCGACCACTGCTTCACCAGCATCAGCTACGGCTCCAACCATGTTGGATCTGGCTCCGGCCACACCAGCATCGTCTTCAGCCATGCTGACAATCCATCGTCCGCTTCCTCGCTACAAAGGGAGGCAGATCGACAACACCGACCTGCTTGACTCCATCGATCAGGATGACGTCGCCCGCTCTACTTACTCCGACCACCTACCACGTCGCAATGATGATCGCCGCGAAGAACGCCACCATGACAACCACGACTGCCGCCATGATGACAGTTCAGAAAGCTCGAGCGCCGGGCAACTTCGTCAACGCCGACCAGATAATGCCATACGCCGCCGACCAGACGTTCTATCTAAAGCTAAGTGACGCTTTAATATTTTTCTAAATATTCTCCAATCTTCGTATATCACCATAATGTTTCTCCGAGCTGTTTTCTCTATGTTTGCTCTGCAAACATTTTTCTTTCATGTATACCATCTTAAAGATGACATACAACTAAGTCTAAGGCGAACCCTCAAACAGTCACGTTGATGCTCGGACGCCTCTAGAGACAGCCCTGTCTCTGGCTCCTCCCTACACATGCACGAGCGTCTGCCCTCTGTGTTATGGGTGGTCAGCAGCGGCTCCTTGGTCACGCCTGTTCCTCCTACACGTGCATGGGCTCCACACTCGACATTATGGACTATGGGCTAGCTAGGGCTAGAGACTCAGCTACACACTAACTGTTCGGGCGGTTTATATTAAACATAAATACATATTCGCTCCAACTAATCGTAGAACTGCATACGCCGTATCATCACCATTGCTGATTTTTCTCCGGAGTTCATTTATTTTTACATCATGTACTACACGTTCTACATGTTTGTATTGAAGGATCATCGTCCACCTGGTGCTTGGACTTCTCCACCAATCAACTGGTCGGACCGCTTGGTTCATGGACTCTGTCACCGACCAGTTGATCGAACTAATTGCCAGCTACACCGGTTACTCCTCGGTGCACGGATACTTCATGCTCGAGGACTAAGTGGGCACACTTCACTGCACGGACATCGTTAGCTACGTTGGTGCTTGGACCATCATCGCCTACGCTAGGGACTCCTCGATACTTGGACCTCACCGCCTACACCAAGGACTCCTCAGTGCTCGGACCTCACCGCCTACACCGGGGACTCCTTGCTCCTCGGTGCTCGGACATCGCCGCCTATGACAGGGACTCCTTAGTGCTCGGTCATCGCCAGCGACGCCGGGGACTCCTCGCTCCTCGGTGCTCGGTCATCGCTAGCAACGCCGAGGACTCCTCGCTCCTCGGTGCTCGGACCTCGCTGCCTACGCCGGGGACTCCTCACTCCTCGGTGCTCGGACCTCGCCGCCTACGCTGGGTACTCCTTGCTCCTCGGTGCTCGGACATCTCCGCCTACGCCGGGGACTCCTCGCTCCTCGGTGCTCGGTCATCGCCGGCGACACCGGGGACTCCTCGCTCCTCGGTGCTCGCACCTCGCCAGCTTCGTTGGGGATTCCTCGGTGCTCGAACATCGCCGCCTATGCTGGGCTCCTCGGTGCTCGGACCTCACCGCCTACGCCGGGGACTCCTCGCCCCTCGGTGCTCGGACATCGCCAGTGATGCCGAGGACTCCTCGCTCCTCGGTGCTCGGTCATCGCTAGCGACGTCGGGGACTCCTCGCTCCTCGGTGCTCGGTCATCGTGGAAGCGACGCCGGGGACTCCATGCTCCTCGGTGCTCAGACATCGCCAGTGACGCCGGGGACTCCTCGCTCCTCGGTACTCGGTCATCGCCAGCGACGCCAGGGACTCCACGCTCCTCGATGCTCGGACATCACCAGCGACGTCGGGGACTCCTCGCTCCTCAATGCTCGGTCATCGCCAGCGACGCTGGGGACTCCATGCTCCTCGGTGCTCGGACATCGCCAGCGACGCCAGGGACTCCTCGCTCCTCGGTGCTCGGTCATCGCCAGTGACGCCAGGGACTCCTCGCTCCTCGGTGCTCGGTCATCGCCAGCGATGCCGGGGACTCCCTTGCTACTCGGATCTTGCTACATCTCGTCGGTGTGCTATCAAGCTGCTCCATGCTATTCGGATCAGGGTGCTGATCTTGGGCAGCACATCTGGGGTCTTGATATGCGCATGTCAGATGATGTCGGCAAGCTTTCAGACTTCTTTGACCCTGCTACAAGATTCATTCTTCATCTTCCAACAGGCTCGAGGACTAAGTGGGCACACTTCACCTTGCGGTGAATGTGCTTGTTCTCATCTCGAGGCTACACCCGGGGACTGGCTGCCTGCTCGGCTGGTCTTCTACTTTCTAACCCTAGCACCACGCGACGTCACCTACTGTTAGGCTCGGGGACTAGCTGTGGGGGTATGGCCCTCGATATCCTCAAGAAAAGACATGGGCCGCACTATCAGAGGTGGCCTGGCCCATAAGATCGAGGCATGCACGGCGCTGCTCGGCGTGCACTGCAAGACATTGTATAGTACCAAATAGGCTACTTTACTTGTAACCCTGTCCCTCCAGACTATATAAGGAGAGGCAGGGGACCCCTAGCGGGGAGGATCCATGACGATCCATCTAGATACATAGATCTCATTGACATACAGCAATACAATCAGACATAGGACGTAGGTATTACGCCTTCACGGCGGCCGAACCTGGATAAAACCTCATGTCTGTCATGCGTCACAATCTCGTTTGTAGCTTGCGCACCTGTCTGCTGATAATCTACTACCTTGGGCATACCCCTAGGTAGACTGCCGACCATATTTCATCGACACTTCCCTCACTCTCTATCTCAGTATTTCTAATTATAAGACTAGATCCTATAGAGGACTAATCTTCTCTTGATAGCTAGCTCTGATCCTGACGAAGAGAATATGAATTAGGGTTTCAGGATGGCTCCAGGCAGGGTGGCAGGGGCTGGTATATATAGCCCAGAGCGTCTAACATGAGTCCTTGGATCAAACCAACTTAAAGGACGGCGTAGATGCAACCTAGGAGGTGGTGGAGAACCGACATTCGAAGGAGGGGCTGACATGTGGACCTAGGGGGTGGGGTGGCCTGCAGGTGGGACCGGCCAGCCCCACTTGGCAGCCTCTGCCCCTCTGCTTTGGCATGGAGTGCTCTTGAGTCTTCTAGAGTCTTGTAGAGTCCGTTTCGCTATGGATAAGTGTGATCAAATCTCACATGTAGGTCCACCTTGACGGTTTTCTGGATAAACCCTACTAAAAACACAGATTCACCAAAACTTGTGGAATTTATTAGTTTAAACCCCTATACCTATGTTTGGTGATGAAATTAAGTATAAATATAGGTTATGTTGACGGTTTATAATTGATGTTAGTGAATGTCAACAAGTTCTCCCATGCTTACCCTTTGTCAGTCCCTGTGCAAAGCTAAACTCAGCAATGGATCAGGAGTTGCTACAATATTTTCACGCCTCTAAAGTACATAGGTGTTCAATCAAAAATTCTCCTCCGGATTAGAATAAACTGATCTGACTTTCAAACTTACCCATATTACCTTCAATCATGGAGCTTCTCAGCCTTCACTTGGGTTTTGAGCAATTGAAAGACAGAACGATCAAGTCAAGCACTATGTCTCTAGTTCTTTGTTCCACCATTGTTCTAGAGTTTTTATAAGTTTTCAAAATAAAAGTCAGAGATTCCATTGTATGACACCCTCAAGTCTCTCAATATATGTGGTATTTGTGGATCCTCACCAAGTGTAGCACTCAGTTTTAATAACAAAACTAGATACGCACCATATGTGAGCCCAGGAAGTCAAATCTCACATATAGCTACAAATAAGGGTAATATCAAAAGACAATGCTCAATATATAATGTACCTAGTATAAAGGATATAACCTTAGACAGCAAACGGCAGAAAGACAACTCTAATCTTTGGGTGAAGACTCCAATCCATAGGGACAGCTGACTGGTTGATCACAAGCCTAATTCCTCCAAACTCTAGCAATCTGGTACCCATCTAGGATTTGTCCAAAGATTTAAAAAGTAAAGCAAGAGTAAGTACATGTCGTACTCAACAAATATAATATAGGGTTCATGAGGCTCAAAAGGCTGACACTAGTTTAATTGCGATTAGCTTTTAATGAGTCATCTTTTAGCAATTGGGTGACAACAAGTTTATTCACAAGCCCACATAAACACATGATCAGGTAAACATGAATAATGAATAGCATAAACAGTAATAATTAGTGAGCAACTTCATCATCAGTATCATCACTATTCATCATCTATTCTGTAAGGGTCCAAGGCTGCTCGTGACCGTGAGCACGGCTGATATACCAGTTTTACACTCTGTAGAGGTTGTACACTTTCACTGTGAGTCATGATTTACCCTTTCGCCCGAGGTAGCTAATCTCTTGACCCACTTCCAAGGAAGGTTGGCAGGGTTCACTATGAAGCCTTTCAAAGGTTCGTCTAACAAGTTAGGGACATTAGATTCACTCGGCAAACAGATGTAGAGCCCCCCTTCCCAATGGCACAATGACACACAACCTATACACAAGGGGACAGAGGCTATCCTATACCCGATTCATCAAGCCATTCTTATGCCAATAAAGGTAACCACTAATAAGCTTGAAAAGGTCCTCATACTGAGCTAAAGCTAGAGCCATGTAGCCCTCATAGCTATAGTATAAGTCCCAGATGATCACTTATAGATAAGTCCTTAGGGAGAGGAATCTAGAGCACCACAAAAATAGCCCAATGCTCTAGCCCCCTGATTCCATGTTGCTAAAAAGCATCTTTTAATGTTTATTGCATATACAATTAGTCAAGTTACAAGATAATGGTCTTTAATTGAGCACTAGCATCATACTACCCAATGCAATACCCTATAGGTAACAAGTCACAAGGTAACAAAGCACTAGGAAATCATTAGTGGTAGTCAAGGTAGACATATGCAGTATGAATTAAATGATTAAAGGTTTATAGGACAACAAGAAAGATCCCATGCTTTACTTACCTTAAACTTAGATCCTTCTTCTAGTCCAAACCTTCAAAGATCTGCTTCTTGATTCACCATGTATAGCTCACCGACTGGACATGATCACAGAGCACTACACAAGCATCCATGCAATCATACACAAAGCAAACAATAGATCTAAATTAGAATAGTACACCAAACATAAAATCAAGATGAAAAATTTGTAAAACGAATCTACGTCTCGCTACGAACACACAGACGCGGAAATCACTCTAATCGGGGCTACGGTGAAAAGTTACATCTACCGAAAGATTAAAAAGAAAGCTATAAGCTTTATTTATTTTAATTATAAAACATATATAGGATTCTCCAGAGAATTACCTAAATAGTTTTAAGTCCAAATTTAGATTTGAATTATAGAACTAAAGTAAAACAAATTATATTTTACTTATAAAATCCAGTTGCATAATTATTAATCAAGATATGATTTAAACCATGAAATTTTAGAAACAGTAATATGGTAAACACTGTTACTAACGCATAGATCTCGTCGCTATGAATCTAACACAACTTGAACAGGTCAAATTCGAGCTAAAACATAGAAGATATGAATTAAACAAGATTTTCTTTAATAAAATAATAGATTGAATCTAATCTCGAATTTTAAAAGTTGAAAACATATCTAACAGTACTATAAACATCTAGATTATGAAATTACAAACCTAACGCAAGTTGAACGGGTCAAATCGGAGTTAAAATGGAGATTTTATGGCCTATAGAAGATAGTGACAAAATTGTAAATATGTGAAAACGTATTTTGGATCTCAACCGAAGAAACTACGCTTTCCAAAGAACAAAACGTATTCTGAATTTGAACATTGGACTGCGGGTTCTATAAACAAAAACCCGAGGGCTCTTTAGAAAATATAAAGGACTATGGGTTGAGATCTAAATAGTTGTAAGGGGGTTTTAGCAAAAACACCAACGAAGGGGTATGCTCTAATCCTAGCCCTTGATTTTAGATTGGATAGACGAAACTGAATCGGGTAGGGGAGATGACCGGCGACGAGGTCGGTGGCAAGGTTAGACAGCAGTGCCATGACTGGAACAGGCAGTGCAAGGGGTTTATGGCCCATGATACATGATCAACCGAACTAAGAGCACCAGAAGAACAAGGAGATGACGGCGAGCTCGGCTAGGTGGTTTACCTCGGTGCGGGGCAGACGAAGACGACGTGGCGCACGGCGAGGCGAATGGTGTCGGTGGCAGCGTAGGTCTACGACGGCTTGGCATCTTGGTGAGGATAGCTGCAGTTTCGAAGCATGGGATGGAGGCGACGATCACGAGGATAGGTATTTATGAGGCGGGGGCGGCTTGGACAGCAAGGCAACGGATGGCGTGGCCACAGCGGAGTCAAGCGACGGCGGTGGAGTCCAGTTCGGTGATGGCATGAGGAAGAGGAAGCGGCTGACAGGTAGGGTCGCATCATCAGCGAGAGAGAGCGGGGAGCAGGAAGCGGGTCGCGCGGCTGCTGGGCTGCAAAGAGGGAGAGGAGCAGGCCTTTGGGCGAGAAGGAGAGGGGCCAGGCTAGAGCAATCCGTGGGCCCGAAGGCAAGGCTTGCTCTTTTTTCCATATTGTTTTTCCTAATACTTTTTCAAATGGGTTTTGAATTCATTTGAACCTTGAATCAAAATCAAATTTAAATATTATTTCAAATGTACTTTTCAATTCAAATAAAAATGATAAATTTTGGTAAGTTTTCAAAAATGCTTTTATTTTCTAATTTTCTTTTCTTTTACTTCAAAGCCAATTTTAAAAGCATTTTAAATTCATTTTGAATTTTGGATTTAACCACTCATAACAATAGATCAAATGCATCGGCATGTATACACATCCATTTAATTTAATGAAAAAAATTTATTTCCCTATGTTTTCATGCACAAAAACTCAAAATTACCTCAATTTACATCTATTTCAAAAGGAACAAATTTTAGGGTGTTACACCAAGGCAATAGTGATGTTATGCCTTTTCTCTTCCTTCTACTAGGGCTTATATGGAGTTCATAGGTAGGGAGAAAGCTAGAGCATACTTACAATGTATATATTGTAAAGTCAAACAATGGATCCAAAGAGAGTTGAGTCATACAATCAAATCAAGATGTGCATGTGTGTGGATGTATGGAGGATATATATATGGTGGCTAACCTAAATCTACTGTGCTCCTTGAAAACTTATCTCTCTTTTGAAACTTAAAAATATTTGCTAGAGAACAGGGACTATCTTATTCATCTCTTTTAGGCGGGCATCTGAGTACCCATTATTTTAAATATCGCGGACACTTGTCCATTTTTTCCAACTCTTTTTTTCTTCTACTTCTCTTTTTTTATGAATAACTTTTGCATAGCCCAATGTCTCTTTTCTGCAACAAAACTTTTGAGAGATAGCAACAAAAACTTGGAGCATTTATTTGGTGGATGGAAACCTATCAAGCATGTTTTTGAGTTCACCCCCAGTATATGAGTAGAACATTTTTTGTTGAATCTAGATGGAAGGCATATTTCTGCGCCTACCCCCAGTGTAGGAGTAGTGCTTATTGGGTGGTGTGTACGTGATCTTGATTTTAAGAGCATGACAAATCTCTCATAAGGGTCAACAAAGCTTGACAAAACTCAATGCAAAAGCAAGTAGCATAAATGTCAAAGTTTTTGTAGCCTAAATAACATGTATGCCTCTGGTGGAAATTCAAGCTTTGTCATACAGGAACTCATCTTGTAGCATTTTTATATTTTTCAAAAGATAAATCTCTAGAACTTTAGTGTGACTTGGAACAAGATTAACAATAGCTCAGACCTTCTCATATCATATCCGTCAATTACCTAGCCTTAGATCAAGCATTCGCTACCCACAAGTTTTAAGTTTAGAGTAAATCTTTATATCAAATCAGTCGTATCCAAAACTCGAGAGAATTCGAGGCTGAAAACTAGGTACATGAAAGGAATTACAACAGAGCAACTATTCATTATTTCTATTTAAGAGATTATTCTAAGTCCTCATTATTTTATTCAACTCTTAAAAATAAATTAAAGCAAACTAGACACACCTTTTTATTTTATTTTCAATTTTACTAGATCACACAATATTACTATAACTATATATATTTATTATATAGATAACTTTTTATTTTGTTTTCATTCACCATTTTCTTAAATATTTAAAAAGAAACTAAAATTAAAACAAAAAGGGAAAAGAATACTTACCTAGATGCACGGGAGTGCTTCTCCCCCAAGCTAGCTCTTTCGGTGAGGGTTTGGTGTTGTAACTCCTTCGAACCGGACTTCTCCCTATGAAGTTCATTGACCAAACACCTCGGTTTACTCTAAAAGGATTCTTGGGATGATGCATCTATTGGTCATGTCACCTTCTTCTGCCAAACCCATCTTGGGTTTTGAATTTAATTTTGGGTTGATAGGTTTAGAACTTTCACTTGTAGAAATTGGGGAATTAACTAACTCCCCCACACTTTGCTTGAAGTGTGTCCTTCTCATCAAGATAAGGTAGAGATAAAGTGCATGGGCTCTGTTGGTGGGAAAACACCAACAAAACCTAAAACTTTATTTATTCTTCTCTATCCTTAGGCACTTTGAACAAGATGAAGTTGATGTTATGTGCTTTGTTCAATTATAACATGGGTGGTAAGATCAGAAGATTTAGCATGAATGTAGCATTTAAGTATATTTGCAAAAAGGGTTGACTCACTTAACCTAAGGAAGGATTGTCTTTCTCTACATAATGTATCAATCTTTACATGATTATGACTATCAGCTTCCAGACATAAGGTGTGCAACCTTTTAGCTTATTTGGTTAAAATTATGAGATTAAGAAAGTGGTGCTAGGAACAAGCTTGAAGAACTAAACATGTTGAGTTAATCAGGTTGGATCAAGTAAGTTTGTAACTCAAACATGTTTATTTCTTATTTATTGCATACCAGAATCAAGGAAAAACTTTAAATAATGACCATTTACCTTTCGATGTTACCTTTGCATTGGAGCATGATGACACCATGTGACAAAGGGTAGATGACTCATGATGGTCCTTCTTATTTGCTTGAAGTTTTCCTTGTTTGGCTAGCCTCACAGTATAAGTTGTTCATGAGCTTCTTGTCTCCTAGATTGCACCCTTTCTTTCTTATCCTTTTGTCATGCCATCTTTCTGCTCTTTGATCTTTTGACACCTTGTTAGACCTTCAGCCTCACTCATTGTTTTATGCCTGCAAAATATTAGTGGACACATGTACCGAAAGGAATATACAATTTTGAAATACGGGTTGTTTATCCAGAATTTTGTAATTTTCCTCTATGCTAATGAAAAGATAGTGTTAGAATTATTTTAGCATAGTTTTTGTTTATCATATTCTATAGAAGCATGGCTTCAAGGCAAAGGTAACTTACAGCTAAAGACAAAGTGAATGATCTTTGATACTTACAGTTCTTTCATCCATGATGAATGAGTTGTGTCTTCTCTACACCATGTTATTGGAGTTCGACATGTGCCTTACTTCATCTCCGATTTGAATTCATCTCATGACTTACCTAAATTGAATTGAGAATTTTTTGCAGAGGTTAGTCCAACAAAATATCCAGTGTCTACACAAGTAATTTTTAGTTCAATAACCAAACTAGACTCCATGTCTAATTTGGCTAAGGGAGGCTATTTAACCTAAGCACCATGCTTAATTTAAATGCCTATGGAAGTATGTGCAGTACTTCCAAACCAAAGCTTACTATGGCAGGCAAAGGTAGCATGAAAGCATTATAGAGATTTATTCAATTGGAGATGAAAGAGCATGGTTGTTTATTTAGCAAGTTGAGTATGGCTTAAAGGTAGAGACAACCAAAATAATTTAGCAACATGGCAAGAGATTGTTCAGAGAAGTCCATCCCCCATGCTTGAATTTTGCAAATGCAAAATCAAGTTTGGATGGATGTGATTAAATGTTGTATGCTAATTGGTTGGACATACCTTGCATCATCATTCTTCATTCTTTCTACTTCAAACCTGGAATGGTTAGTGACAAAAATACCCGAAGGAATATTTTCACAATTATATTTCTATGCTTATTTCATAGGGGCATAACAGCAAAAGGTGAAAGCTCATGTTATCTCCTAAAAGTGCTTGTTTGAGGACAGAACCTCATCCTTGGGAAACCTTCGAATTGCGTTTCTAATTGGTGAAGTGGTTTCCCCTCCAACAACAATCTTTGTGTACCTATCTCAAGATTCATGCTAACAAGATTTGCAATATTTATGATAAACATATGCATCTACAACCACCCTTTCAAAGTCTTTATGAACAAGAAGCATGAGAGGGTTGAAGATCTCGTGTTTGGCAATGTTGGAGAGATCAATTAATTGACAAGATTTCTCATATGAGCATGGATTTGATGAGGTGCTCATGAAATAACTACCATGCTCATCGATGTCATCTTCCTGCTCAAAGGTTGTTTCTTCATGAATGTCTATAGGTGGAAACATTGTCTCTATCATACCATGCCTATGACATTCATTGGTCATTTTGTTGTCCAAGATTTCCCTTGGATTGGTGACTCTCGGGTTGATCTTATCTAAAGCCTCGTCCTTCCATTCAATGGCAATGGCACATAAGTTCTTAATATTGTCCAGCCATTGTTGTTGCTCTTCTTGGTCTTCCTTGTGGCCTTCATGACTCCTATGCTTTGGGTGTCTTAGCGGATTTCTAGGATCATCATGAGTCTTAGAAGAAAGAGCATAAGAGGGATCATCGGGGTCAAGGATGGGTTTAGAGATGTATTTAGATGAGACATCTAATATGGGCATAGAAGGGGAGAGAATAGGAATGGCTTCTAGATAGCTTGGCTCTCCTTCTATGGTTTCACTAGACATGCCACCCTTATATTCTTTCCAATGTCCTATATGGGAATAAGGATGCTTTCTAAGAGATCCCTTCTTGAGAGGATTTGAATTATATTCGCTCAAAGGCCACTTATGTAGCAATAAGATTTTCCCAAAATCTGCATCAAAGAGGTCATCCTTAATTTCAACAGGGATTTCCAAAGGTGGAATTCCTTCTTCTCTTGGGGATTTTGGGGTATTTGTGGTTTAGGATTGATAGCTAAATCTTGGAACTATAGTGGTTGTGATTTGGCTATCAAAACTTCCTCTTCTTGTTCAGGAGATGATTCCTTCTCTTCCTCGAGGAGTTCATTATGAATGCTAATGCAGGGAGTCTTTCCACTAATTCTATCAAGCATAGATCTTGCTTTACTAACAGACAAATGAAGGAAAGCACCTCTAGAGGCCTGACCAAGGGTTTGCACAGAATCCTTTCTAAGACCCATATAAAATGTTGAAGGAGCATCAGGTCTGAAATAGCAAGGTCCGAGCTAGTGATGATGAGACTATTAATACGTTCCAATGATGTGCTAAGAGATTCTTCTTCTAGTTGTCTAAAATTTAGAACCTCTTTTTGTAGGCTGACTACTTTAGAGATGGGAAACAAACATAAACAAAATTTAGAGCATAACGTTTCCTAATCTCCTTACATACTTCCAACTGTTTACCATTGTTTAGCTCTTTCCGTCAAAGAGAACGGAAATAGGTTCCATCTTAAGGTATTGTCAGACATGCCAGCGATACATAAGCATGCACAGGTCTGTTCAAACTCTTGTAGGTGTGAGTATGGGTTTTCATCGCCTTCTCTCAAAAAGGATTGTTCCCTAATCAATTTTATAAAACACAGGCACAGCTCATAGCTAGGTGCTAGGATAGGCCCTAAATATTTTGGTGGCTTTAGGCTTGCGCTCGTGGGTTTAGCATATTGATAGATAGGAGTGGAATCCATAGTAAAAAGAAAAAGCAAAAAGAAAGAATAAAAGATAAAATGTCAAGCTAGGCTTGAAGTTAATTCAGCAACTGTTTCCCCGGCAACGGCGCTAGAAAGCTTGTTAGTATATTTAACACACACAGATAAATCTGCAAGTGCACGGATACTGCTGTAGCTTTCACCCGAAAGTATTCCAAGTATCGTATCTACAGGGAAATGTGTGAGACTAACTATGATCTAACTTAACAAGGGGTAGCAACTAGGTTAAGATTTAACTTAACTAGGAGTAGCAACAGGGCTAAGGATAAATAGGAGCGTAGAGTGGATAACTGAGGTTCTCTAATTCTAACTTGGGTAAGCTATGTCTTCTACTGTTCAATTGGGGACATTACTTAAGGAAAGACATCAGCAGAGGATGCTTCCCGTAGTAATCGCGTCCTACTTGCCCTACAAATGGGAGGTGGGCTACAAAGGATCAATGATGCTATATAGTACGAGGCTATACAGTACTGATGTCACAACCACGATCTACCACCGATCTGAAATGTAGGGTGCATCCATGATTAACCTAAGTCTAAGCACCACGCTTACACTCACAATTAATACTCTACTCCCCCTAGGAAGAGAATAAAGCACTTAGACAAGAGTCATGATCCTGTTGAACAATATAAACAAAATACTTACTTGAATCAGAAGTTGATTACTAGAGAAATCCCAGAAGCAAGCTCAAGTAGAACCCGATTCTACCAAGGTACAAGCCATAGAGAGAGCACTGATAGGCTAGCATCTCCTCCAAACTCTTCCCTCACTCTCTATCTCACTATTTCTAATTATAAGACTAAATCCTATAGAGGACTAATCTTCTCTTGATATCTGGCTCTAATCCTGATGAGGAGAATATGAATTAGGGTTTTAGGATGGTTCTAGGGAGGGTGGTAGGGGCTGGTATATATATAGCCCGGAGCATCCAATGTGAACCCTTGGATGAAACTGACTTAGAGGACGGCGTAGATGCAATCTAGAAGGTGGTGGAGAACCGACATTCGAAGGAGGGGCTGACATGTGGGCCTAGGGGGCCGAGCGGCCTACAGGTGGGGCCAACTGGCCCCACTTGGCAGCCTCTTCCCCTCTACTTTGGCATGGAGTCCTCTCGAGTCTTGTAGAGTCTTCTGGAGTCTGTTTCGCTGTGGATAAATGCGATTAAATCTGACATGTTGGTCCACTTTGACGGTTTTCTAGATAAACCCTGCTAAAAATACAGATTCACCAAAACTTGTGGAATTGATTAGTTTAAACCCCTATACCTATGTTTGGTGATGCAATTAGGTATAAATATAGGTTATGTTAACGGTTTATAATTGATGTTAGTGACCATCAATAGGGTGGTACTTGCTCCCTGCTCTTAGCTGAACTTGAGGGTCTAGGGCTTGTCCTCCTAAAGGCTGTTGCGCTGGTGGTTGCTAATACTGCCCACTGTTCAGCTATTGACTAGAGCTAGTCACATTGCTTCCCACAGCCAAAGGGTTGAAGCCACTGAAGTATGTCGGTCCCGTTTGATCAACTAGTGCCCCAAAGAAGACTGACTTCATAACAGTGCCAACCGTATTGGCAACCATCTGATTGTGATTTGTAATTACTTCATTGACAGTCATGTGGATCATCTAGGTGGCAAGTCTAGCTTCAACTTCTTCATCTGGATCACTCTATCCATGTAGGAGAACTCTTCGCAGCGGAGTCTTCTGGACGACTGATTTGCGTGTCTTGTTGTAAGACAGCAGACACTTCTCTTTGAATTCTTTCATTGCCTGCTCAATGAGGGCCTTCTGGTCATCAAGCAAGTCTTCAAGGTTGACCTTGAGGATGGCGCTGCTGTTTTCCATGTTGATGACTACGGTCGACTTCTGATCAAATGATTGTGGTCCCACCGGGCGTGCCAGATGTGTGTCAACGCCAAAAGTTCAACGTTGGGAACACAGTGATCAACGTCAGTGAGAGGCCCGTGTGGAGCAGATCCCAAGCTTCTCTCCGGGCTTTGGAAGGGCACCACTAGACCAGACGGTTGTGACCTCAGGGCGTGTTAGTCAATTTGACCTGCAATTCACAAGGGAGCAAGATTGATCAGTAATTTAAGGTGGAACCTATTGGTCATTTGTCTAGACAGTTACAAATGTGTGGCCAAGTGGCTAGTAAGACGAGGCTATCGACTAGAGAGTCGATACCTAGCATGTTCATGATGTATGATAAGCAAAACAAGCATATCGGCAATCATCAGCTACTCAATTACATGGATCTAACCTGCCGATTATTATGAAAGCATGCGAAAGATGTAAAAAGATAGACGTGAAAGCATATGATTTGATTAAGAAACATACTAGCTTTTAACCAAGACAAAAACAAGTAAAAAGCATGTAGATAGCCAATACATATTCTCAACGGACGGGCTACCAGCTAAATAGCCGATTCCAGGGAAAGAAGGGTCATAGCATGCAACCACTCAACCATTAGACGTGTATAAACCCATACGCCTATTAGATCCAATCTACTACCTTTAACAGTGGGGGGTAACGATAACAAATCAAACCTTCAAAGCATATAGATCCATAAATGCTTAACGAGATCATGGGAATGCGCTATGATCGTGAAAGAACAGGTGATTGGCTAAATAGCCGATGTAGACATAGGATGCAGCCGAAGACTATGCTTGGCCATAAGCGAGGCTTACTACCCTATGATTTCCAATCTATGATGCTAGCAATGGGGGTCAGACCTAACCGATGTAGCCATAAAAGCACTTCTAGACTGGATCTCATCAACTAGCAAGCCTTACATGGGGCTAAACATGCCTTGACCACAGGCTATCTTCGATCAAGATTGGGATAGAACAGCTAGGCTAGCAAGAACCATTGTCAATGCAGGATGTAAACAATGTAGTGCGATGAGATGACGATTCGAAAAAAATACAAAGTCGATCTATCTCAACCTTAACTAGGTAGGGGATTCATATCAAAATTCATACGAGATCAAACTTGACCTAGGGCAGCCATGTGGATTTTGATAAGAACCAAGGATAACTATCAGCAATTGCAAGAGATCAGACTTAACCAAGGGCAGCCTTACAATTAACTGACGATAACTAACTTATACAAAGCTTGCAAGAGGTCAGACCTAACCGATGTAGCCTTACAAACAAGGTATAAGTCGGGACGAATACTCATAGACAAACCAGAGGTCGAACCTAACTGATGTAGCCCTGCTCGTCGAAGAACTCGTCGAAATCTACTCTACTCCTAATCTTAAGGGGTGGCGTAAGCCAAAAAGTAAAGGTACTAGTTTGTATTGATTGTTGGAGATGTTCATTACAATGGTCGGGGTTCAATATTTATACCCAAGGCCTAACCACGAGTTCTAGTCGAACAAGACTAACCACATAATTTGGAAAAGAAAACAGAATTTCCTAATTTAGGATAACTTTGACTCTAATCTTCCCTTTTGTTGAGCCCGACGTGTCTTCTTGCTTCATGCCTCACTGATCCTGCCGATAGGGCCCATTCCCTTGATGTCGCCATTTCGCTAGCTGATCTGGCAATCTGTTTAGCCAATTTGATTGGAGGATTCGGCTTTCCTTGATAATTTCTTGTCTTCAGGGATTTCCTGTCTCAAACCAAATTTATGTGTCAACACGTTCTCCACAGGAAATCCACCGTCAAGCAGAAAATTCATTTAAACCATAGAAAATATGAAAACACGATAGAAAAATCTGAAGTCACAATTATTACATAATAGGTCTAATACATCACCATATCAAGTGGGAACAGCAATGAACTTCTTCTTGACGTATGTCCCTTGGCTATGATCGCGCCGTAACCATGGAGTGTCAAACATTATTTAGCAGGATGCTTGGGTCACTGTTTACTGTGAAGGGCAGAATTCCGTCATTCTTTTCATAATCTTCTGACATGTCAGACCTATCCTCGATTCCCAAGATATTTCTTTTCCCTAAAAGAACTATGTGGTGTTTTGGCTCATTGTCTAAGTCATTGTCGTTATTTTTCCCTTTCTTAGGTTTGGTAGACATGTCCTTCACATAGAACACCTAATTCACATTCTTGGCTAAGACAAATGGTTCATCTCTGTACCCAAGATTGTTGAGGTCCATTGTTGTCATTCTGTATAGATGGTCCACTATTACCCCACCTTCGGTCACCTTCACCCATTGGCACTGAAACGAAGGGACATAAAAATAAGGCCCATAGTCTAGTTCCCATATCTTCTCTATGTGGCCATAATATGTTTCCTTATTCCCATTTGCGTCTGTGGCATCTATGCAGACACCTCTATTTTGGTTGGTGCTCCTTTTATCTTGGGCTATCGTGTAAAATGTATTGCCATTTATCTCGTACCCTTTTAATGTCAGGATATGCCAAGATGGTTCCCTAGACAATAAGTATAGTTGCTCATCCAAACTCTCATCACCCTAACATCGTTTTCACAACCAACCGCTAAAAGTTTCCATGTGCCGACGCGTAATCCAGGCTTTAGACCTCCCCGGGAATTCAGATCGTACAATGTCCTTGTGTACCTCGATATACGAATCCACCAAGGTGGAGTTTTGCAGAACTGTGTAGTGTGCTTTATGAAAATAATCATCTTCCTTGTCAATATATGCTTTCTTCCCTAGTGTTGTCTTTCCACTTAGTCTCCCCTCATGTCGTGATTTAGGAACACCAATTGGGTTGAGGTTAGGAATAAAATCAACGCAGAACTCAATGACCTCCTCTGTTCCGTAGCCCCTAGCGATGCTTCCTTCTGGGAGAGCACGGTTGTGAACATATTTTTTTAGGACTCCCATGAACCTCTCAAAGGGGAACATGTTGTGTAGGAACACAGGACCGAGAATACTAATCTCTTTGATCAAGTGAACTAGGAGGTGTGTCATAATATTGAAGAAGGATGGTAGGAACACCAACTCAAAGCTGATAAGACATTGGACCACGTCATTCTATAGCTTTGCTAGATGCACTGGATTGATTGCCTTCTGAGAAATTGCATTGAGGAATGCACATAGTTTCATGGTGGCTAATCGTACATTTGGAGGTAGAATCCCTCTCAATGCAACTAGAACAATTGCATCATAAGCACGTGGTAGTCATGAGACTATAAGTTTTGGAATTTCTTCTCTGCCACATTTATTATCCCCTTTACATTCGAGGAGAAGCCAGTGGGATCTTGATGTTGTTTAGGCATTCAAACATACTTTCCTTTTCTTCTTTGCTAAGAGTGTAGCTAGTAGGACTTAAGTACTGACGTCCATCATCTACCTTCTCTGGATGTAGGCTCTCTCATTCTTTCATACATTGTAGGTCCTATCTTGCTTCCAGTGTATCCTTAGCCTTCCCATACACACCCATAAAGCCTAGCAGGTTCCCACAAAGATTCTTTGTCAGGTGCATCACGTCGATTGCGCTGCGAGCCTCCAGGACTTGTCAGTAGGGTAGTTCCCAAAATATGGACTTCTTCTTCCACATGGGTGTGTGTTTGTTAGCATCATTTGGAACAGGTTGGCTGTCAGGTCCCTTCCCAAAGACTACTTGTACATCCTTGACCATATTGAATACATCCTCACCACTATGGTTGTCAGGCTTTGTTCGGCGCTCTGCCTTACCTTTAAAATGCTTGCCTCTCTTTCTTAGGCTGTGATTCAATGGAAGAAATCGACGATGGCCCATGTACCTGACCTTTCGATATTTTTTCAAAAATATACCTTCCATGTCATGAAAACGGTGCATGCATGCATTATATCCTGTGTTTGACTGTCCTAAAAGATTACTAAGAGCAGGTCAATCATTGATTGTTACGAAGTGTTCCTGTTTGTACTCATCCCACACACGTACGCCTGTGCTGCTCCACAAAAGTAGAAGTTCCTCAACTAATGGCCTCAATACACATCAATGTCGTTTCCAGGTTGTTTTGGGCCTTGGATGAGCACTGGCATCATAATGAACTTCTGCTTCATGCATAGCCATGGAGGAAGGATGTAGATACATAGAGTAACAGGCCAAGTGCTATGACTACTGCTCTGCTCCTCGAAAGGATTCATGCCATCCGTACTTAAAGCAAACCATAAGTGTCTTGCGTCATCTGTAAACTTTGGGAATTCTCTATCGATTACTCTCCACTGGGACTCATCAGTGGGGTGCCTCAACATATTATCTACCTTACGGTCTTCTTTGTGCCATCGCAACACTTTGCATGCTCTTTGTTTCTGAACAAACATTTAAAGCGTGGTATTATAGGAGCATACCACATCACCGTGGTAGGGATTCTCTTCCTAGGACGTTCACCGTCGCCCTGAACATCACTAGGGTCATCTCACTTGATCTTATACCGTGATGCGCAGCATACTGGGCATGCATCCTAATTCTCATAGTCGCCACGGTAGAGGATGCAGTCATTAGGACATGCATGTATATTATGGATTTCTAATCCTAGAGGATAGACGACCTGTTTTGCTACGTATGTAGTGGTGGGCAATTCGTTTGCCTTTAGAAGCATCTTCTTTGCGATATTCAGTAACTCCCAAATCACTTGTCGGATACACCATTCTTTGCCTTTCATTGCAGCAATTCAAGTGTGGTACCCAACTTTTTTTACCCCACTTCGCAAGTCAGGTATAGCAATTTCTTGTGGTCCTCTAGCATGTGCTGGAACTTGATCTTCTCCTTTTCACTTTTGCAGTCTCTCTGTGCATCATGGATGGCCTAACCAAGATCATCAGCGGGCTCATCTTCTGCCACTACCTCTTCTTCAGCCGCTACCTCTTCTTTAGCTTCCCCCATTGCAGTATCATCAAAGGCACCATATTCAGCAAAAATATGAATAATAATGTTGTCATCATCCCCTTGTTCTTCTTCATCTTCTTCCATTATAACACCTCTTTCGCCATGCTTAGTCCAACAAATATAGTTTGGCATGAAACCCGACATAAACAGGTGTTCGTGAAAGATCCTTGAGCAAGAATAATCCTTCTCATTCTTACATAGAACACATGGGCAGCACATGAAACCATTCCGCATGTTTGCCTTGGACCCATTTATGAATTCATGCAGGCCCCTAATGAACTCTGGGGAGCGGCGGTCCACGTTGTACATCCATTGCCGGTTCATCTGCATTACATGACGTACACCACATCAAAAATTATAATAACCCATATTATACAACATGCATGATCAGTAGTTAATCAAAAGATCCAAAATATCTATCAATCAACATGATTAATTAATATCCTATACCACACAGCTGTTTCACGTACTCTTAAACATTAATTTATTAAAGCCTTGATACAATGTAGACAATCCCAAATAACACTAAACAAACTAAACCTACAATGCACTTCAACAGAATAAGGATTTCGCGACCAATTCCAACTAAAACAGACAGATCATTCTTCCGCTGGTTTATTGCCTCATCTTGCAAAGGTGCACTCTCATCAGTCGCCTCAGTCGCCTTTGTAAGAGATTTTTGGACGCGCTCAACATACTCTTCCTCCCAGTACCAACCGTCACATGATCCAGTGCCATCCCACTGAAATTACAACAACAAATCAAGAACTTTAATCAAAATCATCACGAAAAATGGCTACAAACCAAAACAAAACATGACAAAAAAATAACACACTTCGCGATCCGGACACGTGTAGAAGATGCGCCCTTGGTTGGGACCCTTCTTCTTCACCATGTACTCCCTCACAGTCTTCTGCCACACTTGTCGCACGCAATGAGAGGGAGGTCTGGCCTCAGTCACTTAGGGACCCCATGCGAGGCCGAGGACCCAGAAGCAGTCGCCATCTACGACTCTCTATACTTATTTTCATCAACTACTATAAATTTCCCATTTTGTGAACCATGAAATTAAATGAGTTATATACTAAAATAAAACCTTATATTTCTCTATTTCTAAACCATGAAATGAGGCAAGGTGCATACTAGTTTTTATGAGCTACTATAAGATTCCTTCATCGACATATGCAAACTATCAAGTGATTTTGAGCTCAAATGACATATAAATCAAAAATATACACCATTATTCCCAATCTAGAAAACCAAAAATTTCTCTATTTCTGACCATGAAATGAGACAATGAAATGTGCATACTAGTTTTGATGAACTACTATAAGCTTCCTTCATCTTCATATTCAAACTATCAAGTGATTTCGAGCTCAAATGGTATATAAATAAAAAAATCCACCATCATTTCCAATCTAAAAAACCATAAATTTCTCTATTTCTAGACCACAAAATGAGTCCTGCTAGTGATGAAACATGGGAGGATGAAGTTGGTAACCTTTAGAACCGAAAAATGGATGAAGGAATGAAGTCTTCACCAATCCCGCAAGCATGAACTCCTTCCACGAGCAAGAACAGAGAGCAGGCAAAGAGCTTGAAATGACTCGGGCTGGGAGAGGAAGAAGGAGAAAGTATATAGCCCGAGACATGTAGTCCCGGTTTGTGGTATAAACCCGAACTACAGGTAGAAATATAGTCCCGGTTAGAGCCACCAACCAGGATTAAAGGTTTAGTTACGGCTGGTAGCTCCAACCAGGACTGGAGGGTGACCTTTAGTCCCGGTTTGAGCCACCAACCGGGACTAAAGGTCCCCTCCTACTCTCCTCCTGCAAAAACTGCGCATCTAGCCGTTGGGCAGGAGACTTTAGTCCCGGTTAGTAGATCCAATTGAGACTAATTCTTTCTTTAGTTCTGGGTCCAAAAATGGCTGGGACTAAAACCCGAAAGTCTGTTCTCTGCTAGTGACTTCGGCCTTAGTGGAAATTTACAAAGTAACTTCACAGATAGACAGGCAACAGAATGCTTAGCAAGACTTTGCACACGAAGGTTCAGTGCATGGATAACAGAGAATGAAACTTTGGTCGAGACTGACATGTTACTTGCTTAACTGCGAGGTCGAAGGTGCTGGGGTCAACACGAGGGTAGCTCCGTGATGTCCGTGTTGGGGTAGGCCCAAAGGTGACACTGCCTGGTGCGATGTGGGCATCACAAAGGTGCTTGTCCGGACTGTAGAGGTCGATTGGTAGTGGAAAGCTTCCATTCTCTCTTAGGATAGCTTCGAACTAAAGAGATTTGGCACCTGTGATCCACAAAATAAATAGGTGCTGAGAATTGCATGCTTTAGTGCATTAATGGTGCGAACATATAAGAAGTTAATGTTTTGGGTGTTCAAGAACACGTTACCTTCGCCGAAAGGTATTTCCCTGCTAAAACATGCAAGCTGAAGCAAGAGTATATTTCTTTTTCGGCATTGTGCGGAGGTACAAAGGACATGCATGGTGATTTAGCCAGTGAGAGACCACATATGGAGTTAGGTGTTCTTGCACAGGATAAGCATTGTCTAACTCGAATGCAATAAAGCTGCGGGGGCTCACAAAGGTGTGGAGGTTCAAATGTTCATGATATTTGAGAACCACTACTTGGGCAAATTGAACTGCACGGGTTGTGATGAAGCTTGGTCCTAAAGATGCTGAAATCTGGGATTGTAGGCTTGTCAAACCTTCGCACACAGAGGTGTGAGCATATAGTGATGAAGAATACTTACAAAGAGTTTTTACATCTTTGTCAAACGGTGTTGCCCAAAGATGTTTGAAACAATGAGCTTTCGCAACTGCTCACACGACGGGGATGCAGATCTCCTGTAGGTTCGTGCTCGACATGAGCCGGATCCTCGCACGAGCCCTGAGCGACGATTATGTGCCGGACCCATGCGTAGGTTGTTGTGCCGAGGCTGGGATCGCTCTCCAGAGGGTCGTTTACCGTGCGAAGTGACGCTGGCCGGCTCTCTATCTCTCCTCTCTCTTTTTTTTTTTTTTTTTTTTGCCTTCGGACTGTGGATGAAAACGGATTGGATACGGATAGATATCACCGATATTACATTTGTTTTCATATTTCTGTCCGGATTCGGATTCGAATACGGATAGTGCCAACTATATCGGATAGGATACGATTGGATATCGACATCATAAATATGCTATTTGAGTATTCGGATACGGATACGGTATCGGATGTTGGATATCCAGACTCGAATACGGACAGATCTCAACCCCTCTAAACGGATTCGGTTTCGAATACGATCAGAAAATATCCGTACCGTTTTCGTTCCTACTTCGGACACAGGCTGCCCATGGGAGTTTGGCCGTGGGCCGGATCCTCGCTGGGGCAAGGGAGCTTCTACACATGGAGCGCGCCCTCGCAGGTTTGTGGTTTCGCATGTACGTCGCGGGGGTTGCTGACCCTCGCGCGTGAGTTGGCAGTTTTAGGCACCGATAAACAACAGGAGCAAAACCCGTAAGACTGGACAGGTGACCAAGAGCTGCTAGGCTGTGCAAAACGCACTGTTCTAACAATGCCCTCTATTTGTCTAGGAAGTAAAAACATGCAGCTTCTAGTCAAAAAGGTGGCATGTGTATTTGATCTATTTTATTTTATTATTATTTTTTTTTACGCCCATAACGCATGCTGAGAAAAGCAGACACTGACTAACTGGAATTTTTCCAGAGGACAAAGATTTTGTCAAGTATTACACGATTGGTGTGAACATGCACAACTCATCCAGATGTGGAGAATAGCATAACTCAGTCTGCAGACGGTGCTAATATGTGTTCCCAATTAAAACTTTGTACTTTTTGATTGGAAGGAGGGTGCGTGGAGTACTTAGCTCTTTGGGCCTGCCCTCTATGCGACCAGGGGATTTTTTTTATTTTTAATCCTTTTTTTATTCAATATTTTAATAATAATCGCTTCTAAAATTTTTTTTTTTGCCGATCTCACTCTTTTGGTCGTGTCAGCGCCGCTGGCGCGACCAAATAACGTTATCGTGCCACGTGCAATGGCGTGGCAATATCCACCACGTTAGACGATATTTTCGACGTGGAAAACGCAGTCACGCCACTCCCACTGGCGTGACAGTATTGTTCTGTCGCACCACCGGAAGTGGCGTGACAAGATTAAATCTTTGAAAAATCATAACTCTTTGATACAACGTCGGATGAAGATGAAATTTATATGAAAATTATAGCTCTCAATGAGTTCTACAACTCTGTAGTTTTGAGTTTTTTCATTTAAGAACGTTAAGCTTCTAAAAAATATAAAATTTCAGGAGCATAATAACCACGTACTAGTGCTTGTCATATTAGAAAAATAATATCATTTCTACATGTTGTCAAATGAACAGACTTTTTATATGAAAGTTGTAGCTCTTAATGAGATATACAAATTTGTAGTTTTGAGTTTTAACATTTGGAGTTGTTAAGATGCTCAAAAAAATAATATAAAATTTCAGGAACATAGTAACCGCGTACCAGTACTTGTCGCATTAGAAAAATAATATCGTTTCTTTATGTTGTCAAATGAAAAAACTTTTTACATGAAAGTTTTCTAAATGAGATCTACAACTTTGTAGTTTTGAGTTTTAATATTTGAAGTCGTTAAGATGCTCAAAAAATAATATAAAATTTCAGTCGCATAATAATCGCGTACTAGCGGTTGTCGCATTCGAAAAATAATATCATTTTTGTATCATGTTAAATGAAGGTATTTTTACATCAAAATTAGAGCTCCCAATGAGATCTATAACTTTTATTTAAAATGTAGTTTTATGTGACATAAAATAAGAAATATACGATTTTTCTAAAAAGATAAGTTTTGATACACGATTAATATGCTGCTAAAACTTTATATTAGTTATTAGAGTATGTTAATCACCTCAAATATGAAAACTGAAAACTATAAACTTGTAGATTTCATTAAGGGCTACAACTTTGATATAAAATGTATCTTCATTTGACACCATACAAAAAAGATATTATTTTTTAAATGCGGTAAACGCTGGTACGCGATTATTATGGTACTAAAATTTTATATTATTTTTTAAGCATCTTAATGTCTTCAGACGAAAAAAACTCAACTAGAAAGTTGTAGATCTCGTCGAGATATACAATTTTCATATAAAAATCATCTTCATCCAATGTCGTATTGAAGAGTTATGATTTTTTAAAAATTTAGTCTTGTCACGCCATTCCTGGTGCGCATGACAAGATAATACTGTCATGCCACCGGGAGTGGCGCGACAAGCTTTTTCACGTCGGAAACGCCATCCAACATGGCAGATATTGCCGCGCCACATGCGTTAGCACGATAGCGTTGTTTGGTCACGCCAGCAGGCCTGACATGATCAAAAGAGTCAGATCTGAAAATATTTTTTGAAACGGTTATTATTAAAATATTGATTAAAATGATTAAAAATAAAAATTCTCGGTAACCAGGCGGGCAGAAGTGGACCTTTGGCTAGGGATGCCATGAGTTGAGGTCGACCGAAGGTGGTGGTCGCTGGCGAATAGAGGCGTGTCAGCCCAACAGATCTAAGGTGACGTGCGCAAACAGATGGCTTCGGCAGCCCGACGAGGCTAGCCGTGCCTGGCCATCACGAGGGTTACTCTGCCTGGCCACGACACGGGTTACTCAGTCTGGTCACGACGAGGATTGCTCTGCCCGGCGATGACGAGAGTTACTCTGTCTAGCCACGAAGAGGGTTGCTCCGTATGGCCACGATGAGGGTTGCTTAGTGTGGCCACGATGAGGGTTGCAATAGGGTCCCCACAGACAGCTCCACTGTTGGGATATAGTCCATCGCGCGTAACTTCACTCGGACGGACGAAGGTACCTTCGCAACGACAAAAATACCTTAACCAGGGCGAAGGAAAAGCTAGGGAGCTAGTCCCACACAGGAGAATAGAGTGGGAAGGAAGAGAGCCCCTTCCTCTTTACCCTTGAGTTCTATTTATAAAGGAGGTGAGACGATGCACCTTCTCCTCACCTCTTTTAGTTTAAGAATTTACGTAAAGATCCTCGGATCTATTAGGCAGTTGCCTTTTTACACGAAGAGAGATGGGCACAGCCGCGCCTACCTCACAAATATAATAAATAAATAGTCTAGATGCATGCAGTTGTGACTTTAATGAAGCTATAGGTCCTGCCAAACGCCAAACTACCGTGACGTGGCATAATAATAACCCATGCCACGACTCATTGAAATTGATGTTTTAAAAAAGAAATTACCGGTAATGTATGTATTATTTAAAGAGTCCATCTATTTAAATTATAATTTAATTTAGCACAACCCTAAGTCACGTTGTCTAATTTTTACCAATATTTTAGGAGATTGTGTTAATATCTATATTTTTAAAATAAATGTCCTATCAATGCTATTTTTTTCTAAACACTAAGGCCTTGTTTAGTTTCTCTCCCTAAAGTTTACTCTCTGTCACATCGGATATTTGGACACATGTATGGAGTATGGAATATAGACGAAAAAAATAACTAATTGCATAGATTGCGACTAATTTGCGAGACGAATTTTTTAAGCCTAAGTAGTCCATGATTTGACAATGTGGTGCTACAGTAAACATGTGCTAATGACGGATTATTTAGGCTTAATAAATTTGTCTCACGGATTACTGAGAACTTCTGTAATTTATTTTATTATTACTATCCGAACACTCTTATATGACATCCCTAAACTTTACTCCCTGGATTTAAACACCACCTAAACATAGATGACCTACAGTTTAACTATTATTGTTTTTAAACAACCATTTAAGACCCCCTTTCGAACACATGGTTCCATTTAAATAGATGCATCACACATTTGAATATGATAAATAGCTAACTAAACAGAAATACATGCTTCCAATTAGCATTGAAACGTTCTTTAAACAACCATTTAGATGAACAATGATCAAGACAAACTTTACATAAACTAGTTTGATATTGTAGATGTTGATACATTTCTCCAAATACTAGGTAAAAATTAGAGAACTTTCGTTACTACAAAGCATAATTTGGAACGCATAAAGTTAAAAAGAAACTTTGAGAAGAAGAAAATGGGGCATGCATTTTTCCTTAGACTCAATCATGTCCTTCAATAGTTAGAGCGTTAGTTTAATCCTCCAAATTTTCTTTCGAGCTCAATTCCATCACTCAACCCTTATTCGTCTATTTGGATATAAGAGCTAATTGTTAGATAGCTAAAACTAGCCAAAATTAGCCCTAGCGCATTTAAAAAAGAAGGTTAATAGGTGTTAACTAAGCCTTAAACTAGTTGGTAGCTAACTAGCTAGCCAACTCCAACTAATTTAGGTTGACTATTAGCCCAAACTAGTAACTAGTACTAGGCCATGTTTAGTTCCCACCAAATCCAAATTTTGGCACTATGCAAAAAGAAGATTCTCCGTTATATCAAACTTGCGGTACATGCATGGAGTACTAAATGTTGACGAAATCAAAAACTAATTGCACAGTTTGGTTGTACTTTGCGAGACGAACGTTTTGAGCCTAATTAGTCAACGATTGGACAATTATTACCAAATACAAACGAAATGCTAGAGTGTACTACTATATCTATAGTAATTTTGGGGGCGCCGAATCCGCGGGTAACTAAACGAGGCCCTAGTAGTCCAAGCAGTCCCTATCTGCTGTCATCAACGCTTGACTTGTCATCTACATGTAGCTTAATTCTAGTATTCATATATGCACGTCATCAATCAGAATAGATCTAGAAACAAAAGTTATACCATATCAAAGATGACTCTCGTCTCTCGTATCAGTATTAGTATTTTCTCCTTCTCTCTGTGTTAATTCCACGTTCCTATTCCTTAGAATTGGATCTATGCAATCAAGTCATGGGCGGCATAGTCATTGGCAGGTGGCCCCAATTATTACCTTGACTCTACTACAGAGGACCTCATCGTCTATTCCTTAATGCACAGCCGTGAAGAACAAGGTCACCCTTAATGAAATTGACACTTTAGATATAATTTGTGGGCTTTTTGTAGTCGGAAGTCCCGGCGCTTTGGGACTTAGCCGGCTGGCTCGCTTGTCTGTCGGAAGTCACGACGGAAGCCAAAAGTCCCTGCTGCCGGAAGTCCCGGCAGCCGTCAGGAGTTCCTACGTTAACCGAGCTAGCCCAGTTGATTGTGCCATGAACAGTGTTTCACAGTAGAGCCGGAAGTCCCGGCAATTTGTGTCAGAACTTTCGACACAGATCTGAACAGTTAGATTTTGCCTATGAGTATAAATAGCTCTCTCCTCTCTTCTAACCGTTACCCCACTCATTCATTGTTCACCAACCTTCGTCCAAAATAGCTTCCAGCATTTAAGGCGCCCTTCTCCTCTCCCCTTTGCTCCAATCTTCGATTCCCCTAGGGTTTTGAGTGAAAGGAGAGTGGATTGAGTGAGAGAATCACTTTGGCAAGCTTGAGCACTTGATTTCTTCGTAAGTTGGTTGGATTTGTGTCAATTACTCTTGGAGCTTTCCTCCTAGCCGGCTAGGCATCGCCCAAGAGCTTTCATCTTGTGGAAGAGCCTTGGGAAGTTTGTATTACCCTTGATTTCTTAGTGGAAAACTCAAGTGACCTTTGTGGTTGCCTTGAGAGAGGCAAGAAGGTGAAAGAGACTCTGACCTTTGTGGTCACCTCAACAACGAGGACATAGGAGCTTCTTTGTGGGGTTACCAAACCTCGGGATAAATCCTTGTATCCCACGTGCTTGTTGTTGTTGGAATTTGTGCTATCATATTTGTTCTTATTGGTTTCTCTTTCTCCCCAAAGTTTCTCTTTGAGTTTGGACTCGATCTACGGAGTGGTGACCTTCCGGCATCAAAGGAGCAACCCCAACACTTCATCTTACCACCACCAGGAAGTGGGGTTGTAAGATATCTCGTACTCAAAGTTCATTTTAGCACTTGTAGTAAAATTCTCATAGGTGCCGGAACTCCCGGCTGTTTGCGTCGAAACTTCTGGCTGCCGAAAGTTTCGACGCAAACAACTAGGACTTCCGATTGTTACTGACATTTGACTTTGAGATTACACATAAATTTTTAGATACGTCTATTCACCCCCTCTAGGCATTGTTTAGATCCTTTCAATTGGTATCAAAGTGAGGTCTTCTTTTAGCGCTTCACCGCGTGAGAAGAAACAATGTCGGAGTCCGACAAGATGCAAGCCGATGCCGCCAAGATGGCCAAGAAAATAGCTAAAGAGTTGATGGTTGCTCAAGTCAAAAAATTTCAAGATGAAATGAAGAAAATGCAAGATGAGATGAGCAAGATGAAGGAAGAACTAAGCAAGAAGGTTGAAGATGTTGTGAGTGGCAAGAATGATGCAACCAAAGACACCGCAAGTGATGTTGGAGCAGGCGATCATGCTCATGGAAAGGGAATGTATTCAAACATGGGCTTCGACTATGGACAACTCATCAAAGGTCCACCTCTACATTCTCCTTCTGTCAACCTTGGCAAGCCACCTCACTTTGATGGAACAAGATACACCGATTGAGCTTATAAGATGAAGATGCACCTTATTGCCGTAAGACTTTGGGAAGTTATGGATGTTGGTGTGATGATTCCTCCCAATGAAGATAGAGAGATAACTCCGGAAGAAGCATTCAACCTCCATCAAAATGCACAAGCCGTGTCCTTGCTTGTCTCAAGTTTTGGTCCGAATGAGTTCAACAAAGTGAATGAAATGGAAAGTGCTAAGCAAATTTGGGCAGCTTTGAGAACATCATTTGAAGGTAACAAGAGCATGAGAAAAGGCAACATTGAGTTACTTCATGATGAATTGGAAAGATTTGTGTTCTTGCGAGGTGAAACAACTCAAGCAATGTTTGATAGGCTTATGGCATTGGTCATGCATAAGAGCCCTTGGAAGTAGCGAATGGGATGACAACAAGGTTGCTAGGAAGATGTTGAGAACTTATAGAGCCAAGAACAAAATGCTAGCGTCCGTGATCATGGAAAGGCCCGGTTATGATGAGATGACACCCCAAGAGGTTCTTTCAAAGCTCAAGCATCATGAGTGTCCAGATGATGATACAATCAATGCTCACAATCAAAATCCTAATGCAATGGGATACAACAAGAGTGCAGCCCTTAAAGCCACTCAACAACATGAAGGTCAAGGTTCAAGTCAAGAGAAGAAGAAAGTGAAGGATGAGTCCTCAAGTGAAGAAGAAGATACCGATGCAGTGATTGCATTTGTGATTAGGAATCTTAGAAAACTTATGAAGAAGAAGAGCAACCGCAAGACCTATGGTGATGGAAGGAAGAGGTACAAGAAGAGATTTTGCTATGGATGTGGTAAAACCGGTCACTTCATTGCCGATTGTCCTGAAGAGAAGAAGAAGTACAACAAGGATGATGACAAGAAGAACAAAGGCAAGAAGAAAGGTGAAGCTCATCTTGGTGAAGAATGGGAGTCAAATGATAGTGATTCAAGTGATGATGAGAAGAAGAAGAAACGAGCCGTAAACATCGCCATCCATAACTCTTCATCACCAACCATGATCTTCCCGGACTCGTCTTCACCACCAAAACTCTTCCCCAACTTATCTTCATCACCGAGGCTCTTCTCCAACCTCATCGACAATGAATACTACACTCCAACTTGCCTCATGGCTAAGGGGGAGAAGGTACATGACTCACCCGATCCTTCTAGTGATGAGTATGATAGTTGTGATGAGAATATAGAAGAAATTGAAGCAACCATGATAAAGAAATTTGGTAAAAAGGCCTTCACCAAGATAAAAAAGCCTAATGAAGAAATTAGAGAAGAGAGATAGGTTCTTGGAGTTGCAAGGTGAAACAATCACTCAAGAGAGAAAAAAACCATGCACTTGAAGCATCTATCGCCGAGGAAAGAATGAAGGTTGAGAAGTTAACCGTAGAATTATCTTTAGCCAATGACTCAATTGGGAAATTGACTAAGGAATATTCTTCGGTTAATGACACAATAGCTAGCCTCAAGAATGAGAAAAGTTTAGCTCAAGAAAGTCTTACAAGCTTGGAAGAAAAATATCATAATCTTGAGTTAAACTATAGCACTCTTTGGGCTAGCACTTCAACTTCTCCTAAGGCAACCGAAGACTCTATTGTCTCCACTAGTAATGGTTGTAAAAGATGCTATAAAATTGGTGTAAATGCATATGCAACTAACCTTGTTGAGTTAGAGAAGAAAGACAAGGAGATTGATATGTTGAAGATGATCTTGAAGAATGGGTGCAAGTGTTAAGAGAAATCCAACAAGACCATATACAAGTCTTCAAGGCACTCATCAATAAAGAAGGCATTGGTTACAATAGGTATGATGGAAAGGCCAATGGAAGGAACATGATCAATGGTGTGCCTTGTGTGAAGGTAAACAAGGGTGTTGCCCTTGATGAGATCATATGCAAGGCAAACAACAAGGTCTACATTCTAAAGATGCCACCTACAAGTGACAAGACAATCAAGATGAAGCAATCCGAGGTCCCCAAGCCACAAGCACCACTTCCACGGTGCTATGGTAGTGACTATATGTGTTGTTGGGGCAAGGATGGCAAGATTGTGGTGAAGTATGTTGGTGCCCAAAAGAGGAAGGAGATAATGAGGAGTGTTTGGGTGCCCAAGTTTTATGTGACTAACCCCTTAGGACCCAAATCTTTTTGGGTACCTAAAACAAAAGCTTGATTTGTCTTTGTAGCAATATTCCTCCGATGGAACAAGTTAGATGTTGGATAGTGGATGCACCAGTCATATGATCGGAGAGAAGGACATGTTCACATCATTCCAACCTAGTCATGACCAAAGTGGAAACATTGTATTTGGTGACAATGGAAAATTAGTTCTCGATTTGGGTAAAATTGCTATCTCAAATGACAATTCAATTTCCAATGTTTTACTTGTGAATTTGTTGAGATATAATTTATTGTCCATTTCACAACTTTATGAGATGGGTTACAATTGTCTCTTTATGGATAAGGGTGTGAAAGTCTATAGAAGGGAGGATTCCTCTATTGCATTCATGGGTCATTTAAAAGGGAAACTCTATCTAGTTGATTTCACATCAAATAGAGTAAATCCTAAAACTTGTTTAATGGAAAAATCTATCATGGGTTGGCTATGGCATCGCCGACTTGCCCATGTTGGGATGAGAAACTTGGCCAAACTTTAAAAAAGCGAACACATCCTTGGACTAACAAATATTTCTTTTGAGAAATATAGAATTTGTAGTGCATGCCAAGCGAGAAAGCAAGCTGGAGCCAAACATCCTGTCAAGAATATTGTGACAACCGAAAGGCCATTGGAATTACTTCACATGGACATATTTGGACATGTCGCTTATATAAGCATTGGTGGTAACAAATATGGTTTCGTAATTGTTGATGATTATTCTTGTTTCACTTGGGTGTTCTTTTTGCGTGATAAGAGTGAAGTGCAAGGCATCTTCACAAAGTTTGCAAGAAGAGCCCAAAATGAGTTTGATGTCAAGATCAAGAGACTTACAAGTGACAATGGGACGAAGTTCAAGAACACCAACATTGAAGAGTTCCTTGATGAACAAGGAATCAAGCATGAGTTTTCGGTTCTACACACTCCACAACAAAATGGTGTTGTGGAGAGGAAGAACCAAACACTCATAGAAGCCACAAGAGCAATGTTGGATGAGTACAAGACTCCAACAAACTATTGGGTGGAAGCGGTCAACACGGCATGTCATGCCATCAACCACTTATACCTTCACAAGAAAAGAGAAAAGACCACCTATGAACTTCTAACTGGTAAAAAGCCTAAGGTGCACTACTTTAGAGTTTTTGGATCCAAGTGTTTCATACTTAACAAGAAATCCAAAAGCTTGAAGTTTGCACCAAAGGTTGATGAAGGTTTCATACTTGGTTATGGTAGTAACGAACATGGATATCGTGTTTTCAATAAAACCATCGGTTTAATTGAAATTGCGGTAGACGTGACTTTTGATGAAACCGATAGCTCTCAAAAGGAGCAAGTCAATGTTGAGATTATAGATAATGAAGAAGCTCCACATAAAGCTATCAAGAAACTTGCTATTGGTGAAGTAAAGCCCGTCGAAGTTCAAGATGAAGATGAAGACACTATTGTGCATATTGATCATGATCTAACCACTCATCATGTTCCATCCAATGAACAAGGTGAAGCTTCCGCAACAAGAAATGATCAAGATGGAAGATCAAATGGTGCACAAGGCCATTCTCATGAAGATGGTGCTAACATTGGGCAAGTCCAAACTCAACTCAACAATCAAGAAATAAGTGAAGACAATCCTCCACAAGACCATGGTGTTGATCCTCCAATCGATCATGACCATGATGATGAAGATGATGGCCCCATCCAAAGATCAACTCAAGTGCCACATCCTAGAGTGCATCAATCCATTCAATGGGATCATCCCGTTGATAACATATTGGGGAGCATTTGACAAGGGGTAACTACACATTCCCATTTAGCAAGTTTTTGTGAATATTACTTGTTTGTTTCTCCTTTGGAACCTCGTAGGATGGAGGATGCGCTTGATGATCCAGATTGGATGATAGCCATGCAAAGAGGAGTTGAACAACTTCACTCAGAATGAAGTCTGGTCCTTGGTGGAAAGGCCCAAGCAAAATGTGATTGGAACCAAGTGGGTTTTCCGCAACAAGCAAGATGAGCATGGCATGGTGACAAGGAACAAGGCAAGGTTGGTGGCTCAAGGATTCACTCAAATTGAAGGCTTAGATTTTGGGGAGATCTATGCACCAGTGGCAAGGCTAGAATCAATTCGTATTCTACTTGCCTATGTCGCCCATCATGATTTTAAGCTATATCAAATGGATGTGAAAAGTGCATTTCTCAATGGTCTCGTATCCGAGTTGGTGTATGTAGAGCAACCACTAGGCTTTGAAGACCCCAAGTATCCTGACCACGTCTACAAGCTCAACAAGGCGCTCTATGGGCTCAAACAAGCCCCTAGAGCTTAGTATGATTGCTTGAAGGATTTTCTACTCAAACAAGGGTTTGAGATAGGAAAGGCTGATGCTACTTTATTTACTCACAAAGTCAATAATAATATCTTTGTTTGCCAAATATATGTCGATGACATAATATTTGGTAGTACTAATATGGCTTTTTGTGAGGAATTTAGTAGGATTATGACAAATAGGTTCGAGATGTCCATGATGGGAGAGTTGAAGTTCTTCCTTGGTTTTCAAATCAAGCAACTCAAGGATGTCATGTTCATAAGTCAAACCAAGTACACCAATGACATGTTGAAGAAGTTTGACATGGACAAAGCTAGGCCCATCAAGACACCCATGCCAACCAATAGACATCTTGATCTTAATGAAGGAGGAAAGGCCTCGATCAAAAGGTATATCGCTCTATGATTGGATCCCTCCTCTACCTTTGTGCATCTAGGCCTGATATTAAGCTTAGTGTGTGCATGTGTGCAAGATTTCAAGCTAATCCAAAAGAATGTCATTTGATGGCCGTTAAGAGAATTTTTTGGTATTTAGTGCACACTCCTAATCTTGGCTTGTGGTATCTTAAGGGCCCCACTTTCGAGTTACTTGGCTATTCCAATTCAGACTATGCTAGTTGCAAAGTAAACCAAAAGAATACTACAGGGACTTGTCAATTTATTGGTAGGTCTTTGGTGTCTTGGAGCTCTAAGAAGCAAAATTCCATTTCTTTGTCCACCGCTGAAGCTGAGTATATGGCAGCCGGTGCATGCTGTGTCCAACTATTTTGGATGAAGCAAACTCTCAAAGACTTTGGTTATTAGCTAACCAAGATTCCCCTTTTGTGTGACAATGAGAGTGCCATTAAGTTGGCAAACAACCCTGTAAACCAGTCTCGAACAAAGCACATAAACATCCAGCATCACTTTTTGAGAGACCACGAAGCCAAAGGAGATATCGCAATTCATCATGTGAGCACCAAAAACCAACTAGCCGATATCTTCACAAAGCCCCAAGATGAGTTAAGATTTTGTGCTTTGAGGAGTGAGCTAAATATCATTGATTCTCATAACATGGCTTGATGTCTTGCACATACAATTGTTTGATCTAGTTTGGAGTAAAACATTTGCTAAAACATTGTGTGACACTTTCAAAATCTATTTTATAATTTTCATATGTGACTATTGCTTTGTATTGTTTGATTGACATCTAGTCACATGTGAAAATGTTAATGTCCATCATGTTTTTGCCCTACATGGCATTGAGAGTACAAGTTAGGAAGTTTTTCAGTCTTCCTGTGTCGGAAGTCCCGGCTCCCGCCAGAACTCCCGACTCTGCGCTAGAAGTTCCGATGCAAATCTGGGCAGCGCCTATTTGACCGTATTTTTACCACATCCCTCTTTGACCTAGGGTTAAAATCATTTTTTTGGCCCAACCCAGTCACTTTCACCGCTCCCTCTCGCCACTTCTCTCCCTGACCCGCCTGTCACTGCCCCTACGTCGCCGCTGCTCCTGTGCTCCGCTCTGGCTGGCACCTCCAGCGGCCAGAGCTCCCGGCGTTCCTCCAGTGCCCCCTCCCTCCTCCCTCCCTGGAAGTACCAGTGCCACCTTGGTGTCATCCCTTCCTCCATCCTCCAAGGTTTGTGCCTCATGTTGAAGTCCGAAGATCCCATGGAGGCCGTGGATTTGTTGGAGGAGGCTGTCTCTGTCGTGGATTGGCTCGTGGACATCATGCTTACTATGGATTTGAAGTTTCTCCATCTCTTCTTCCCTCTCAAGGTACTAGTTGTGCAGTCCTAACCGTAACTTCCAATGTACCTTGGTTTTTGCCTCTATTCTTCTTCCCTCTCTACTCCTCTCCCTTGTATGGTTGTGTGTCTCGATGTGAAGCCATGTGAATGGATTTGCAACTTTGTGTGATGGAAGTCCTAGCCCCTACCGGAGGTCCCGACCATCGGAAGTCCTAGCTCCCTACCGGAACTCCCAACTAACGCCATAACTCCTGACTCTGTAGTAGCTCCTCCATTCATGTTTCTTCATTTCTTGATGTTCGTTCACCCTTCTTTGTCCTGATTCTTAGTTCCACTTCGTGTTTCTTGCAGCCATGGCCTCAAATAGCGATGATAGTCCTCCCCGCCATTAGGAGAGCGTTCTAATAAGCACCAAGACCCTGTTGAATCCTCTTAGCCATCTAGACGCACCAAGGCATCATGTCCTCGTGATGCTGTTGGTGCTCGTGGTCGTGGCCATTCTGCTCGTGCTCGTGGTGCTCAAGTCCAAGGTCCACCTCCTTTGGTTGGTGCAGCAGCTCAGGAGTTTGTCCCTGGCATTGGAGATGTGCTAGTTTGACCCTGATGAGGAAGCTCTTGATCAAGCTGGCCGAACCATTATTGATGATGTGTGCACTATGACCCCACCTTCTAGTTTGGGCTACTTTGGAGTCAGCCGGTTGGTTCCATTCGACGGTCCTACTCCATCCATCTAGGAGCCTAAGCACACACCCAATCTAGCTAGTAGTTACATGCCTCATATGATGGTGGATTATCGTCACTAGGTGCCTGAGATTCATCGTCGGCATGCCCAATCTCTCTACGATGAGCCCAAGGACTTGAGGATTGAGTACAGGTTCTAGCAACCATTTCACTTTGACTTCTGTCACCATTTGGTCTATCTCCGCTACATCAACAAGCATGAGGCTCCCATGGTTCAGATGAAGTCCATTGACACCTACAAACTTGGTAAGATCCTTGGTTTGGACATTAAGTAGCTGATCCATGACTTAAAGAGGATGGGGTTAGAGCAGCTGATGGAGTTCCGCAAGCCATGGAATAATGAGATTATTTGTCAGTTCTATGCCTCCTATCATTTGGACATGCATGAAGCTAGGACCACTGAAGGGAAGCACTACAAGGTTGACTTTCCTACATTTGCTCGCCTTCTTGGTTTGGATCATAGGGATCACCGCTCGCTAGCTATTTTTTAGATATCTTGCTATGGATGAGTATCAATACATGTATTTGGATGGTCATCGTGCTAATGGGCAGACAGTTTAGTTGAAGACCTACTACTATGTGCTCAACAACATTCTTTGCCAGATCTTGTATCGCAAACACGGTGACTCTACTCATCTTCGTGATGACTCCCAGGTTGTTTTTGACTGCTTTGGCGATGACTTCACCATGTTCTCCATTAGCCGGTACATTTGGACGAAGATTTCTAGTGAGGATGTGGTGAAACACTACCCCTATGCTCCCTATATCATGCATATCATTGAGCATGTGTCAGGCATTCACTTCCCTATAGACAATCCTCACAAAGTGCTCAAACTTTCCAACACGCTCTCCCTTCAGGTGAAAAGGGAGTTAGAGGAGGCTGCTAAGGGAAAAGGAATGGAAAAGGTGCTTCGGGCTCCACTTCTCGTGCTTCGCTATGCTCATAGTGAGGAGCCCGTCTCCTCCTCCTCCTCTAGTGGTAAGCCTCCTAGCAAGTTTAAGTTCTTCATGAAGTACATGTTTGGAGCTTGTTGTGCGAGTGCTGAGCGCGAGCAAGAGATGCTTGTGAGGATGCATCGGATTGAGCAGAAGTTGGACATTCACTCTGCACCGCCTCATGACTTGGAGCCTCTTCATGATCCCTTCGAGCTTTATGATGAGGCTTGCAAGGAATACTACGGTGAGTTGTCCAATCAGCCCCGTCGTCATGGCAAGCAAAAAGCCAGCGCTGAGGATGAGTATTACATCGAGGACAATGATGACAACAACGATGATGGTGATCATGATGATGATGAGGACTATGAGGACGAGTAGTCGGTTATTTCACGCGGCCTACCCCTTTTGGCACTTGTTGACAAAGGGGAAGTGTTAGGCTTTGGTCTATCTATGTAATAAGTTAGTTGGCGTGTGAGACTTTAAAACTTTTAGATTGTATGAACTACGTCATGTGGTGGCAACTATGTGATGGACAACTATATTTGTATATGTGATGGATGATTGTAGGATAAGTGATGCTTATCTACCTTTATTAGTTATCTTGCGTGTCTCTACTTGTGAATGGTGGATGTTATTTTGGATGGCCATGTGTTGCTTCAAGTTTTACTTTGAGATCTTGGCCATAACATTCTCTTTTACTTGTGTGAATATAGCATGTCATATTGCATCTCTTTTTCACACACATATATACTTATTCACACACACTTGTTGCACCCCATGGATTGCAAGATTTAGGGAGAGCTTTTGTCTTGATGTATGCAAATCATGTGTAGATGATTCTCATTGAAATTCAAGTTCATGCATACATCAAGGAGGAGCTCTTCATAAATTTTGGGGTTCAAAAGCTTTAAATTCTTTTGTTCTAATAAAAGCCTAAGTTGGTTGTCATCAATTACCAAAAAGGGGGAGATTGAAAGTGCATTTACCCCCTATGTGGGTTTTGGTGTATTGATGACATCCAAATTAGGGACTAATGAGATCTTAATGAGATATATTGTGTCGACGAAATATGGTCGGCAGTCCACCGAGGGGGGTGCCCGTGGTGGTAGATTATCGGTAGGATGCGTGTGATCTGGAACCAGATGGTGACACAAGGCGCAGAGACAGCGATTTAGACAGGTTCGGGCCGTCTGATCGACGTAATACCCTACGTCCTGTGTCTTTGGTGTATTGTATTGAGATGTATACTGTATGATCTCTTTGGATCTCTCTGGATCTATCCTCTAGGGGACCCTTGCCCCTCCTTATATACTCTGGAGGAGGAGGGTTACAAGTAAAGTATCCTATTTGGTACTATTACAATATCTAGTACAACTTGTAATCTTGCTATGTACAACTTGATCTTGCGGGCCGGGCTACCTCCGGTGGTGCGGCCCATGTATACCCATGAGGGTATAGGGGGTCTATCCCCCACAGCTAGTCCCCGAGCGCCTTGTATCCTTCGAGTAGCGCCGTCTTGAGCTTGCCAGAAGGATGTAAGGGGCTCAAGATAAAATTTGAAAAATATTTCCCCCGAAGTGTGCCCACTTGTATTTCTGAGAAGAAATGTAAGTGCGTCTTGAAGCGTAGCGTCTTTGATCATCAGATCGAGCACATTCACCGCAAGGTGAAGTGTGCCCACTTAGTCCCCGAGCCTGGTAGTAGGTGACGTAGTCACGTGGTGCCAGGGTCTAAAAAGAATTCTCAGTTAAGTTGAGAACCCAATCGTCGTTCAGGCGATACGAGATGCACCGGCAGGTGCATCGTACCGATGTAGTCCCCGAGCTTGCTGGAAGGTGAGGTATGAACCTTGTAGCAAGGTCTAAGTGAGAAAAAATATCCCAACTGTATGCGAGTCACCAGTCGCATGTAGTCGAGACGCAAAGTCCCCGAGCCGTGGTCGGAGAGTGGTCGGGGCAGTCCCCGAGCACAGGTCGAGGAGCGAGCGACGAAGTCCCCGAGCTGTGGTCGGAGAGTGATCGAGGCAGGTAGTTCCCGAGCACAAGTCGAGGAGCAAGCGACGAAGTCCCCAAGCCATGGTCGGAGAGTGGTCGATGCAGTCCCCGAGCACAGGTCGAGGAGCGAGCGACTAAGTCCTCGAACCGTGGTCGGAGAGTGATCGAGGCAGGCAGTCCCCGAGCACAAGTCGAGGAGCGAGCGACGAAGTCCCCAAGCCGTGGTCGGAGAGTGGTCGATGCAGTCCCCGAGCATGGAGTGGTCTGGCGAGAAGTCCCAGAGCACGGAGTGGTCTGGCAAGTCCCCGAGGGTCCCAGAGCACGAAGTGGTCTGGCGAGTCTCCGAGCACGAGGGTGGTCTGGCCAGAGTCCTCGAGCACCGTAGTGGTCTTGGCGAGCCCCGAAGCATGAGCTCGTTGACCGAACTATGTTCCTGAAAAATAAACACGGAGAGCGGTAGTACATGATGATGTACGAAATATATTGATCTCTCTGTTGGAGGTGAAGTAAACACTTGGTGTTCGGTTGGCGATGAATTATACTTGGTATAATATTCGAAAAATAACATTAGCTGCTTTTAGCCCTTTTGTTATGTAGCGGCGTAGCACGATGTATTAACCTGTCCTGGAGAATGCGCCAGCCCTGGGCTAACCAACATCTCGTAGCGCGAGGTACGGAACACTGCCGCGCGTAGAGTGCCAGTGTTACCAGGGAGCGACTGCCGACTACCCGTAGCGCAGAGGGCGGACTCTCATGCACGCGTGGGGTGGAGCCGGAGACAGTGCCGGCTCTGGGATTCTCAAGCAGGAAGGAAAACGTATCGGCGAACCGTTGTAAAAACTTATACATGTTTTGGATTGTATGTATGGAGAAAATTCGACGCGGAGCGCACCCTAAGGATGGTCGGCGGAGGTGTATGATGATCGAAGAAATTTTCAATTAAAAATAATACTTAGCTTTATTGACGACCGGTGGGTGTAGTCGGCGTGTTGCGATGTTCGAGAGATGGCTTGATGTGTCGTTGGCGATGAAGTTGTCCGGTCCTCGAGCTTTTCGACCTGTCGTCTTGACTGTAGTCACGATTGTCGTAGCGCCGTTCTTCGCGGCGATCATCATTGCGACGTAGTCTTGTGGTCGAGGTGGTCGGAGCTCGGCAGAGCTGCTCGGGACGTGGTCGACGTGGTCTGGTGGTCGGAGCTCGGCGGAGCCGCTCGGGATGTGGTCGACGTGGTCCGTGGTCGACGTGGTCGGAGCTCGGCGGAGCCGCTCGAGACGTGGTCCGTGGTCGTAGGCGAAACAGGGCGTAGTCGGAACGCGTTGGCCATGCAAAGGTCAGAGCTCGCAACGTGCGGAGTCGTGGCGTAGCTTGACGAAGTCCAGAGCATGGGTTGAAGTTGTCGGCGTCGATCCCATTGATGTCGAAGTCAAAAAGCGTCGAAGTAGAACTGTGTTCCTGGGGCAAAGCGCATGGCTTCGACGCCCGCTGGTGGAGACTTGGATAAAGACGGCTTGCTTGTATGATCCATGGTCTTCGTATGCATGGTGCTGTAGATGCACGTGCATGCAAGCATTCATGTATGAATACATACAACTCTTGATTGCTTGCATGCCGGATTGGGTCATGTCGTGAAGACGTCGGACTCCTTGTCGTAGCAGAGGCAATCAGCGCGGAAGTTGAAGCCCCCGTCGTGTCTGAGTTGGAGTCGGACGTGGTTCGGATGGCCTGTTCATGCGCGTATACACCCGTATACGCCTTGGTGTTGCTTGCTTGTGGAAGCTATATCTAGCTTGCATGATGACGTAGATCATGAACCCATGCATGCAAGACGGAATTAGCCAGCACGCCTTTCAGATCTTGAACGCTCCTTTTACTAGATGGATGATTCTGGAATCGTCGGTTGGTGGCGTACGGAGTGCGCAATTGGGCTCCTGCCAGAAATAATCACGTACATGCAGAGATCCATTGTATATTCGATAGAATAGTTAATTGAAATAGGAAACATGACTTAGCTTGCCATATTGGTGGGCTTGAGCCGCAGACGTGCATGCAGATTGGCCTCTAGGTGATGGAATATTTGGCGAACATGTGTATGTCTTTGCTGGCATGCGAATCTGCTCTTGCACGTGGGAGAGGTGTATGCGCGTATATGCATGCGTCCATGCATGTCTCCATTGTTCGTTTATTCATCATCGGCTTGCATGGTCTTGTAGATGTATTTGTCCTTGATTGCTTGCTGGTTGATTAGCGTTGCATGACCTTCAGCTACGTCGTTTACGAGTCTGGATCGTCTTGTTGTCAGAGATTGGAGGTACATGCAAAGCATGCACGTGTTTGCTCCTTGCTTGATCTGCCTTGCCACACGGTGCGCTGACCACGAAGTCTTGTCCGACGGAGGCTTGGGGTATCATGAGTCTTGATGTGTGGTCGCTACGAGCGGCGTCGTTGCCACGGGCCAAGACCCACCGATACGTCGATCAAGATCTTCATGCAACACTGCCGAGGGAAGCCTGCCGCGAGGAGCCGAGTCGCCGTGGACGATGTATAGATAAAGAAAATTGCCATCTGATTCGCCGGAAGATCAAGCACGCACAACCCCTAAAAGGGGACCCCTACCTGGCGCGCCACTGTCGACGAAATATGGTCGGCAGTCCACCGAGGGGGGTGCCCGTGGTGGTAGATTATCGGTAGGATGCGTGTGATCTGGAACCAGATGGTGACACAAGGCGCAGAGACAGCGATTTAGACAGGTTCGGGCCGTCTGATCGACGTAATACCCTACGTCCTGTGTCTTTGGTGTATTGTATTGAGATGTATACTGTATGATCTCTTTGGATCTCTCTGGATCTGTCCTCTAGGGGACCCTTGCCCCTCCTTATATACTCTGGAGGAGGAGGGTTACAAGTAAAGTATCCTATTTGGTACTATTACAATATCTAGTACAACTTGTAATCTTGCTATGTACAACTTGATCTTGCGGGCCGGGCTACCTCCGGTGGTGCGGCCCATGTATACCCATGAGGGTATAGGGGGTCTATCCCCCACATATTGCAGCTTTAGTCCCTTGAAAGTTTTAAAGAGTTGATTTAAGATGAAATGGTATCCCTCAATTCTTGAAGTTGAAAAAGGCGGACAAACTCAAAGCGCTCTCCAAAGCTTTTATATTTTGTTTTGAGTTTAGGTCCACCATACTATAAAAAGGGATGCAAGTTTAGGTGATCTGAGGAAGATAGAGTGCTCAAGCATAAAAATAAAATCAAAAGAGAGATACAAAATCACCTCATGAACACTTAGATATAATTTGTGGACTTTTTGTAGTCGGAAGTCCCGGTGTTTGCCTACGTGAACAGTTGACTGCTGTGGGGGTATTAACCCCTATACCCTTACGGCTAAGCTTGGGCCGGCCCGGATCGATGGGTCCGGTCCATCCGAAAGACGACGTGCGGCCCAGCCAACCTGGTTGGAGTCCCGTGCAAGGAGTCAAGGCGGATTTGGCGATCAAGCAGGATCCTAGTCGGTTAGAATAGGAATCCTTATCCGGCCACATATGGCAATTGTAACTGACTAGGATTAGTTTCCAGATCTGTAACCCTGTCCCCCGAACTATATAAGGCGGGCAGGGGATCCCTCTAAAAATCTCTCTCATTGACATACAACAATACAAATCAGACGCAGGACGTAGGTATTACGCCTTCTTGGCGGCCGAACCTGGATAAAACCTCGTGTTCGTCTTGCATCACCGTCTTGTTTGTGGCTTGCGCATCTGTCTACCGACAATCTACTACCTTGGGCATACCCCTAGGTAGACTGCCGATCATATTTTGTCGACAGTGGCGCGCCAGGTAGGGGGTGTGCGTATTGCTCTCCAAGCAAACAAGATGGTCATCATCTCCGGCTCCATGGCTACGCCGAACGGCCTCATGTTCACCATCGGCCAGATCACCTGGACCACCGGCTCCGACGACGCCATCGCCATGACCACGGAGGAGGCGTGGATTCAGTCTGCGCCGACCACTACTTCACTTGCATCGGCTACGGCTCCGACCACTACGGCTATGGCTCCGACCACTACGGATACGACTCCGACCACTATGGATACGGCTCCGACCACGATGGATCTGGCTCCGACCACGGTACATCTGGCTCCGACCACGCCTACGTCACCTTTAGCCACGCCGACAACCCGTCATCCGCTTCCCCGCTACAAAGGGAAGCAGATCGACAACACTGACATGCTCGACTCCATCGATCAGGTCGGCACCAAACTCGCTGAAACCCTAGCTCTGGTAAGTACGATTCAAAGTCAACCTAATGAGCAGGTAACTGCTCCCCACAATAGATCTATCCGACCAGCTCAGACCAGTCGTCCTACATGACTTGGAACAGATCTCGTGGTCATATCTACTCCTAAGGGGCGCTCCGCTCGCCGCCAGCTGACCTTCACAATGGGTCTCTGACTCTCCGAGTACGAAGCCTCGACGGAGAACCACCAGGTCTAGCCCTACGGCCTGCGAAACGCTGCTTCCAGCTACGCGTACAACCTACAACGCCGCTCGGATCTGTGTTTTATGCGCTGACCTCGGCCGAAGCCACGCAACTTCGTCAACATGGTCCAGATTGAAGATTATCGTGAAGGATCCGTCCACACGGTCCAAGAGGGTGACTCCAGCTTCTCGTCTGGCACCGCATCTGATGCCTCCGTCCACACCAAGCTCCAGCATCACAAGGATGAAGGCGTCGAATATGATTTGAATATCCCGGATCACGCCCCAGGATTCCTGCAATTCCCGTCTTTCCCGCCAAGGTGAGGGGGTTTGATCAACGTAGTCAGCAATGACGAACCACCGGCAGTTGGCGAAACAGAACAAGAAAGGACTGCACGCGAAGCACGCAACATTGACCGGTTTAATCACCGGCAAATCGAAGCCGAAGCAGACCAGGAGGCATGGCGCATAAGGGTCCAACCACGTGACCTCAATGACGCTTTCGACAGGGTGGGAGACAAACAAGTCTTCAGGACTCCAAGTGCCAACGTAGCTATCGCCATGGCGACAATGCAATGGCTACCGAACACCCCGGAAACCCAAGCAGTTCGCGACGAAATACAAGCCTATCTGACGGCTGCCATGGCCCAGACCACGGAGATCGCAAACCAAGCTTGGGCTCCATCTGTATCAGTCGAGTCAAGCCATAGCCGCCAGCACCCAAGTCGTTCACAGCCACTCAACCAACGTGGCTCGCGCAACAACGATGGCCACGATGGTGGCCAGAATGACAACCGTCGTCAGGACAATGACCGCCGGGATAACCACGACAATCGCCGCGATAACCACGGTCGCAGAGCTAATCCAGATGGCAATCGAGATCGCCGCGATGGCAATAACGATCTCCGCCATTACCTCGGTGGACGCGATCTGCGTGCTCGCATCAACCAGAGAGCCGACGATCGAGCATCCTACAAAAGCCACCGCCGTATGGAGTATGACACCACCCACGGCCCGCCGGGTCTGAAGCAGTTTACCCCACACCTTCGCCAAGTCATATGGCCCAAGAATTTCAAGCTTGAGAAACTTTAGAAGTACGACGGCAAGGAAAACCCCGAATTATGGGTCATGCTCTAACAAACTGCGTGCCGATCAGCCATGGCTGACGAGAACGTCATGTCTAACTACTTCCCAGTCGCTGTTGGTCATGCAGGTCACCAATGGCTGGTTAGCTTGCCGTCGAACTATTTTGATTCTTGGCAGGAGCTTAAGCAGGCCTTCATCGACAATTTCATCGCTACTTGTGAACAACCCGGCAACAAGTACGATCTGCAATGGATCCGAGATCAGAAAGACGAACCACTGTGCGAGTACGTTCGGCGTTTCTCGGAGATGCGCATCAAGGTCCCATCAATCTCCGACAATGAGGCAATCGAGGCTTTCATCACTGGCCTCCGCTTCCACGACGCCCTAAGAGACAAGCTCCTCCGGAAGAGACCTGAATCAGTCACAGCGCTCTTGGCCACCGCTAAGAAATATGCGGACGCCGACGACGCTAAAAAGATAATTGTTGAAGAAGCAGCAAGGGTTCCATGCTCCGACCACCCTCCACACCGCGACGATTACCGCGGCAATCGTGGTCGGAACGACAATTTTGACCGCCGCAACCAGCGCAATGACTCCCCGACCACCGTGACCAACATAATCAGCGGCGCAACCGCCATGACGATTACAGGAGCAAGCATGCTCGGGAAGACGACGGCGAGGTCAATACTGTGAAAAAGGGCGGCGGATGTCGTAACTACGAAGACGACTATGCCAAAGCATTGAAGGGGCCCTGCCAGCTCCATCCTAAGTCAAACCATACCATGGAGAATTGCCGCGTCCTCAAGACTATCTACACGCGTCAACAGGTTCCAGATACGTCCGACAAGCCTAACGACGCAGGGGAACAGCACAACAAGGATAACGATGATGACGATGCAGACCCTCGTCATAAATACGTCAAGCCAACTGATCGCATGCACACCATCATCGGTGGCAAGGTGTCCATTAAGACCAAACGAGAACGCAAGCTGCTCGCCCGCGCTTGCTTGAACGTGGCAAACACCGACAACCTTCTCATCGATCCGCGGCTCCCTCCGTGGTCTCACCGTGAAATCTACTTCAGTAGGAAGGACCAATGGGCCGCCATACCTGAGCCAGGGCGTTTTCCCTTGGTCCTCGATCCTTGTATCAACAAGGTTCAGTTCGACAGGGTACTTATCGACGGTGGTAGCTCCATCGATATACTGTTCAAGAATAGCCTGCCCGCCCTGAAAATAGCCCAGGCGGACCTGAAGCCGTACGAGGCATAGTTCTGGGGCGTTCTCCCCGGACAGAGCTCTACACCTCTCGGGCAGATCATGTTACCTGTTCAATTTGGGACTCCAGACCACTTTCGCACCGACTACGTCAACTTCGTGGTCGCTGACTTCGACGGCACCTACCATGCTATTCTTGGTCGACCGTCGCTCACCAAGTTCATGGCCATACCTCATTATAGGTATCTGGTGCTCAAGATGCCTACCGAGAAAGGAGTTTTAACCCTCAGGGGCAACGTATACGCAGCTTATACCTGCGAGGACGATAGCTTCAAAATAGCAGAGGCCCACAACCTCTCTATTCACATGGCCGAGACCGTGCTCGACGCTAAGAAGACCTCAGCCGACCACCTGGAGATCCCAGACCTCGAGACTCCACGCAAGAACATCAAGTCAAAGGAGCACAAGGTGATCCAGCTGGTCGATGGCGACTCCAGCAAAACGGCCCTTATCGGGGCCAACCTGGATCCCAAATAGGAAGACGCGCTCATCGGGTTCTTGAGGAGCAACGTGGATGTGTTCACATGGAAACCTGCCGACATGCCTGGTGTACCTCGGAACTTGATCGAGCACTCCTTAAATGTCAACAGCAAGGCCAAACCTATCAAGCAGAAGCTACGACGGTTCGCTCGCGACAAAAAGGAGGCGATTAGGGTAGAAGTGACATGGCTTTTGGTAGCCGGATTTATCAAAGAAGTGTATCATCCGGAATGGTTAGCCAACCCAGTTCTTGTACGCAAAAAGAATAATGAATTGGAGAATGTGCGTTGATTACACCGATCTCAACAAACACTACCCTAAGGACCCCTTCGGCTTACCTCACATAGACGAGGTCGTAGATTCAACCGCCGGTTGTGAGCTCCTTTCCTTTCTCGATTGCTACTCTGGTTATCACCAGATCGCTCTCAAAAAGGACGATCAGATCAAGACGTCTTTCATCACGCCTTTCGGCGCCTACTGCTACACGACTATGTCGTTCGAGCTCAAGAACGTCGGGGCTACATACCAACACGCCATTCAGGCCTGCCTCGTAGATGAGATAAAAGATGACCTAGTAGAGGCCTATGTGGATGATGTAGTTGTCAAAACCAAGGAAGCACATACCCTTGTTGACAACCTAAAACGTACCTTCGCGGCCCTCAATACATTCCAATGGAAGTTAAACCCAAAGAAGTGCATCTTTGGTGTTCCTTCTGGTATATTGCTAGGCAACGTCGTTAGTTACGACGGCATACGCCCTAATCCGGAGAAAGTCAAAGCTGTCTTAGACATGAAGCCCCCCAAAAAGGTGAAGGATGTCCAGAAGCTTACCGGATGCATGGCCGCTCTAAGCCGTTTCATATCAAGATTAGGAGAAAAAGGGCTACCGTTTTTCAAACTGCTCAAAGCGTCCGAGATGTTTGAGTGGTCGGAGGAAGCAGACGCTGCCTTCACGCAGCTAAAACAGTACCTTACATCACCTCCAGTACTCACTGCTCCCAGAGAAGACGAAACTCTCCTACTTTACATTGCAGCAACCAATCGGGTGGTCTCCACTACCATGGTGGTCGAGCGCGACGAGCCGGGCCACGCCTATAAGGTACAGCGGCCAATTTATTTCATTAGTGAGGTACTCAATGAATCCAAGACCAGGTACCCACAGATTCAGAAATTGCTCTACGCCATACTGATAACATCCCAAAAGTTGAGACATTACTTCGACGGATATCGTGTGGTGGTCATGACCGAGTACCCTTTGGGGGACATCATCCGCAATAAGGATGCGAACGGGCGCATCGTCAAATGGGCAATGGAGCTATGCCCCTTCTCCTTGGAATTTGCAAGCCATACTACAATCAAGTCTCAGGCACTCGTTGATTTCGTCGTCGAGTGGACAGACTTAAGCACGCCTGCCTCTCCGGGATCTGACGAATATTGGACGATGTACTTTGACGGATCTCTCAACATTGACGGTGCAGGAGCAGGAGTTCTTTTCGTATCACCATCCAAGGAGCAGCTCCGGTACGTCCTTAGGATTTATTTCCCGGCATCTAATAATGCTGCCGAATATGAAGCATGCCTTCATGGTTTACGCATTGCGGTTGAGCTTGGTGTTAAACGTCTCTACGTCTATGGAGACTCGGCTCTGGTCATCAACCAACTCAACAAGGACTGGGACACGACCAGCAAAAAGATGGATGCATACTGCAAATCGATAAGAAAGCTGGAGGATAGGTTCTATGGCATTGAGTACATACACGTGGTCCAGGACAAGAACCAAGCTGTGGATGCGCTGTCAAAGTTAGGATCATCCTGAGCCAAGATCCCACATGGCGTATTCGTCCAAGACCTGCTCACGCCTTCTATTGAAGATGAAGATTCCACGGTCGACAAAGCTCCAGACCAGCAATTAGTGGCTACGGTTCCGGCGCCAAGCACAACCGAGCTGCCTCCAACCACTCATGAGCCAGACTGGAGAACACCTTTCATCAAGTACTTAACAGATGGTAGCGGTTATACTGATCGGACAAAAAACGAGCGCCTGATGCGTCGCAGTAAGCAGTATCTGCTCGTCGATGGCAAGTTATGGTGCAAAAACGCAAAGGAGGAAATCTTGATGAAGTGTATAACCCAGGAAGAAGGCAAGCGTCTCCTGGACCAAATCCACTCTGGCTCCTGCGGCAACCACGTGGCCTCAAGAACACTGGTCGGTAAGGCTTTTCGAGCAGGGTTCTATTGGCCGTCAGCAGTAGCTGACGCAGAGAAGCTAGTCCGCCACTGTGAGGGTTGTTAGTTCTTCGCCAAGAGAATCCATGTACCAGCACATGAGATCCAGACGATACCAGCCTCTTGGCCCTTCGCATGCTGGGGACTAGATATGATCGAGCCCTTCAGACCGGCTCCTGGGAAATTTACATGCGTCTTTGTGCTGATTGACAAATTCTCTAAGTGGATAGAATACATGCCTTTGGTACAGGCATCTTCAGAAAAGGCTGTAACGTTCCTCGACCAGGTCATCCACCGTTTCGGCATACCTAACAGCATCATCACCGATCTGGGTACTCAGTCCACCGGGAACACTTTTTGGGACTTCTGCGATGAAAGGAGCATAGTAGTAAAATACGTCTCGGTGGCGCACCCTAGAGCCAATGGACAAGTCGAGCGGGCAAATGGCATGATCTTGGACGCATTGAAGAAGAGGATGTACAGAGAAAACGACAAAGCTCCCGGAAGATGGCTCAAGGAGTTACCAGCCGTGGTCTGGGGCCTCCGAACCCAGCCCAGTCGTAACACCGGCGTCTCACCATACTTTATGGTTTATGGCACTGAGGCAGTCCTCCCACCAGATATAGCTTTCAGACCAGCACGGGTAGAGAACTTTGACGAGGGCAAGGTCAATGAAGTATGGGAGCTAGAAGTGAACAGCGCAGAAGAGAAAAGGCTCGATTCTTGTGTACGTACGGCCAAATACCTTGCTGTTTTGCGCAGGTACTACAACAAGAATGTTAAAGAACGGTTCTTCGTGGTCGGGGACTTGGTCCTGAAGTGGAAGATGAACCAGGCTGGTGTTCACAAACTCGCAACTCCATGGGAGGGACCCTTCATGATCAAGGAAGTCACACGACCAACGTCTTACAGGTTAACTCACCTGGATGGTACGGACATACCAAACTCGTGGCACATCGACAAGCTTAGACGTTTCTATGCTTAACCACTGAGATATGTACTCCTCTTGTGTTTTCGATTTAATTCAATAAAGCAATTATGATTTCTCCGACCACTCTAATGTGTCACTTCGAGTTTTATGGTTATTCTAATTTAGCCAGTAAAAGCCGACCACCACTCCTTCTATGGTTTTCGGAGCAGGCCCTGTCTCCGGTTCCTCCCAATACGTGAATGGGATCCGCTCTCTGCGTTACGGGTGATCGGTAGGTCCCCCTTGGTTTAACTTGTCCGCGTCTACGTGTGCACAGGTCACCGGACCTCACACTCCGACCACATGGAAAACTAGGGCCGCACAAACTTTTCGGGATGATGTGTCGAGCACGATGGTACAACTAAACAGAACATTAACATGTTCTTACTTAGTTACACCAACATAAAGTATCAAGCTTAAATACGCTTTATACAAAGCAAACAAGCTTGTAATAATATACAGTTACGTTATTACAAGCTTGCCCGAAGAGGCTCAAGTTCACAATAACACAACTATGTCCTCCTTCTACAGCTCTAAGCCTATTACATTGGCTGGTCGGGGCACATGGCACTTACTGCTCGCCGCTCCCGATACCCTACTCGAGTCTCGGGGACTCTTGTGCTAGTCGAGCTGAAGGGGATGGCCCCGCCGATGCCTGGCTGGTCGAGACCGCAGGCTTCGTTGGTTGGCTTGCAGCTGATGGCATTTCCAGCTGACTTGTCGATGGCGTACCCTGTACAGGTGCTGTCCCACCTCCACACAGGTTAATATCACCAATTATCATTGACAACAAGTCTAGCTAGGCCATCCGAAGCTCCTCTGCCTTGTCTGGGTCTACCTCCTTCGGGTACCCAGCCTCCAGGCGCTTGAGATCGATCAGGGGGTAGTGGGCATGCACCATGCTTAGTACATGGGCACCCGTGTACTCACCCGCCTCCTTCATGAACTCTTGGAACCATCCCCACGCTTGTCTGCATCTCTTGACTAGTCCGAGCTGGGGTGTCCTCGGCTCTTCCTCTGTGAGCGCCGGGTCGATAAGGTCGAGGACGGGCATAATGCCAGTTGCCACTTCTTGGCACTGGTTCTTCCACGTGTCCCGCTCCTCGGTGGCCTTGAGGCATCGTGCTTTCCAGTCGTCACGTTCTTTGATCACGGCCTCTAGATGCTTCTTGGCGTTGACTTTCAAAACTGAACACAGTACAAGACATCAAATGTGATGAGACGACAAGGCAAGGTGGGAAACAGAATGAGAAAGGTGATCTAGAATACTTACATTTTAGTTCCTCCTTCATTTTGGTGGTGTGGTCTTGGAGTTGAGACTAGCTGCGTACCAGTTTCTCGTTGTCCTCCTTCAGGCGACCACACTCTGCGGTCACACGGCTATTTTCCCCTTGGAGGCGGGTCATTTCAGCTTCTAAACCTACATTACAGCTGTTACTGCCAAGAATACAACAACACAAGTCCTGGACTTGCTATGATAAGATGAAAATTTACTTGTTTTCTCCCACTCTTTGTTATTGAGCTGGCCGACCAGGTTTTGGTTCTGTGCTTCTCACTCTGTCCTCTCCTGGTCGGCGACTTCAAGTTGGCGCCGCAAGCATTCCACTTCGGCCGCCAGTTCTTTATTGGTCGCCGTGATCCCTTCAATCTGGTCGAAGCACCTCTTTCGGTATTTTGCGGTTTTCATCAAGTCCTGCATACAGACAAGCTAAGTCAGACAGTTCGACTACATAATAGGGTCAAGGATTCAAGCCAAACATACCTAGACTTCTGTCACCAGACGCTTGGCCGCCCGTTCGACTCTTAGGGTCTCTTCGACCTCTGGGATTTCTTCGTGCATAACCCATTCGTCGTTTCGCCAGCGCGACACATATACATGTTGTCGCCTATCTTGGGGACAGCCCAGGACCTCTTCTACTTCTTCCTCTTCAGCCTCCTGTTCGGGAGGCAGCGCTGGTCTGGAGTCTGCAGACTCCACGACCACCATGGCTTTTCCACGAGCCGTCACGTCGGCAAGAGTGCTCTGTGCCATTTCTGGCTGCTGCTCCTTGGCTAGATCCGGTTCCCTTGGTGCCAAGGTATCCGCCTCAGTAGGGTCTGTGCTCGGAGCACTTGTACTCTGCTCGGCTGTCTTCTCGACTAGCCGCTCGGGGACTGACGTCTGGTCGTCTGCCTGCTGAGGTCCCGGCTGGGTTCCTACTATAGGCTCCTCCACGGCTGGCTGCTGGGTAGTTTGTCCCGCCATTGCTGGCGAAGTTGTGCCGCACCCGGCTAGCTGGTCGGTGTTCTTGGTGGACGCCGACCTAATATATTAGAGACAAGTTCAGAAGATAATAGTATCTAATGCAAATTACAAGCTTACATCAAAGATATAGATACTTACAGCTTTGATTTGCGGAATGATGTGGCGAAGGAGCGTCTCCTCGACCGCCCCTGCTCCGCATGCTCAGCAGGTTCCACCGGGACTCTTTCCACCTCCGGTATAGGCGTCGGGGTTTGATGCTCGACGTTTCCCTCACTTGTCCTCTGTGTTGTAGTGGTCGGTGATGCGACCACTGCTGGCATAGAGGAGCCACCCTGCTCCATCGACCCCATTTGTCTTCTCCTCTTTCGAGGGACGAGCCGGAAGATGTTCGCATCCTCTACTTCGTCGTCCAACAGGGGGAAGATGGCTTGGCGTCGTTTGCTAGCAGCCGGACGCTTGCCAGCGGCTCTGGTCGATGCATCCTCCACAGTCTCGAGTACCGCCCAGTGGACGTCGTCGGTCCTGGCGCTGGTCTGGGCGGCTAGGCTGGCAGCTTGCGGCCAATCCACACCGGGGGGAGGTGACACGAACACTGCTGCCTGGTCACGACCATTACACTGAGACACAAAACGGGGACAACAGTCAATTTCTTGTTACAACATGACTCTACAGTTAAAAGGAGGCATCATTTACCTTTGGGGGAGGTCGAGCCAGCTTGAAGGCGTGCTCGATGTCATTCAGCCTGACATAATTGGGATCGGCCAGGTTGAATAGCTCCCCAATCCTAGCCTTGATTTCCATCTTGTCGAGCGGTTCTTTCCTGGTCCTTGTTGGATCTGCGCTCCCCTGGTACTCGAAGCCTGGATGAACCCTCTTCTGGCAGGGTTGGATCCTTCGGCTGATGAAGTTCCCGACCACACTTGGGCCATCTAGCTTTCCCCACGGGATCATCCCGAGCAGTTCGGCGATCTGCTCCAGGTTCTCGGGCTTCTCTGTCCAGCTATTCTTCTTCTCTGGAATCAGCCCCACGTCGCACAGGGTGATGGTGTTCGGCTCTTCACGGATGTAGAACCACTTCTTGTACCACTCGTCCAGCGAGGTGTTCCAGGGGTAGTGCAAGTATTGGGCTTTCATGCCGTCGCACAGATTCAGGTAGACGCCTCCGGCTATCTTCGAGCCACCGCTCCCTTTCTTCTGAAGACAGAACAGGTGGCGAAAGAGGTCAAAATGGGGCTGGAAGCCACCATATGACTCGCAGAGATGGATGAAGGTGGAGACAAGAAGAATCGAGTTGGGATGCAGATTGCAAATCCCAATCTCATAATACAAGCAGAGACCCTGAAGGAAAGGGTGCACTGGAATCCCGAAACCCCGTTTGAAGAAGTCTTCGAAAACCACAATCTCACCTGGTTGTGGATCGGGGAAGCTTTCTCCTTTCGGCGCACGCCATCCCGCGAGTGCCTTGTTGTGGAGCACTCCCATGGCGACGAGGTCTTCGATGGTCCGCTCATTGCTCTGCAACTTCCACCACTCCTTCGCCATGACTCCGCCTTTCTTCTGAGCGTCTCTCTTCGCCATTAGTCTATCCTTACTAAGGGGGTGGATGCGGTGGCGAGGGGATTGGCGATGATTTTTGGAGGAATAGGGTTCGGCAGGAGGAAGAAGAAGGTTGCGGCGGCGAATGACAATGGGGAACGGTGTGAGTAACTTACCAGATCTACATTATATATAACAAAGAGCTCCGTCGTTTCATCCACCTGAGATTATTAGGAGACGTGCGCACGCGCCGTAGATGGTTGTTCACACAACCTCAAGATCTACGCCAATAAACGCGCTCCTTCGTTACCAGTGTACGTGCCTCTTCATTGAAGTGTAAGAGGGCCCACACTGACGCACCTCCATACAGGTGCCAAGCGACTGTTTGCCAGAAAAGAGTAAGAAGACAGAATGACATACTATACCCATCTGCTTTTTTGACCAGGCGTGTCAGACTGGACTTGGCAGAGAATGGAGATAAATAAATACACCGAATAAATACATCAATGGCGTTCGTGTTTTCGATGCCTGTTTTGTGCTTAAGGATGGATCAGACTCTTACAATGCTCTAGGACCGTCTAGACCACTGCCGTGCTCGGGGACTACCCAGACCACTGCCGTGCTCGGGGACTGCCCAGACCACTGCCATGCTCGTGGACCGCCCAGACAACTGACGTGCTCGGGGATTGCTCCGACCACTAACGTGCTCGGGGGCTACTCCGACCACTGTCGTGCTCGGGGACCGCTCCGACCACTAATGTGCTCGGGGACTACTCCGACCACTGTCGCGCTCGGGGACTGCTCCGACCACTAATGTGCTCGGGGACTACTCCGACCACTGCTTGGAGAATCGTTCTCCTCGGCTACATGTGATTTGTACTCACATACAGTTGAGAGACATTTATTTAGACCTTGCTACAAGGCTCATACTTCGCCTTCCAGCAAGCTCGGGGACTACATCGGTACGATGCACCTGCCGGTGCATCTTGTATCGCCTGTACGACGATTGGGTTCTCAACTTAACTGGGATTTCTTTTTAGACCCTGGCACCACGTGCCTACGTCACCTACTACCAGGCTCGGGGACTAAGTGGGCACACTTCACCTTGCGGTGAATGTGCTTGTTTTTCGACCACTATGCCTCTGATGATCAAAGATGCTACGCTTCAAGACGCACTTACATTTCTTTACAGAAATACAAGTGGGCACACTTCTCGGGACGGAAATCTTTTTCTTTTTTCTTAAGAGCACCATACATTCTTCGGACAACCTATTTCTTCGGCGACGACGGTGGTCAAGAGACGTCAAGGACTCGAGCCTTACTTGTCGGAGAAGGTCGGAATGGCGTGTCGCAGCATAATACATGGTGCTCGGGGACTAGCTGTGGGGGTATTAACCCCTATACCCTTACGGCTAAGCTTGGGCCAGCCCGGATCGATGGGTTCGGTCCATCCGAAAGCGGACATGCGGCCCAGCCAACCTGGTTGGAGTCCTGTGCAAGGAGTCAAGGCGGATTTGGCGATCAAGCAGGATCCTAGTCGGTTAGAATAGGAATCCTTATCCGGCCACATATGGCAATTGTAACTGACTAGGGTTAGTTTCTAGATCTGTAACCCTGCCCCCCGGACTATATAAGGCGGGCAGGGGATCCCTCTAAAAATCTCTCTCATTGACATACAGCAATACAAATCAGACGCAGGACGTAGGTATTACGCCTTCTTGGCGGCCGAACCTGGATAAAACCTCGTGTTCGTCTTGCGTCACCGTCTTGTTTGTGGCTTGCGCATCTGTCTACCGACAATCTACTACCTTGGGCATACCCCTAGGTAGACTGCCGATCATATTTCGTCGACAACTGTGCCATGAATAGTGTTTTGCAGTAGAGCCAGAAGTCTCAGCGATTTGTGTCAAAACTTTCGACGCAGATCTAAATGGTTAGATTTTGCCTATGAGTATAAATAGCTCTATGAAAGCCCTGGTTTGGTTTTGGATAATTGCTGAAACCTAGCACTAACCTTTGTCATGAGTTGTGATATGAGCTAGGTTGCTGCAATCCAAGTGTGGAGCATGCTGACACTCAAGAGATGGTGATAATCACATGAAATGCTGAGATAACCACATGTGATGATGATCAAGTGCTCAACTTAGAAAAGAAGAAAGAGAAAAACAAAAACCGAGAAGATCAAGACAAAGGTATATGATAGGTTTTTGTTTTCACACTTAAGACACCATAGAGGGTGTAAGTTCACTTAGGATCGATAGCCGTACTATAAAGAGGGAAAATATTTGGCTAAACGGTTTATCGAGTGCCACTAGGTGACATGATTCTTGCATATGCATTTAGGAACCGAGTGTGCTAACCATGACGCTTGTAAAATGCTTTGAAAATGCTAACACATGTGCATATAAGTTCTACACTTTTTGGTTAGCAAGTTGGAAGCAAGGGTGAAGCGGTTGTGGACATAGAAAAAGAAAAAGAGGAGAAGGTCCACGACCAGACGCTAGCCACGGGGTGACCGGACTCACCCTAGGCACGTCCGATCATTTATAGGCATGGCGCGCTTTCTGGCCGAGACTGAGCAGAAGTGATCGGACGCTAGGGCTAGGTGCACCAACGCGTCCGGTCAACCTTTGGTGGGTGCGCGTAGAGAAGAAGAGAGATGATCAGACGCTAGGGCACGTTAGGTCAGCGTTGACCTAATGCGTCAGATCAGTTATTTCCCGCTTCGGATCGTCTCTATAAATGACCTAACGCTCTATGTATGTGAGTCCGGTCATTCCAGCGTTGAGAGATGACCGTTGAGATCGGGTGGCTCTGGTTCAAATGGGGGACGCATGGCAGCCATTGGGTGACCAGACTCACCCGACCAAATGCAGGGCAGCGTCCTGTCACAGCGTCTAGTCAGGCCATGGCAGAGCCAATGACTCTATTTCGTGAGGCCATCTATAAATAGTGTTTGGACAACTTGGGGCTCACTCTCTTGGCACTTTGACATACTTGACATCCTTGTGAGCCTAAGCAAACACCTCCCACTCATCTCCATCATTGATTCACCATCATAGTGAGATTGGGAGTGATTCAAGTGCATTTGCTTGAGTGATTGCATCTAGTGGCACATGGGGATCGTTGTGCTGCGGATTTCTTGTTTCTCTTGGTGATTGCTGCCACCTAGATGGCTTGGAGCAGCGGAGGAGCTTCGGCATGAGTTGGTGATTGTTCGTGGCTGGCTGCGATGATTGTGAGGGGTCTTGCACCTTCCAGGCGAAGAGCCTCAAGGTAGCTCTAGTAAATTGCTTGTGTCATTGAGTTACCTCACTTGTGGGTAGGTTCTTGCGGCGCCTCTTATGGTGGGCTAGGTGTGTGATACCTATTAGCCACCGAACCACCAAGTGTTGGTCAACACAATGGGGACTAGCGTGCCGACAAGCACGTGAACCTCGGGAGAAAAATTGGTTGTCTCATGCCCTTTGGTATTCTCCCGGTGATTGAATTGGTATTCATCTTGTGATTGGTTCACTCCTCTATGCGGCGGTATAATCACCCAACTCACTCATTTACATTCCCGCAAACTAGTTGTAGCAAGCTCTTTAGTGTAGCTAGAATTGAGAGCTTGCTTTGTAGCTTAAGTTCATCTAGTGGAGCCCTTTAGTGTAGCAAGTGTGAGAGCTCTTAGTAAGTAGTGACTTATCCAATTGTGTGCCTAGTGATTATAGTAACTAGAATTGTTGGATACGTGGCTTGCAACCCTTGTAGAACTAGAGCAAAATTGCATTACGCCATTTCTGTTACTAACCAATTTGCTCTAGTGCTTTGTAGAAGTTTTAAATAGGCTATTCATCCCCCTCTAGCCATATTAGGACCTTTCAAGTGGTATCAGAGCCGTGGTCACCGTTTGATTGAAGGTTTAACAACCTTAGTGTCAAATAATGGCTCAAGTTGTGTTCAACCATGTGGGGGGTAAACCACCGTTCTTTGATGGCACATGCTATGATTATTAGAAGAGAAAGATGAAGATATATCTTGGTTCAATCAATGACCAAGTGTGGGATGTGACCAAGAGTGACTATGTGATTCTTGATCCAGACAATCTCACCAACACCTATAAGGCCAACATGCAATGCAATACCAAAGACCTTGTCAACTTGTCCTTAAGGATGTATAGCTTGGCACTCTTCACCACCGGTGTGCCCTCATAGGTCTTCAATCTCTTCCACGCTTCACTAGCTTTCTCACAATTTTTGATTTGATCAAACACCTTGGAATCAATGGCATTGTAGATGGTGTTGAGAGCCATTGTATTGCATTGCTTGTTGGCCTTATAGGTGTTGATGAGATTGTCTAGATCAAGAATCACATAGTCACTCTTGGTCACATCCCACACTTGGTCATTGATTGAACCAAGATATATCTTCATCTTTCTCTTCTAATAATCATAGCATGTGCCATCAAAGAACGGTGGTTTGCCCCCCACATGGTTGAACACAACTTGAGCCATTATTTGACACTAAGGTTGTTAAGCCTTCAATCAAACGGTGACCACGGCTCTGATACCACTTGAAAGGTCCTAATATGGCTAGAGGGGGGTGAATAGACTATTTAAAACTTCTACAAAGCACTAGAGCAAATTGGTTAGTAACAGAAATGGCGTAATGCAATTTTGCTCTAGCTCTACAAGGGTTGCAAGCCACGTATCCAACAATTCTAGTTACTATAATCACTAGGCACACAATTGGATAAGTCACTACTTACTAAGAGCTCTCACACTTGCTACACTAAAGGGCTCCACTAGATGAACTTAAGCTACAAAGCAAGCTCTCAATTCTAGCTACACTAAAGAGCTTGCTACAACTAGTTTGCGGGAATGTAAATGAGTGAGTTGGGTGATTATACCGCTGCATAGAGGAGTGAACCAATCACAAGATGAATACCAATTCAATCACCGGGAGAATACCAAAGGGCAGGAGACAACCAATTTTTCTCTCGATGTTCACGTGCTTGTCGGCACGCTAGTCCCCATTGTGTTGACCAACACTTGGTGGTTCGGTGGCTAATAGGTATCACACACCTAGCCCACCATAAGAGGCGCCGCAAGAACCTACCCACAAGTGAGGTAACTCAATGACACAAGCAATTTACTAGAGCTACCTTGAGGCTCTTCGCCTGGAAGGTGCAAGACCCCTCACAATCATCGTAGCCAGCCACGAACAATCACCAACTCATGCTGAAGCTCCTCCGCTGCTCCAAGCCATCTAGGTGGCAGCAATCACCAAGAGAAACAAGAAATCCACAGCACAACGATCCCCATGTGCCACTAGATGCAATCACTCAAGCAAATACACTTGAATCACTCCCAATCTCACTATGATGATGAATCAATGATGGAGATGAGTGTCATGTGATGTGGGACTAACATGTGACATTATTGATGAATTTTTTTATAAGCCCATCGTTGTTGCTCCCACTAACCCTTCTTGTAGCACTACCACTTCTACTTCACCATTGAGTGATGGTTTCACTTGTGATCTCTCACTAATAGTGGAAAATGAGACCCTCAAGAAGGAGGTGAATGAGCTCACTCGTGCCTTAGGTAATGCCTATGATGGAGATGCCCGCTTGCTAAAGTGCTTGGGTAGCCAAAGGTTTTCTCTCAACAAAGATAGATTAGGCTATACCCCCAAGAAAGGCAAGGCGGCCTTTGTCACTCCCAAAGCTAGCTTTGTTAAGGGCAATGGTCGATTTTGCAATAGATGCAAGCAAGTTGGGCATATAGAGCAATATTGCAAGACTAACAAGAACAAGCAACCTAATGTATCCTCAATTAGATTTGATTCTTGTTATATGCTTGTTAAGGTGCCAATGGTGTGAAGGCTAAGTTCATTGGTATACCAATTATGGGCCCAAAGAAGAAGGCCATTTAGGTACTAAAGACCTTGGTAACTAACCTTCAAGGACCTAAGCAAGTTTGGGTACCTAAAAAAATTGATCTTCTTTTGTAGGTCAATTACAAAGCCGGAGAAAGGTATTGGGTGCTTGATAGTGGGTGCACATAACACATGACCGGTGATTCAAGAATGTTCAATTCAATCAATGAAAGTGATAGCAATGAGATTGATAGTATCACATTTGGTGACAATGGCAAAGGCAAGGTCAAGGGGCTTGGTAAGATTGAAATATCCAATGACTTGAGCATTTCTAATGTGCTACTAGTAGAGAGCTTGAAATTCAACCTATTGTCGGTAGCTCAACTGTATGATCATGGTTTCAAGTGCATATTTGGTGTGGATGATGTAGATATCATAAGTGTAGATGTCTCTAACTTGATATTCAAGGGATTTAGATATGAAAATCTATCCTTGATTGAATTCAATGCTAGAGAAGCTCAATTGTCAACATGTTTGCTCACTAAGTCTAGCATGGGTTGGTTATGACATAGAAGACTTGGTCATGTTGGAATGAAACAATTGAACAAGTTAATTAAGCATGATCTAGTTAGAGGCTTGAAAGATGTCACATTTGAGAAGGATAAGCTTTGTAGTGCATGTCAAGCCAGAAAGCAAGTTGGCAACACACATCCTAAGAAGAGCATGATGAGTACATCTAAGGCATTTGAGTTATTGCACATGGATTTGTTTGGTCCAACCACTTACACCAGCATTGGTGGAAACAAATATGGATTTGTGATTATGGATGATTTCACTAGATATACATGGGTGTCCTTTCTTGTTGACAAGAGTGATGTGTTTGCAACCTTCAAGATATTCATCAAGAGAATTTACAATGAGTTTGAAACAACCATCAAGAAAGTGAGAAGTGACAATGGAAGTGAGTTCAAAAATACAAGAATTGATGACTTGTGTGATGAGTTTAGAATTAGGCATCAATTCTCGGCCAAGTACGCTCCACAATCAAATGGCCTAGTTGAGAGGAAGAATAAAACCTTAATTGATATGGCAAGATCAATGTTAAGTGAGTTCCATGTGAGTCATTCATTTTTGGCCGAAGCAATCAACACGGCTTGCTACTATAGCAACCGACTCTATTGTCATCCCATGATAGAGAAGACACCATATGAGCTCTTGAATGGAAGAAAGCCCAATATTGCATATTTTTTGGGTTTTGGTTGCAAATGCTACATATTGAAGAAAGGCACAAGATTGAGCAAGTTTGAGAAGAAATGTGATGAAGGTTTCTTGCTTGGTTACTCCACTACTAGCAAGGCTTATAAAGTTTGGAATTTGGCTAGTGGTACTCTTGAGGAGGTTCATGATGTGGAATTTGATGAAACCAATGGCTCCCAAGAGGAAGATGAGAATCTAGATGATGTAAGAGGCACTAAATTGATCAATGCAATGAAGAACATAGACATTGGTGATATAAGGCCTAGAGAGGTGATTGATGTTGAAGATGACAAGAATCAAGTGCTCTCTAACTCAAATGTGCAAGCTAGTGGTTCTCATGATCAAAATCAAGCAAGTGTAAATGATGAAAAAGTGCAAGATCAACAACAAGTGGCTAGTTCATCATCTCAACCAAATGATCAATCAAATGCAAGCAATCAAGTGCAAGTGCTCCGACCAACCAATGTTGCAAGAGATCATCCATTGGATTCTATCATTGGTGATATCTCAAGAGGTGTGCAAACAAGATCAAGATTGGCATCATTTTGTGAACACTTCTCATTTGTGTCATCCATTGAACCTAAGAAGATAGATGAAGCTTTGAATGATGTTGATTGGGTGAATGCTATGCATGAAGAGCTTAACAACATCACAAGAAATCAAGTATTGGAGTTAGTTGAGAGTCCTAAGGATCATAATATGATTGGAACCAAGTGGGTCTTTTGGAACAAGTAAGATCAAGACGGGATAGTAGTAAGGACTAAAGCAAGATTAGTGGCTCAAGGTTACACTCAAAGTTGAAGGTCTTGATTTTGGAGAAACATATGCCCCGGTTGCAAGATTGGAAGCAATTAGGATCTTATTAGCCTATGCTTGTGCCTACAACATCAAGTTGTACCAAATGGATATGAAAAGTGTATTTCTCAATGGGTACATCAATGAGCTTGTGTATGTTGAGCAACCTCCTAGTTTTGAAGATGAGAAGAAACCCAACTATGTTTACAAGTTAAGAAAGACTTTGTATGGCTTGAAGCAAGCACCAAGAGCATGGTATGAGAGATTGAGGGATTTTCTCCTCTCTAAGGGATTCAAGATGGGCAAGGTTGACACCACTCTCTTCACCAAGAAGCTAGGCAATGACTTATTTGTGTTGCAAATCTATATTGATGATATTATTTTTGAATCAACCAATCAAGACTTTTGTGAGGAGTTTGGAAAGATGATGACAAGTGAATTTGAGATGTCTATGATTGGAGAGCTTAGTTACTTCCTTGGTCTACAAATCAAGCAATTGAAGAGTGGCACATTTGTGAGTCAAGGCAAGTACATCAAAGACATGCTCAAGAAGTTTGGCATGAACGATGCTAAAGCTAATAGTACACCTATGGGGATAAATGGAAGCTTGGATAGTGGTGCAAGTGGCAACATGGTGGATCAAAAGATGTATTGGTCTATGAATGGAAGCCTACTCTATGTGACCACATCAAGGCCGGATATGATGTTTAGTGTATGCATGTGTGCTAGATTTTAAGCCTTACCAAGAGAGAGTCACTTGAAGGCAACAAAGAGAATATTGAGATACTTGAAGCATACACAAAATGTTGTATTATGGTATCCCAAATGAGCTAGATTTGAGTTGATTGGATATTTGGACTCTGATTATGCGGGATGTATAGTTGAGACAGAGCACATCGGGCACATGTCAACTATTGGGAAGATCACTTGTGTCTTGGTCATCAAAGAAGCAAAATAGTGTAGCACTTTCAACCATCGAAGCGGAGTATATTTCGGCTGGTAGTTGTTGTGCTCAATTACTTTTGATGAAGGCTACTTTGAGTGACTTTGGAATTAAGTTCAAACAAGTGCCACTGCTATGTGACAATGAGAGTGTCGTGAAGCTCACTAACAACCCGGTTCAACATTCAAGAATAAAGCACATAGATGTCCGTCATCATTTCATTAGAGATCACCAACACAAAGGGGACATTTGCATTGAGACTGTGGACACCGATGATCAACTTGCCGATATCTTCACCAAACCACTTGATGAGAAGAGGTTTTGCAAGCTAAGGAATGAATTGAACATATTTGACTTCTCCAATATGTGCTGATGCACCCCATATATGATATGCCTCTCCTTCGAGCAAAGCAAGGTAAAGTTGATTGACATGTCATTCATCCATTGCTAAGGACTTGTTTAGTGCATCTAGTCATTCCTATCATGTCTTAGGCTCATTCATGAAAATCAAATAAATTTGATGCTTGTATGGTACCACTATTGCTTGTATGCTTGAAATGATCTAGTGGTAACATATGACATGTTTGTGGGCTTGTGAATCTAGTGTTTAATCTAGAAAATGAGCTATAAGTGTTTAACTCAACATGGTGCATGATAGCCCTTATTTGGAGGTGTGAAGAAGCTTGCCCTTGGATCAAACTGAGTTAAATATCTTTTACAAATGATCTAGATTGAACCAAATTGGGAAAATGGTCCTCACTTATCATGGTTTCACACAACCTATCTAAAATTTAAGCTCACCTTTTGTGGTCATTGATGACAAAGGGGGAGAAGTAATTCCCAAAGATAAGCAAAAGGGGGAGAGAAACCAAAGATAGTAAGATAGGTGAAAGGAATGGGATCAATTAAAACTTGAAGCACACAAGTAGGGGGAGCAAGCTCATAAACTTGTATGTTGCATTTGTATGTGCATTACATATGTTTGCTTGTATGGCACAAATTCAAAATTCCCTATCCATGCTTGTGTGGTGTATGCTAGATCGTAGAAAATGATTGATGAAATGAAAAACTAGCATGCATAGGATAGCTAGATATAACTTGATCTTATACAAATGGTACTAGAGCCTTGCTTCTAATGTTGATCTCATGAGCTATCTAGTTTGTCTTTGCTTTTCAAGTGATATCTAGCAAATCATGGTGCTAAGGATGGTGTTCAAATAGCAACTCCGATTGGTATCACACTTCAAAGGTCCATTATTTACACCTTAGCATCATTTAGTAGCTATTACTCTCCCAAACTTCTAATCCATGCACATGTGCAAGCTTTCAAATCCAAACTCTTAGCACATATGTAGGGGGAGCTAATACTGCCAAATTGGGATGATGAAACTTGTCCATAATCTTTACACATGATAATATGCTTGGGCAAGCAACAAGAATCCAAAAAGATTTTTTAAATATCTTTGTAAATAGGTTGTCATCAATTACCAAAAAGGGGGAGATTGAAAGCCCTAGCTTGGTTTTGTATAATTGATGAAACCTAGTACTAACCTTTGTCATGAGTTGTGATATGAGCTAGGTTGGTGCAATCCAAGTGTGGAGCATGGTGACACTCAAGAGATGGTGATAATCACATGAAATGCTGAGATGACCACATGTGATGATGATCAAGTGCTCAACTTAGAAAAGAAGAAAGAGAAAAACAAAAACCGAGAAGATCAAGGCAAATGTATATGATAGGTTTTTGTTTTGGCACTTAAGACACCATAGAGGGTGTAAGTAAACTTAGGATCGATAGCCATACTATAAAGAGGGGAAATATTTGGCTAAACATTTTATCGAGTGCCACTAGGTGACATGATTCTTGCATATGCATTTAGGAACCTAGTGTGCTAACCTTGACGCTTGTAAAATGCTTTGAAAAATGCTAACACATGTGCACATAAGTTCTACACTTTTTTGTTAGCAAGTTGGAAGCAAGGGTGAAGCGGTTGTGGACTTAGAAAAAGAAAAAGAGGAGAAGGTCCACGACCGGACGCTAGCCACAGGGTGACCGGACTCACCCCGGGCGCGTCCGATCATTTATAGGCGTGGCGTGCTGTCTGGCCAAGACTGAGCAGAAGTGATCGGACGCTGAGGCTAGGTCCACCGACATGTCCGGTCAACCTTTGGCGGGCGCACGCAGAGAAGAAGAGAGAGGATCGGACGCTGGGGCGCATTAGGTCGGCATTGACCTGATGCGTCCGATCAGTTATTTCCCGCTTTGGATCGTCTCTGTAAATGACCTGACGCTCTATGTATGTGAGTCCGGTCGTTCCAGCGTTGAGTCCGATTGTTACTTAACGTATCGCGCGACTGAGAGATGACCGTTGAGATCGGGTGGCTCTGGTTCAAACGGGGGACGCGTGGCAGCCATCGGGTGATCGGACACACCCGACTAGACACAGGGCAGCATCTGTTCACAGCGTCTGGTCAGACCATGGTAGAGCCAACGGCTCTATTTCGTGAGGCCGTCTATAAATAGGGTTTGGTCAGCTTGTGGCTCACTCTCTTGGTACTTTGACATACTTGACATCCTTGTGAGCCTGAGCAAACACCTTCCACTCATCTTCATCATTGATTCATCATCATAGTGAGATTGTGAGTGATTCCAAGTGAATTTGTTTGAGTGATTGCATCTAGTGGCACTTGGGGATCGTTGTGCTGTGGATTTCTTGTTTCTCTTGGTGGTTGCCACCACCTAGATGGCTTGGACAACGGAGGAGCTTTGGCACGAGTTGGTGATTGTTCGTGGCCAGCTCCGGTGATTATGAGGGGTCTTGCACCTTCTTCGATGAAGAGCCCCAAGGTAGCTCTAGTAAATTGCTCATGCCATTGAGTTACCTCACTTGTGGGTAGGTTCTTGCGGTGCCTCTTGTGGTGGGCTAGGTGTGTGATACCTATCAACCGCTGAACCATCAAGTGTTGGTTGACACAATGGGGACTAGCGTGCCGATAAGCACGTGAACCCCGGAAGAAAAATTGGTTGTCTCTTGCCCTTTGGTATTATTTTCGGTGATTGAATTGGTATTCATCTTGTGATTGGTTCACTTCTCTACGCGGCAGTATAATCAGCCTACTCACTTATTTACATTCCCGAAAACTAGTTGTAGCAAGCTCTTCAGTGTAGCTAGAATTGAGAGCTTGCTTTATAGCTTAAGTTCATCTAGTGGAGCTCTTTAGTGTAGCAAGTGTGAGAGCTCTTAGTGAGTAGTGACTTATCCAATTGTGTGCCTAGTGATTATAGTAATTAGAATTATTGGATAGGTGGCTTACAACCCTTGTAGAGCTAGAGCAAAATTGCATTGCGCCATTTGTGTTACTAACCAATTTGCTCTAGTGCTTTGTAGAAGTTTTAAATAGGCTATTCACCCCCTCTAGCCATATTAGGACCTTTCACTCTCTCATCTCTTCTAACTGTTACCCTACTCATTCATTGCTCACCAACCTTCATCCAAAACAACTCACAAGCATTCAAGGCGCCCCTCTCCTCTCCCCTTTGCTCCAATCTTTGATTCGCCTAGGGTTTTGAGTGAAAGGAGAGTGGATTGAGTAAGAGAATCACTTTGGCAAGCTTGAGCACTTGATTTCTTCGTCAAGCCGGTTGGATTTGCGTCTATTACTCTTAGAGCTTTGCTCCTAGCTGGCTAGGCGTCGCCCAAGAGCTTCCATCTTGTGGAAGAGCCTTGAAAAGTTTGTATTACCATTGATTTTTTAGTGGAAAGCTCAAGTGACCTTTGTGATTGCCTTGAGAGAGGCAAGGAGTTGAAAGAGACTCCGACCTTTGTGGTCACCTCAACAACGAGGACGTAGGAGCTCCTTTGTGGGGTTACCGAACCTCGGGATAAATCCGTGTGTCCCGCGTGCTTGTTGTTATTGGAATTTATGCTATCATATTTGTTCTTGTTGGTTTCTCTTTCTCCCCAAAGTTTCTCTTAGGGTTTGGACTCGATCTACGGAGTGGTGACCTTCCGGCATCAAAGGAGCAACCCCAATGCTTCATCTTACCACCAGGAAGTGGGGTTGTAAGATATCTCGCACTCAAAATTCATTTTAGCACTTGTAGTAAAATTCCCGTAAGTGCCGGAACTCCTGGCTGTTTGCGTCGGATGTTCCGGCTACCGAAAGTTCCGGCTCAAACTGTCGGGACTTCCGACTGTTACTGACATTTGACTTTGAGATTACGCAGAAATTTTTAGATACGCCTATTCACTCATCCTCTAGGCATTGTTTAGATTCTTTCATAGATCCTATTCAAATTTAAATCATGTGAGTAAACTTCAAGCCACGTGAAACCCATAAAACCCCTCCACTATACAGGACCATCTTCACAAAATGGATCCTCCTAACAACCAAGAGAAGTTTGGCTTCGTACCCCTATTATATCGTGTCACTCGCACTAAAGCCTCGTCCCCATGCGTAACCACCATGGGAGAGGATGAAATTAATGGGATATACTTCGAGCTGTTCGATTGATGGTTTCTGTAACTGATAAGCTGGCTGATGCTAATTTGTTGTGAGAAAAAAACATTGTTCCGTGACTGATAAGTTTAAGTAAACAGTGTGAGTGTAAGTCTGCTCGCACAATTGGGAAGAGGTAAAGAGATTGTTGTTAAAAGGGTCTCATATATACTAACTCATCTTACATGATTCTACGTTGATGACGTGCAACATGCCATACAGCGAAGTTGAGTCTAAAAGATACTACGTTCATCTACTGTCGTTATACCAAGGATGGGCAAAATTACCCGCACACCCCTAAAACGTTATTATAAGTTACGGAGTACATCTGATGCATAGTTAATGGATATGTTTCATACGTCCTGTCATTGGTATAGCCACCGGAAAAAGTCTACATCATCCCCACCTTTCATACTTAGTCTAATTCACCCCCCAACTATGAAACCGTCTGTTTTACCCCCTGAACTTTCCAAAACCGTCTATTTTACCCCCTGGGCGGTTTTCAGCGGCGGTTTTGCTACAGTAACAGCGGGTTTGCTACAGTAACAGCGGTTTGCTACGGTATCGGCAGTTTTGAATTTCCTTTTTTTATTTATTTTCGATGAATTTTTGAAAAATCATAGTAAATCATAGAAAAATCATAAAATGAAAAATCTAATTTTATTGGACTCCACATGAGTAGATCTACACAATGAATATATAATACAGTATGCTTTAGTACAATTTTTTTTTGTAGATTTAGATTAATTGGAAAATCTAATTTTATCTGTAATTAATTGGAATAATTCATAGCTGCAGCTTCTATGGTCCAATTGTGGTGAAATTTTTATGCTACGCTAATTATTGTATGCTTGAACTATAGTAAAAATTTCGTACTCATTGGACTATGTATAATTTAGTTATAGATAAATTCTAATTAATTACAGATGAAATTGGATTTTCCAATTAATATAAAGCTACAAAAAAAATTTGTACTAAAGCATACTGTATTATATATTCATTGTGTAGATCTACTCATGTGGAGTCCAATAAAATTAGATTTTTCATTTTATGAGTTTTCTATGATTTACTATGATTTTTCAAAAATTCACGAAAATAAATAAAAAAGGAAAATTCAAAACTGACGACACTGTAGCAAACACGTTGCTACTGTAGCAAATCCGCTGTTACTGTAGCAAACAGCCACTGAAAACCACCCGGGGGTAAAATAGACGGTTTTGGAAAGTTCAGGGGGTAAAACAGACGGTTTCATAGTTAGGGGGTGAATTAGACTAAGTATGAAAGGTGAGGGGTGAAGTAGACTTTTTCCTATAGGCACCAATGCGTATGATAATTGATCACTCACCAGCACTTAAGTTTTTCATCTAGAACATGCATTATTTTTTCTTAAACAAATGAACCAGGACACTCCTTTCTGAGACATGATTCATTAATTGCTGGTACACGTTAATGACTTAAATAGTCTATCAACATGGTTGAGGGAGAAAATTGAGTCAAACATAAAGTAAGGATGAAAATGTCAAATCAGCCGGAGAAAGAAAAAAAAAACACTATATTGCCTTGACTAGGATGTACTAAGGTTGATAGTGACAGCTTCGTTCATCTTTTATCCCCATGCCTTGTTTAGATTGTAATTTTTTACGATCTGGACACTGTAGCATGTTTCGTTTGTATTTGACAAATTTTGTCCGATCATGGACTAACTAGGCTCAAAAAATTCGTCTCGTGATTTACAACCAAACTGTGCAATTAGTTATTTTTTTTACCTACATTTAATGCTCCATGCATGCGTCCAAAAATTGATGTAATAGAGAGAGTGAAAAAACTTAGAATTTTGAGACAATCTAAACGAGGCCCACTGTCTAGAGCAAGAGTTCTGGTATATTGGTAGCCCCTTATTACTCTCTAGGGCTTGCTCATTTCCTGGTAACACAAGTACCCAAATCTAGGGCCGTTTCAGGATTATTAGAGGAAAAGAGTGTGGAAACAAAAGTACTACCACCAGGTCTATCAGCAGCCCCATTTTGTGGTAGGAAAGCTACTCATTTTGTTCTCTTGTCCGAAACAGGGGTGCGCATTCAATTGCTTGCCTGCTTCTCCGATCCCCCACCTCCTCCCCTCCCCTGCTCTGCTCCCCCGAAGCAGCAAGCCAGCCTGCCTAGTGCGCCCCACACGCCGCACCCGCACCCGCAGCCATCACCCACCTCCGCCGCTCCCCACCATGAATCCGATCCGCCAGCACGGCATCCTCCCCAATCTTCCTTCGTGACTGCCTGCCCCCCGCGCGCCTCCCTCCGCGAGCAATGGAAGGAGGAGGCCGAGATGTGTTCCTAGGTCCGCCGCCGCCGCCCTCTTGCCCGTTCCACGGATCCGCTACCGCCGCCCGCTCCGGTGGGGCGCAGATGCTCAGCTTCTCCTCCTCCTCCAATGGCGCAGCAGGTGAGCGAGATGTTGCAGATCTTTTCCTTTTCCTTTTTCTTTTCGGGTTTCCGTGGGGAAGACACTGTTGCATCTGTGGGGGCAGTGCAATGCTCTGTCTGAGCTGAGCTGACCCGACCCCAGCTGTGATTGATTGATTGCTTGCTCATGGGTCACGGCCGGCCATGGCCATGGCATCTCCCCTCCTCTGCAAAAGCCCGTGCCTTTGGGGTCTTGTCACGGGCAAAAGACGCGCATGTTCATTATTATTCCCCCCTTCCCTTTTGCTTTCGCAAGCCCAGTATGTGTCCTCTGGCCCTAAAGATGCAATCTTTATCCTCTTTGTGCACATACCTCACCCGCGAAAAAGCTAAAGGGGTCACTGATTGGTGCTGGCTGCTTCCTTAAATCTTGCATGTGTGGGAACTAGGAGGCCATTGGTCACGGGCACTGTTTCTCCCCTACTGTTCCTGCTTCCTGTGCCCTCACCATTCCAGATTCCCAGTATTTGTTCTTTGTTATTACTGATGCTGTTCTTGTGATGAAGGGTTGGGTCTGTGCTCAGGTGCCAGCAAGATGCAGAGTGTGTTGTCGAGGGTGAGGGGGCCTTTCACTCCCACGCAGTGGATGGAGCTGGAGCACCAGGCCCTGATCTACAAGCACTTCGCTGTCAATGCCCCTGTGCCGTCAAGCTTGCTCCTCCCTATCAAAAGAAGCCTCAATCCATGGAGTAGCCTTGGCTCCAGCTCATGTAACTAGTCCTCTCTAACTTTCCTCTATTGTTGTCAATACCTGAATATAAGAATAGTGAAAGTAAGACATAAAACTGAGCAAGTAAAATGGTCAGCTAGGTGTAGATTTACTGTAAATCCAGTGCTCTGTTTCTTGTTTTGGCTTTATCTAGGATACGTGTGTTGTCATCGGTTCGTTTCAATAAGGCACATTGAAGTCTGGGCATAATAATAACAATCTCAATGATTTACTAGTGTTGGAAACATGATTTTTTTAGATATAAAGCACTTGTTGCATTGGGATCTAGTTGTTCCTTATCTTTTCTGGAACAAGATGAAGAGTTGTCATCATTAGTCTGTAAGTCTGTTGTAATATAAGCATCTTCAGATGCAAACCTGGCCACTTGATGATGCTCTGAAGTTTTTACTGTTGTTGGGCTAGTGTCATTAAAACACATTTGGGGGGTTCTTTATTGCATTCTTATTTGTAATGGGGAATCTATTTTGCAGTAGGATGGGCACCATTTCGTTCTGGCTCTGGTGATGCAGAACCAGGAAGATGCCGCCGCACAGATGGCAAGAAGTGGCGGTGCTCTAGAGATGCTGTTGGGGACCAAAAATACTGTGAGCGACACATAAAACGTGGTTGCCACCGTTCAAGAAAGCATGTGGAAGGCCGAAAGGTGACACCCACCATTGCAGATCCAACCATGGTTGTTTCTGGTGGTTCACTGTTGTACAGCCATGCTGTGGCTTGGCAGCAGCAGGGCAAAAGCTTTAGCTGCTATATGACTGATCCGTTCTCACTAGTGTCCAACAGGTGAAGTCACCTGATTACTATACTCTTTTCTGCCACTTAAGTTTGTGATTGATTATTTTCTCAACATAAATGTCATCTATGGTTCATACATGTGCCAGTCTAGCATTCAGGATTCAGGACATACCAAAACATTCAAAATGTTATATCTTTAGACATTCGAATTTTGTCGACATCCATTCATAATTAAACATTTTGATCTTGATTTCTTTCAATTGATCAGTGATTTCTTCATGTAGCCTGCCATTGACGCATTCCATCTTTTATACCCGTGCTCATTCCTATATATGAGATTTATTATTTTTGTCTGTTAAAACAACTATGGTAAGCAACTAAGCATGTACAAAGTGAGGCTGTAGGAAGCACTATAAATAACTGGGAAGATATGGTACTTATGCCTGTACGAACTTTAGAGATAGCTGAATTGTAGAATTCATGATACACTTCAAATTTTGATGACTTATTATACTCAACAGTGATGGAAAAACAGGACAGTTCTTTCTTCCATGAACTTGAGATGTTGACTCTGGTTTGCAGGAATTTGCTGGATAAACAGAATATAGGCGACCAGTTCTCTGTATCCACTTCCATGGATTCCTTTGACTTATCAGCGTCACATTCTTCCCCAAACCATGACAAAGTAGCATTTTCACCGGTGGAGATACAACATGAACATGATCAACTGTATCTTGTGCATGGAGCAGGCAGTTCAGCAGAACACGTTAACAAGTCTCAGGATGGTCAGCTACTGGTCTCCAGGGAAACACTTGATGATGGACCTCTAGGCGAGGTTTTCAAAGGCAAGAGTTGCCAGTCAGCATCTGCGGACATCTTAACTGATCAATGGACTTCAACTTGTGAGTTGCATTCTCCAACCGGAATCCTACAAATGTCTAGTAGCAACACAGTGCCAGTAGAGAACCACACAAGTAACAATAGCTATCTCATGGCGAGGATGGTGAATTCTCAGACTGTCCCAACACTCCACTAAGTGTTCATCAGGCTGGTCTTGTTGGGACCACAAATAACTGAAACCATGTTAATGTCATGAGTTTGCTGATACTAGGTTTTCAGTCAAGAGTCTTGTAACTTCTGTTTTAGTTGTTATATGTTCACGTTATGTTTTTGACGCAAATGTGTTCACGTGATGTTGCCTTTAATTTTCGGTTCAGGTGGGTGTACTAATAATTTATTTCCTTCTTCCCTGTAAAGGATTTGAATTCCAATCTGAGATTGGGTATTCATGTGGGTTTCCTAACATGGAGGTATTATGCATATTACGCACTTCTGGTTTCCATTAAAGTAAGATTCCTTTAAATTGTAGAAGCTGTATTTTGTTCAGGCTTTACAAGTGCTATACTTGTGCTTGATACAAATCTAGCTTGAGCTCTATTAAATTGTGAATGCATACTGAATCACAATACTTGAAGTTCATCTGAGACACATGTGTCCTCATATAATCCTTCACTGATTCTAGAAAAGTGTTACACAGATTCGAGAGAAGATGATGCTATTGCGAAGGTGATGCAGAGCCAATTCTTGTATCCTGCAGCACATCCTGTTACTAATTATTTCCAACGTTTAACTTCTTGAAGATAAAATAAAAATCTCTGTATCACCAGGTCGTGGGTTCGAAGCAGCCTCTCCGTAGATTTTGTGGGGGGAAGGCTTGTCTCGGTTTTTCTCTTCCTCAGACCCTACTCATGTGGGAGCCTCCGGTACTGGGTCTGCCTTTTTTTTTTTTGTATTGCAGGTTACATAAAAATCTTGTGTTAAAATAGATCCAGTGATCTGTAGTTTATAACTAGTTTCACATCAAGTGTGGGTGAGTGTGTACCTGGTAAAACAACCACCATTTCTTCCTTTGCAAGCCGGCGGCAGAAGTCCATATCATTTTTTATGCCTTGCAGGCAGGAGAGATCCAGCTTCACCTGTTGAAATTCACATGCCCATTAGCAAATGTCATTATGTCTTACAACATGGACCATGATGTATGTAGTTATTCACAAAGCATTACAAAGATGGAACACACTCAGGTTTACTTGGGCATGTGATGCGACTGATCCCCTTCAGCTTCCCAGTATATATCTCCGGACTGTCTTAGAACCTCAATGGTTTTGTCGAAGAATTCTTCTTTTGTGTTACAGTGAGTTGTGGAATTGCTCCCTGACAAACATATATAATTTGTGGAAGAGCTGATCATTCTGCATAATCTCTGAAGAAAATGACATGGCTGTTTTAGTAACCTGGACAAAAGTTGCAGGATCATATGAGATGTCAAGGCAACGCTTGACTCTGTCCACTACCTGGAAGATGAAAAAAATGATGAAGCATTGTTGGAGTGTAATTTCTGTAGTTTATTTAAGCTTCATACAATCCCAAAACCTGAAGAACTGAACAGGTTTGTCATTTCATCTGACATGTACTTTGTTTTGAATGAACTGTAAATTTATCAGAACTTCTGCTTTTGATTATGCTATTATACATGTGCAAGCATTATGTGTGCGAAGAACCTTAGTTTTGCAGAATATGGACTGCTGTGATATGTCTGGAATTAGATATCTGTGAACTGCTGTGGTATCTGTTACTACTTACTATGCATGTATGGCCTTGTTTAGATTGGGGTTAGAAATCAGTATTTTGCACTGTAGCACTTTCGTTTGTATTTGACAATTATTGTCCAATCATGACCTAACTAGGCTCAAAAGATTCGTCTCGTAATTTACAATCAAACTGTATAATTAGTTATTTTTTTATCTACATTTAATACTCCATGCATGTGTCCAAAGATTTGATGTGATGGAGAGAGAGTGAAAAAACTTGCAATCTAAACAATGCCTATGTTGTCAAGTGTGAGCTGCAGGAAAAGCAGGTTCTGGATGCCGAGATTTCACACTACCCCTGTCTGAAAACTGACAGCGATAGAATAAATCACTGCCAGCTCAAATTATCCTTGCCTTAACAATATTTCAGAAACTCAATCAATACTGAACATACTTATAAAAGTTGCAGAAACAACATAATAAACCTGCACATTTCAATGGGACAGTGCACATACATATAAAATATATATTTGGAAGTCAGTATAACTGTGATTGCACTTTTGCAGCATCACAATCCAAAGACTTAATAATCATACAACTCTGCAACTAAGCCCTAGCTGATATGATCACTGAATCACCATCATCGGATAACTTGGCTGACACAGGGCAAACAATAATCTAATCTAACTAGAGTACATCAACTACCTCAGTGTAACACTACAGTCATTTTCGCGTCTCTGCTGTAACATCTATCTATGGTCAGTCATCTTTGGCTCCTGCAAACCACGGCATCTTGAGCGCGGCAACGGCGGTCAGCCTGTCCTTGGGGCTGTACTCGAGCAGACCTTGCAGAACGTCGAAGCCCGCCGGCGATAGCCGCTCCTCTGGCACCCTCTCGCGCAGCTTGCTGGGCCCTGAGACACCCAGTGGCATCAACGAGACGTCGTCTGGGATCCCTAGGAGGTTGACGATGCTGATCAGCTGCTGACACAAGTCTTCCTCCGGAAATAGCGGCTGCTCGGCTACGAGGTCCGCCATGATGCATCCGAGCGCCCACACGTCGACGGGCGTACCGTAGTCCTTCTCGCCCAGTAGCAGCTCCGGCGCCATGTACCCGGGCGTGCCTTCGGGATCCGTGTCGTCCGTGGGCGGCGGCGCGACCACGGACTTGGCGAGGCCCAGGTCGCAGATCTTGAGGCGTCCGTCTTCCGCGCCGACGAGCACGTTCCCGGGCTTGAGGTCACGGTGCACGACGCCGTGCGTGTGCATGGTCGAGACGCCGCCCAGCAGCTGCGCCATGACGCGGCGCGTCTCCGACTCCGAGAACGGGTAGTGGTGCCTGTGGCAGCGGCGGCGCGAGACGATGACGTCGTGGAGGCTCCGGCCGACGACGTACTCCATGACGAGGTGGAGGTCGTGCATGTCCGAGCCGCGCCCGCGCGCCACCTCCCTGAGCCGCACCACCGCGGGGTTGCCCGCGCACGCGGCGAGCATGGCGGCCTCCCGCAGCAGCGCCGCCGCCGCCTCGCCGCCGGCGTGGAGGCTCGATTTGATGGCGACGAGCTCGCCGGACTCGACGTGCCGTGCCATCGAGACTGTGCCGTACCCGCCCTGGCCGATCTTCTTGAGGATCTTGTACGACGAGTCCACGACGCTGACCCGTGCTGCCTTGTCGTTCTTTTTTGCTCCTCGTGGATCCTTAGATTCTTGCGCGGCGCGGGGGCGGCGTATTGGAGCCACGAGGACGGCCATCGTGGAGGTGGGGTGGACGACTGGTGGCGGCGGAAGAGAAAACGGGAGTAGGCGGCCCGATGGAGAGCGTGGTGCGGTTTTAATTATAGCTGCTGCTCAATTCGCATTACGTGCGGAATCCGACAAGGAAATGGAACGCCGTTGGAGTATGTGCATGCAGATTTAACCTATGTGCATGCAGATTTAATTGGGTCAATCCGATGACCCAATACCCAATTATGTATAGTGGTCGGAAAGGACCATCACGGTATTGTTAGGTATTTTTATTTAATTTTAGGAAAGGACCACTACGGTATTTTAAAGATTTATTTAAGAAATCAGAATAATAAAAATTAGGCTTACGGACTTAAGGCTAGTATGGTAATTTCCGTTACATACGTTGCTAAAAAAAATAATACCTAGCGTTAGTGGCTAAGGAGGACAGAGGAACCGCTATAGATGGTCATTCGGGCCGCCCGGCACGGCCCGGCACGGACTTGTGCTCGGCACGGCCCGGTGGTCACGGGCCGGCATGGCCTGTTAGGTGCATCGGGCCGTGCTGTGTCAGCCCACGGGCGGCAACAACGGCCCAAGCACGGACCTAAAGGCCTCGTGCTGGGCTGGCCCGACGAGCCCACCGTGCTCGCGCCGGCCTGATTACTATTCACAGGCAAAAAAACCAATGAAAAATCGAATCCAAAGTTCAGGTACAAACAAAAATCGAATCCAAGATAGCACACATAAAAATCGAATGAAATCCGACGCCGACGGTGTTTGGGAGGCGTCGCTGCGCCCGTGCGGAGCCAGGCAGCTGCACCCGCGCGAGGCCGGGTAGCCGCGCCACCGCTCGCTAGCCAGCCATGCGCCACTCCGCCCGCCACTCGCTGGCCACCACGCGCTGCTCCGCCGCGGCTCACTGGCCACCGCGTGTCGCCGCTTACTGACCACGCGCGCCACCCCCTCGCCTATGCTTGTGCGATCGGAGTCACAGGATGGGGTGGGGGAGGAGAGGAAAGTGACGGCTGCAGGGAGAGGATAAGATAGCTAGGGTTTGATTTTTGATAGGTAATATATATGGGAGGTGTATCTTCGGGCCAGGCCAGGTCGGCACACAGTGCCGAGTGGGAGGCCCAGGCATGGCCCTAGGGTCCCGCCGGGCCAGCTCGGGCCCGACAACCACCGTGTCGTGCCGTGCTTGGGCCAGGCTGAAATGTCAGGCTCTGGGTGGGCCAACGGGCCTCGGGCCATATGGCCAAGTATAGGCACCGCTGCTCGGCTCTACCGATCTGGCTGAACATCGATGCCATGCCATGGCAAACTGATCCACCTCCTTCAGATTTAGGCCTCCCTTCGTCGACTGCCTGGTGGTGTGCAGCTACCGACCTGCTCGGTTATGGAGTGCCAGCCATAACGATAGTGCTAGCGCCCGGATGCCCAGATGGACGCCTGCACGCTGCACACCGTTTCGCGCGCTCCATGCAGGCCCGCACCGCCCGAGCGACAAGAGGTGAAGGGGCGACCCCTTCGATTCCGAAAGACCCGGCTGCGACCTCGTATGGATGCCCTGTCGGTGCTAGGTGGAGGACACAGTAAGACGATGCAGCAAAAGGCAAGGAGGAGAGATGCAACACCCGATCTGCTTTTAAAACATCCAAATACAACAGTTGCGACATACGTCTAAAGGCAGATGAAACACTTGAAACATGCTTCTGAAACACTTGGAAAAAACACCCAAAAACACATGAAAACCATTGCAACCATATGCAACATCCAGATAAAATAAATGCAATGTATGTGTGAAACATATGCAACATCCAGATAAACAAACTTGCAACATGCATCAGGAAAACACGGATAAAACATTGGTAATAAACCTTTGCAACATCGGTGTAGAACCATTGCAACATATGCAACATCTCGATGTACACTTTTGCAACATCTATCTGAAACACTGCAACATACATCTAAAACACTCGAAACATACGCTTGCAACATGCTCTTTTAGCAAAACATGGCAGCCAGGTGGGCGGAGCATGACACAGCAGGATCCCGGTTGTGCGGTCATAGTGGAGAAGGGGGATAGCAGCGGGCAGGCTGCTGTGCAGCCCCCGGTGATAGGGTGCACGCGGTGCCCTTGGTGGAGGCGATAGCAGTAGTCAGGTGGTGCGGCCTTGCATGGCGAGCAGGCCACGACGGTGCGGGACTAGAGAGAAACGACATTTGATCCCACCTCGAAACAACCTTTGATCCCACCTCAAAATTTGGCTTTAGTCCCGGTATTTTTTGCTCCTGGGACTAGAGAGACCTTTAGTCCCGGTTTGTAGCTCCAACTGGGACTAAAGGTCCCTGCCCAATGGCTACTGCGACAGGCTTTTGCTGCAGGGGACCTTTAGTCCCGGTTGGAGCTACCAACCGGGACTAAAGGTTCACTTTTACTCCTGGTTTGTACCTCCAACCAGGAGTAAAAGTCTACTCCCGGCTGGAGGCTCCGTCCGGGACTAGAAAGGAACATTTAGTCCCGGTTTCTGTCTACAACCAGGACTAAAGGTTCCCTCCTATATACCCCTTGTTCCTCCCCGAGCCCGAGCCACTTCGAGCTCAGTGTTCTTGCTTCATCGTCGGCCTCTCTTCTTCCTCATCACCGGTGATCACAAGATTTCTTCCATTCCTCCATCGATTCTTCGGTTCTAAAGGTTACCAACTTTATACTCTCATGTTTCATCAGTAGCTTATTTCATTTTGTGGACTAGATATATGTGGTTTTTTATGGTAGATTTTTTTATTTGTAAGCCATTTAAGCTCAAAATCATTTTAAAGTTTGCATATTTGGATGAAGGTTAAAGTAGTTATTCAAAACTAGTATTGAGCTTTCATTTCTAGCATGCATAGCCCACTTCATGCTTTAGAGATATAGATAATTTTAGATTTTTTTTTATTTTATTTGTTTATAAAATGAGAAATTTATATTATATTAAAAATGAGTATAGAGAGTAGATGGCAACTGCTTCCGGGTCCTCGCCTCTCATCGGGTTACAAAGCGACTGAGGCCAGACCTCCCTATCATTGCATGCGGCAAGTGTGAGGAGAAGATTGTGATGGAGTACCGGGTGAGGAAGGAGTGTCCCAACAAGGGCCGTATCTTCTACAAGTGTCCGGATCGCAATGTGAGTTATTTTGTCGCATTTGATGATTATGGTTAATTTATACTTATTTTCATGATGATTGTGATTAATGTTCTAATTTTTTGTTTTAATTACAGTGGGATGGCACTGGATGTTCAGGCTGGTACTGGGAGGAAGAGTATGTTGAACATGTGCAAAACTCTCTTGCACAGGCGGTTATGGCGGCTGATGAGGCAGTGATCCTACGGAAGAAGCCCATAGATGTTGAACAAACACATGATCTGCCTATTTTAGTTGGGATTGGTTGCGAAATCCTTATGCTACTGAAGTGCATTTTAGCTTTAGTTTTTTTAGTGATAGTTGAGATTGTCTACATTGTAGCGAGACTTTCATAAATTAATACCTTGTGTGGTGGCATGCATGTCGTATAATTAACTAATTATGTTCTAGGTTTTAATATGGTATGTATGTCATGTAATGCAGATGAGACGGTATTGGATGTACAATGCTGATCGCCGCTCCCAAGAGTTCATTGAGGGCGTGCATTCTTTCTTACGTGTGGCCGAGGCAAACAAACGCGATGGTTTCATGTGCTGCCCATATGCCATATGTAAGAATTTGAAGGAATATGCTAGCTCAAGAAGTCTTCATTCACACTTGTTGAAGTCGGGTTTCATGCCAAACTATATTTGTTGGACGAAGCACGGAGAAACCAGGGTTGTAATGGAAGAAGGTGAAGAAGAACAATGGGACGATGATGACATTATTGCTGAATATGGGGCCTTTAATGATACTGCAATGGGGGAATCTGAAGAAGAGGTAGGGGTAGAAGATTAGCCTGCTGATGATCTTGGTCAGGCCATTTGTGACGCACAAAGAGAATGCGAAAGTGAAAAGGAGAAGATCAAGTTCGAGCGCATGCTAGAGGATCACAAGAAATTGCTATACCCAACTTGTGATGCGGGGCAGAAAAAGTTGGGTACCACACTGGAATTGCTACAATGGAAGGCAAAGAATGGTGTATCTGACAAGGGATTTGAGGAGTTACTAAAATCCAAAAGAAGATGCTTCCGAAGGATAACGAATTGCCTGCCACTACGTACGAAGCAAAACAGGTAGTCCGCCCTTTGGGATTAGAAATCCAGAAGATACATGCATGTCCTAATGACTGCATCCTCTACCATGGTGAGGAGTACGAGAAGTTAGATGCATGCTCGGTATGTCATGCATCGTGGTATAAGATCAGGCGAGATGACCCTGGTGATGTTGAGGGCGAACGTCCCACGAAAAGAATGTCAGGGTGATGAGAGTATTGATGAGCAACTTTATTTGTTGGCTAGGCAGCCATCGTGGCATATCCTCACATACAAAGGGTACGAGATAAATGGGAATACATTTTACACAGTAGCCCAAGATAGAAGGATCACCAACCAAAACAGTGGTGTCCACATAGATGCCACCGACCCTAATGGAAATAAGCAAACATATTATGGCCGCATAGAGGAGATATAGGAACTAAACTATGCACCTACTTTTAAGGTACCTTTGTTCAAGTGCCAATGGGTAAAGGCGACTGGAGGCGGGGTAGCAATCGACAACCAGTATGGAATGACAACCGTGGACCTCAACAATATTGGGTACAACGACGAACCGTTCGTCCTTGCCAAGGATGTGAATCAGGTGTTCTATGTCAAGGACATGGCTACAAAACCAAAGAGAGGGAAAAACAATAACGACCTAATCAATGAGCCAAAGCGCCACATAGTTCTTTCAGGGAGAAGAAACATCATCGGAATTGAAGACAAGTCAGACATATCAGAAGATTATGAAAAGGATGACCGAATTCCAACCTTCACAGTGAACAAAGACCCAAGCATCCAGCTAAATGACGAGGACACTCCATGGTTACGGCGCGATCATAACCAAGGGATATATGTTAAGAAGAAGTTCACTACTGTACCCGCTTGATATATATAGTGATGTATTAGACCTATTATGTAATAATTGTGACTTCAGATTTTATTGTCGTGTTTTCATATTTTCTACGGTTTAAATGAATTTTCGGCTAGACGGTGGATTTCCCGTGGAGAATGTGTGATGAAAAACCAAATGATGAACGTTAATAAGATGTGAAAACTAATTTTCTGTCGAAAAACAATAGTTTAAATGATTTTAATTAAGTAGTATATTTTTGCATGGTGTAAATTGTAATTATTATTTACACTATGTCAAATATTTATACAGTAAAACAAAAGAGTTTAGTTTACAAATTTTTGTTGCGTATAATAATGCAAAACCAAGTCCAAGAATTTTTTTATAATTTTTTTGGATAATATTTTATTTATTAGGTAATTAATAACTCTCTGCATATTTATATAAAAGAAATATATAAAAAAGGAAAAAAACTTATGGTAATTGGAGAAAGCCAACTGCAGCTCCCCCTTTACTCCTGGGTGGATCAACCACCCGGGACTAAAGGTGGAGCTTTAGTCCCGGGCGTATCCACTAGCCGGGACAGATCCCACTTTACTCCCGAGTGGATCAACCACCCGTGACTAAAGGTAGAGCTGCAGTTTTCGCGGCCCGCCCAAATGCCCTTTACTCCTAGGTCGTGGGTACACTCGGGACTAAAGCTCAGACCTTTAGTCCCGATTCTAATAATAGCTCGGGACTAAAGATTCTTTAGTCCCGATTGGTATCTCCAACAGGGACTAAAGGTATCCCTTTATAAACCACGCCCTAGTTCTCTTCCTCTCTGTCTCCGCCACGCCGTCGCCTCATCTTCTCCACCAGATCGATCCAGCAGTGCCGCCGCTCCTAGGCGACCACTCTAGCCTCGCCTCATCAGCGCGCCTCTTCTCTGGCCGGCCAGCGCGCTTCTTCTCTGGCCGGCTAGCGTGCCTCGCTCGTCCTCGCTGGAGTGCGCATCGTCCTCGTCCCCGGCCCCCACCTCGCTCGTGCTCACCAGAGCGTGCCGAGCCTTCACCGCGCTGCCTCACCGGAGCTTGCCCGAGCCTTCCCCGCGCGCGCTGCCTCACCGGAGGGCAGCCGAGCCTTCCCTGCACTGCCTCACTGGAGCTCACCCGAGCCTTCCCCGTGTGCGCTGCCTCACCAGAGCGCGGCCGAGCCTTGTAATTAGTTTCTCTTGTATGTGCCTGTCAGTAGCATTGTATGTTTAAGCGTGTTTGAGTTTCTATAAAACGCGACGTGCGGGACGGCGGAGAACTCGTGCTGCCGACTCCACGCGGCTGTGGTGCCCAGCGGTGTGGATCGTTTCCATTGGGAGCGCCTGGCAGGCGTCAGTCATCGTTCAGCTCTGCCGGTCATGGTTTTGCTGTTGCGTTGTTGTCTTGTGCACTTCGTTCGTAGAATCGGAGCCCGAACAGTTGCATTCTTAGTTCGTGTTGTTTTTTAAAGAATGGTATAAACACAGACAACTATATGTATGTAAATGCACACGTCCGATGAATAAGTACATAGAAACCATATCTTAGTACCTCCAAGGTGCTAAGCTAACATATCTTAAAATTAACGAAAAGGTGCTAAGCTAACATATCTTAAAATTAACGAAAGAACCAAAGTTATCTCGTTGTTGGGTATGTTGTTTACTACTAAAAAATAATTAACCACAAATACTAGCATTCATGCTGAGACTCAAACTATATGGACATGTTTCACCACAAAGATTCTGACCAATTGAACTATGACCTAGTATTTTTGAGCCTACGTGATAGGTTGTTCATTTTGTTAACAACCTAAACTCCTAAAGCCTAATATTTGGCTTGTATAACACCATACAGTTCTAATTTATAATATGTAGCAAATATAGAACACATATTTGAGCATGATTTCATAAATTCATAGAATTTATAGATAAATTGAAATTGTTTAACAATTAACATAAATAAGTGCCAATAATTCAACATATCAAAGTGGCAACATCCGTATTAGTTGAATTTGCGGACTGTGTTCATCTCGGCGAGCATGTTCTCTGCCGAGCGGTAACGGACATCAATGAGGAGCTTTGATTGTACGAGGGAGAGCGGCAACGGTCATGGAAGACCGTGTTCCATTCCTCGTAGAATCGGAGCTCTTCCTTGGCCAAGTACGGTGCCGTCCGGTGGAGAAATGCTCGCCGAGATGATCACGTAAGCAAGGTCAACTAGTACGGATGGTTATTTATTGAAACATGTTTTATTTTTTATAGATATATCTAGTGGAGTAAAAGCTAGATGGCTGCCCCGAGAGACAACATGGACGAAGAAATGATGAATATTATCAACACTGGCACTCAATTTGCCAATGGTGACCAGCAGGATGTAGATGACGGGAGTCAATACCTGGCTTTTGAAGAAAACCAAGAAAACATTGTGCAAGAAAATACTGGCGAGGTATATATATTTATATATATATATATTTGAATATTGTATATATATATTTGAATATCTATCATCTATTATGTGTACACATGATATTTATTTATTCTTTTTTTATACGTAGTCCTCTGGATCGACGACCACAACGGCGAAAAGCAAAAATATTCGAGGCCTAAAAAAGCCATTGGAGGGGCGCTACATAATATCGGAAATCAATATCGAGACAGGTGAACCACTTGGTCCACATGCAAGGAAATTCGTGCAATACTGTGGGTACCTTGTAAGGGGCAGACTTTCGATCAGTGCCCGTGAATGGAAGCAAAAGATCAACGAGCCTCATGTTAGTTTTGTCTCAGATCTTGATAAGAATTTATTTTGGGATGATATCCTTCAACATTTCATGTTGCAAGTGGATGATTATGATGATATCAACGATAATGAATTGAAGGAGCTAGTTCGAAAGTGGGCTATGAAGAAGATGGCCACACAATTCTAGACTTGGAAGAAATCCTTATACACGAAATACGTCAAGAAGAACGTAATGCCGAATTTCAATACTAGTGGCCCGCTCGCGAAGTTGAGGCCCTACTGGAATGATTTTGTACAGTACAAGACATCGGAAGAGGGTGAGGAACGGGTGAGAAGGAACCAAGAGAATGCCTGACAGAAGGTATACCACCATGGCATGGGATCAAGTGGCTACGCGACTGCCATTCCCAAGTGGGAAAAAATGGAAGCGGACATTCTTGCCAAGGGTATCACACCAGAATCACTCAATTGGCCCAAACGCGCGAAGAATTGGTTTTTCGCTCATGGAGAAGACTGGACCTAGAGACCGGGAAGCTGGTTCATGGCCCAAAACTCGAAAGAGCAACACAAAGATTATCTTATGCTCTACAAGCTAAAGCTATTGGTGCGTTCAGGCCCAATAGAGAGAAGGATGAACTAACGTATGCCATCGAGACTGCTGAACACAGTGGCCAAACAAGAGGTTTAGGACAGAACATTTCTTAGGAGCATGGTTTCCCTAATGACAGAGATACCTACAGAAGCCGGCAGAGAAGGAAGGATGAGGAAGCAGCGCGGATCAGCAGGTTGGAGGAATATGTTCGTGAGTCATGGGAGGCGTTGCTTCAAGCATAAGAGCACGAAAAAAACATGCAAGCTAGAATGCAAGACAAAATCATAAAGCAAGTGCAAATAGCAATGAGTGCCCAAAGGCAGACATCAGATGTAGGAATCAACATTAATATTAGCCCCCTTGATCAGTTGAAAAGCAGCTGCGCTTCCACGGAGTTGCCAAATCAAGTGACACAATGCTACGTTTCCCTGTGGATGACATCACTGCACCGTTTACATCATGTGAGCTACATATTCCAAAAGAGAATGCCACAATCATGGTGGCTCTCGGTGTTTTTTCTCCTCCAGATCCTACCAAGACACCAAGAATCCATGGGGCAATAATACCACCTAGATATGTTAGCGTCTCAGTGGATAGAGTTAACAAAGGTTTTAGTGATCTGGCTCTTGACATTCCAGGAGGTGATGGGGAGAAGACTCTAGGAGAAGCAGAGAAGACATTCATACTATGGCGCAAGCGCTACATCATTATTCCTGGGGTCTCTAGTGCACCGCCGCTTCCTCAATTGCCAGACAATAGGTGCGGACAAAAGTGAACAAAATTTTTTTCACTAATTTTCTATTGACATGCATGATTAAAAATAACAATTTCTTATACCTAATTATTCTTTTTTGTACTCACACAGCAGGGTCTCCACCAACCTAAGTCCAATTATCCAATCTCCAGATCATCATAGTGCTCCGGGAAATCAGGTGGCAACGCCGCCACCGCTGCCACCTCCAAGGAGGTCTCCAACGCCTCCAAGGAGGTCTCCAACGCCTCCAAAGAGGTCTCCAACGCCTTCCCCACCTCCCTTGATGACTAAGAAGAAGCCAGCTCCTAAGAGGTCCGCCCTACAAATGAAGCCGTTGGCCCACCAGCCGGCAAAGAAGAAAGCCACATCTAATCCAGTTATTCCCCAAAAACTGTCTTATGAGAAAAGTGAAAAGGAATTAAATGCTGAAGTACAAAAAGATGTGGACAGTTTCTTAGAAAAAATGAAAAAGCAACGAGAAGCGAGGGAGAACCCGGAGAAACCGTACTTCTACCTACCTCCAGATCTTCTAAGAAAGAAGGTGGACCAGAAAAAGCGGGAATCTCAAAAGACCCTGCCAAAATCGGACTACGACCGCTCTCTCACCAAGTCATTTGAGGCGGCGTAGTAAAAGACTAGACCAGGGAAAGGTGTTGCACAACTCGAACAACAATCGCAACAATCAGTCCCCCCTCTTGTCGTTCGTAATGAATATGGTTCGAACTTAGACTTAGACGTCGATTTTGAGGAGCTGGCTCGGTTTTACGAGGAAACTGGTTTGGACCTTACCCAAGTGCTCGCTGAAGGACCATCTGCTCTGAAAGTGGATTCTTGGAAGAAATTTGAACATGGAAAGAGTCTATACAACCCTGAGGCCTTAGGTGAACTGGGTATGCAAATGTACCTGCTAAACAAGTGGTATATGGCGGCGTGTGAACGGGGAGAGGCCTTTGTTCCTGTCAGAGTTAGAAACCAACATTACTTCCGTGGCGATGACATTATATATGTCGAGTTTGTAGAATTACACCAACTATGCCACCTGGACTCTCTCAACAAAAGTCTCATTAGCTGCTATTGTCTGTAAGTGTGATTATTTTCTACTATTAAAGTATATATATATAAAGCTACATGTATATATATAAATTATATATCCTCACACTATATTTTTATATATGCAGATATGAGATGACAGAACTCAGAAAGAAAAATGATAATAATGTTGGTTTCATTGATCCAAATGTTATATTCAAACACCCTAACCCCCCGCCTCAATGGAAAGCTGAACTCAAGAAAAATCTCATGAGGTTCTTAGTGAACCAACAAAACAAGAACATACTCTTCCCCTACAACTTCAAGCGAGTGTTAAATAATTAATGTCGATCATATGGACATTTGTTCAATTATTTGCTTACTAGCTAAGCCATCTCCCATATATATATATGTTGACTCTAGTTAATGTCGATCATATTTGTGTATAAAAACATATGCAGCAATCACTGGATATTAATGGTCATCGATATGGCCAATAGTCGGTTGAGCATCTTAGACTCGTTAAGAAAAGAGCAAACAGAGTACCAAGACATGATAGATATTATCCAAGGGTAATTTGGTCTCTCTAGCAACTATATATACCCTGATCTCTTAACTGCAATAATTATTAAAGGCTAAATTAATTTTTTATTTTATTGGGCACAGTGTTTGGAAAAAGTTTCATTGATGAACACCACATGAAACATTGCAAAGCGCCACTAGATGTAATCGCACACAAAGCAAGTACTAGCTACATTTATATATATATATATATATATATATATATATATATATATATATATATATATATATATATATATATATATATATATATATATATAATTCAATTAACACCATGCATGCTTTCAATTCACCGGATCTTTTTTCTCGTAAAAGTGGGTTCTGAGGCAAGAATAGGGGAACAACTACTGCGGATACTATATTTGCGAGTTCATCATGGCGTACGCAAAAAGAACTCCTGAAGAGATCCTCAAAGTACGTTATATAAATATATTCATATATTCACAATTTCTTTTGTTGCTCATATATATAAGTAATCACGTGACCAACATATATATATATATATATATATATATATATATATATATATTAATACTTTTCCTTTAACTTTTATTGAAGACTCTATGGTTGAAGGAAAAAGTCATACGACGTGACCAACGGAAAGCAATTCAAGAGACCATAGCAGGATTTCTTAATGACCAGGTCCTCAACCCCGCCGGCGAGTTCTATAATAACGTCAACGAAACATGGAAGCCAAACCAGATGGAGTGAATTTGTTATCCCAAGGCTATGATAGAATATACAATGCAAGCTTTATTTGTAATATATATATATATATATATATATATATATATATATATATATATATATATATATATATATATATATATATTATATGTACATAAAATAACGTACAATATATGTATATGCATGTAATATATACGTTAGTTTCATACTTTAGTTTGTACAAAATGTTCGAACATTATAAACGTGTAGAATATGTATATTACTAGCAGCGTAGAATGCGTATTCGAAAACCAGAATAAATCATCAATTGAAAATAGAAACAAAAAAAAGAAAAAAAAGAAACATTTAGTCCCGGTTGGTAATACCAACCAGGACTAAAGAGCCACCCCACGTGGCTAGGCCGGGAGGCCTCTTTAGTCCCGGTTGGTCTTACCAACCGTCTTTAGTCCCGGGCGAGAAGCCAAGACTAAAGGAAGGGCCCTTTAGTCTCGGATTTATGCTCCCGGTTGGGAAACCGGGACTGAAGGGGTTTTCCAACCAGGAGTAAAGCTCGTTTCTGTACTAGTGAGTCCTTCTCGCCCAGTAGCAGCTCCGGCACCATGTACCCGGGCGTGCCTTCGGGATCCGTGTCGTCCGTGGGCGGTGGCGCGACCACGGACTTGGCGAGGCCCAGGTCGCAAATCTTGAGGCGTCCGTCTTCCGCGCCGACGAGCACGTTCCTGGCTTGAGGTCACGGTGCACGACGCCGTGCGCGTGCATGGTCGAGACGCCGCCCAGCAGCTGCGCCATGACGCGGCGCGTCTCCGACTCCGAGAACGGGTAGTGGTGCCTGTGGCGGTGGCGGCGCGAGACGATGACGTCGTGGAGGCTCCTCCCTGAGCCGCACCACCGCGGGGTTGCCCGCGCACGCGGCGAGCATGGCGGCCTCCCGCAGCAGCGCCGCCGCCGCCTCGCCGCCGGCGTGGAGGCTCGATTTGATGGCGACGAGCTCACCAGACTCGACATACCGTACCAAATGCGAATTGTAGTAATACATATCAAATCAAATATAAAAAAATATCAACTCAACTAAAAAATGCTAACTAGTATGCTCATCTCTCTTCCTCTACAAGTCAACAGGTTTCCTCCCATTCCTGAGCAATAATCCCATACTTGCTGGAATCTAATCAGTCATAAGTTTGCTGGAATCACGCATATCTGAGCATTTACACTCTGGAAAAAAAGCATGTTGCACATCTTGTATCCTTATTCACAAATAAAAAAAATAATAAATCTCTAATTATGCTCCTCAGCCAGCAAACAACCAACATATCAAATAATGTTAGCAACATCTCCCACAGAATGAATCAGAAATGACTACCATCCTCCCACAATCAAGAAACCGATGCACCTTAATAATTGTAATAATCTACCCTGTCAGCGTTTTGCCATATTTTCTGGTAATCTCATATGAATTAAAAATTAAAAATTATCAATCCTAAAGACAAGTGACACATTCCAACACAAAAGCACTAGCCAGTTGACCTACTAATAACGAAACAAACAGGAACAGCCTCTCGAGGTAGGTTCATCTCATCAGGAAACATTTGCACCGCCTCTATGGTGGAAGTCGAGATGTAGCACTGGCAGAGGTTCATCTCATCAATCAGCAAGAACCAGTTCATTAGGGTGGAAGAAAATAACCACATACATAACAAGATAACACTTGAACATAGAAGGTTTCTTTTTCTTAAGAATCGTTGACATTTTACATTTTTCCTTCCAAGTAGTCACTTGTAGTTGTATAAGTAAATCTATTAATCACTATAGCAATAGAGATGTCGTAAAGGAGACAAAAAACACCACCTAGACTATGAAGGTGTGCAGATTGCAACCAGATACTGATAAATGAGGGAATTGAACTTCCCCATACATAATGTCTATTAGAATGAGTCTAGAGGCTAGTAAACGAAGTTCAGTTTCATTATATATGAGAATTTTTGTTTCAGCATATGTAGCAATACATAGCAAATCAGACAAACTGTTTTGCTTACTTGGAATGGACAAAACGAAGATCTGCTGACTTTTATCTAAGTTCTCCATAAGAAATGCAGCTTGTCCTAGGTATCCCAGTAGAAGGCATGGAAGAACAAGAAACACAAAGGTAAGCTGCAACATATGAGCAATTTTAAGTTACCATAAAATATTTTGAAGGAGGAACATTTAGCCCTAAACAACAGGGGAAATACATGAACAGATTTAACAGAGAAGTAGCATAAATCAGCAAACATTGCCTCAGATCCTGTAAAAATATTAATCATGTAAAATGTCTTATTACTAAAATATTTCACTTTCTCTATGTTCATCTTTACATTAGATTTTAGTATTTCTTAGGACAAAAATGTTCTTAAAACTCAATGTCAATTGAATCAATATGTTTAGCTGCTGTTAATATGAGCCTTTGGGACTTTGATGTTTATTAAGAGAAAGTGCTATAAAAGTCAATGCCAAATGAATCACTTTTGGAACTTGTCGCAATTGGTTCCTACAGAGTATAAATAAATTCACAAAGAATGAAACAACTATTTACCTATAATATTCATGGAGTAAAAGCATGACTACAGAACGAACAATTCATCCATAATTTCCATTTTCTGCCAATCACTGATTTGTCCTGTACATGGTTGCGAGAAGTGGGAGGGGTGTTGAGAGTTACTTTTTCTTAAGGTTAGTACCACAGCTAACATCAATATTTACAAAAAGTAAACAAAGATAAGAAGAACTTACTTATTGCCACATGAGAAGCTGGTTCACGAGGGTAGTTTTTAGCTTCTGTGTATATACAACCCATTGCGATGCTAATAAAATAAGCAACGAAAAAAATTACTAATAATATCCATAAATCTATAAAGTTCACTATGTGAAAAAGGACAACTCAAACATCATTTGTTAAACTAAAATTAGCAATTAGATTTAAGCAATATGATCCTACATGTACCTTTCAAGACCATTCTCAATGAGCAGTTCCAAGCAGGACCGATAGCAGTGACTAAGTGCATTCTCTGCAGCTGTGTGATACTTGACAGCATATTTGGGGCCCACAGTATGGATGACCTTCCTACATAATGAATTAATACATGCATCTTAGCATAACTGAGATTACAGACAACCACAGAACAACATGTTGGATATGAGTAAATCTGTGTGTTCAATAGCTAGCTGCAGCAAAGTTAGACTTTCACTAAAGCTTCAATTACTGGCCACTGGAGGCTTGCTTGAAGTAACAAGTTATATGGGTTCAACAACACCGCTTGTTATATAAAGTGAATCAGGGTATGGATATGCGGTGTTTGTGAAACACAGGCACAGGGGGTATGCTTTGCTTAATCAGAAACAACCGTCACCTGCCACACCAAAATTATGTGAACTCCAGCGGTACCTATGTTGAAAAGCCTTACCTGCCGCACCTGCACGGCACCACACTGATGCTGCTGGCTGCAAGATACTCCCTGCTTTCACCCACCACTCTGCTAATAACAATCAAAGCTTGCTAATAACACTACCTATGTGAGTTGTGAGAGAAAAAAAATATAATTTGTTAAAGCTTAAGAAGTATGATAAACCGTACATGAAAAACCCAAAGCATAGAAGTACTTGCCTGTAAAGAAAATAAACAAATAGAAATATTACACAAAAAAGATAATAAAAAGCAACACTTTGCCTAACAAATTAATTAAAATGTTTAAGTTAACAAAATGGTGAAACTCAAAAACCCTCTCTTTGACACAGGTCATCCAAACAAATTCCCTCATTCTATCTGCATTATAACTTTTTTAGCCATCTTAGCTCAGTGGTGAATTAGATTAACAAAGAATCATTTCACCATCTTCCTGAAAACAAAAGGGAAAAAAGACACTAAGAATGAAAAGTCAATGTACACCTATGGAAAGGCAGACTATGTGGAAACTATTCTTAACAAGCTCTATTGGAACTAAGCATGGCCCCATCTAACCCATACTGGAAAAGCATCCATTTGAAATCAAGCACAACATTAAATTGCCTTACTATCCAGCATCAATATGTAGTAAGAATTTTAAAAAATGCTAAGTTTAATACTTTACACCTTTTACAAGTATATACAACCATATGCTATATCATTCTCCCTGGCCAATCTATTGTGTAGTTTAGTTGAAGATTATCTGTTAGTGATATCACAAGCAATTGCAATAATATCTGCCCCCAACAGGCTCCCAAGAGGCTCTGCACGACCTATCCACATGTCTGGTTGAGACCGGATATCGGACATCTCAATGCTTGAACTACCGGTGTCCACTGAAATATCATCGACTTCCCTACTTTCAAAGCCACTTGACAAATAGGATTACCTCAATCTGGAATAGCACCTAGGAAGTCAGAATTATCCAATTCTACAACTCTGAACCAAATTGAAAGTCACACACAAAATCAAGAAGTTTTCTGCCAAAAAATCTGAAACCCAAGATGAAAGACAGGGGAAGGACCTCTACCAGGAACGGATAAACAAAATCCATTTGTGGTAGGCATCTGACCTGGGACTTTGACCTCTTTGCGGCTCATGAGCATGGAGCTCGAGCAGTCGATGGAGCGGACGACCGCAATGGGTAGCGATGTCGTAGGGGCGCATGGAAGGGTCGGCGTGGACCGCGAAGCCACCGTTCCAACCACTTCAGCAGCGGCACGCGCGTACCTTGGGAGGCCTCGTCGCGGAGCAGCCGGTGTAGGCCAACTGGATTCGCTGCCCCCGAGCCTAGATCCGCTGACATCGAGGCCGGAGCCGACTGGATTTGCTCAGTGGGCATCATGAGGAGTTACTCCGTAAGTGGGATCGGTAGATGCCGGAGCAGCTCGACGTCACCATCGCGGATGCGTTGCTGGAGGCGATGGAGGAGCGATGGTGGCGATACGCGCGGTAGCAGGAGACGAGAGGGGTGCCGGCCTGGGGGCAGGCGGGGCCGGGCGCAGGGGGCTCCGACGGCGGCTCGACGTCATACTCCCCAGCGTGCACCTCCGTGGTGGACAGGTCCACCAGATCCGGCGAACTCCGACCGGCCCCGGCAAGGGGATGCTATGCGTCCCCGCCCACGGCTGTCGACTCACGAAGGGGCGAAGGAGGGGCGGTGCGCTCTAACTTTCGGTCACCGCCTCCGTGTGCTCATGCGGTTGCCGGATGGATTCGCCAGGCCTCCCTGTGCCTGGGCCCTGGAGCGGCCAGCTGCACGTAGATCTATGCGGTGTTAGCAACAACTCTCCGGCGGGGCTGGACCGGTCACCGGTGGGGTGGGGGAATGGAAGGAAGACGGAACCGTAGCGGAGGGAGAGGAAGAGGCGACGACGGCGGAGGGAGAGGAGAGGAAGAGAGGTGGCGACGACGGCGGGGAGGGAGACGAAGAGGAGAGAGGAGAGAGGACGGGGCTCGGATAAAGTGCGGACCTGACTTGTTCGGTTCACCGGATTTGATAATTTTTTCGGGTCCGCGGCGCTCGTCCAGCAGCCACGCATTTGTAGGGCCGGCTCGTATTACCGGCGGCCCCTACTGTTTTATTTGTAGGGGCGGCTCAATCATCAATCGCACCTACAAATAGAAACATCGGAGGCGGCTGGTGAGTGAGCCGCCCCTATAAATCCTTCCTACCCATTTGTAGGGGCGGCTCGTATCACCAGCCGCCCCTACTAGGGGTGGCTGATCTCATGGATCCCGAATATGCTACTGTAGGAGCGGCTCTATCATTAGCCGCCCCTAAAAAATTTTTATCCCGTTGCTACAAACCGTTTTTTACTTAGTGGTACCCGCCCAGGCCGATCTTCTTGAGGATCTTGTACGACGAGTCCACGACGCTGACCCGTGCTGCCTTGTCGTTCTTTTTTTGCTCCTCGTGGATCCTTAGATTCTTGCGCGGCGCGGGGGCGGCGTATTGGAGCCACGAGGACGGCCATCGTGGAGGTGGGGTGGACGACTGGTGGCGGCGGAAGAGAAAACGGGAGTAGGCGGCCCGATGAAGAGCGAGGTGCGGTTTTAATTATAGCTGCTGCTCAATTCGCATTACGTGCGGAATCCGACAAGGAAATGGAACGCCGTTGGAGTATGTGCGTGCAGATTTAACCTATGTGCATGCAGATTTAATTGGGTCAATCCGATGACCCAATACCCAATTATGTATAGTGGTCGGAAAGGACCATCACGGTATTGTTAGGTATTTTTATATAATTTTAGGAAAGGACCACTACGGTATTTTTAAGATTTATTTAAGAAATCAGATTAATAAAAATTAGGCTTACGGACTTAAGGCTAGTATGGTAATTTCCGTTACATACGTTGCTAAAAAAAATAATACCTAGCGTTAGTGGCTAAGGAGGACAGAGGAACCGCTATAGATGGTCATTTGGGCCGCCCGGCACGGCCCGGCACGGACTTATGCTCGGCACGGCCCAGTGGTCATGGGCCGGCATGGCCCGTCAAGTGCATCGGGCCGTGCTGTGCCAGCCCACGGGCGGCAACAACAGTCCAAGCACGGACCTAAAGGCCTCGTGCCATGCTGGGCTGGCCCGACGAGCCCACCATGCTCGCGCCGGCCTGATTACTATTCTCAGGCAAAAAAAAACCAATGAAAAATCGAATCCAAAGTTCAGGTACAAACGAAAATCGAATCCAAGATAGCACACATAAAAATCGAATGAAATCTGACGCTGACGGTGTTTGGGAGGCGTCGCTGCGCCCGTGCGGAGCCAGGCAGCTGCGCCCACGCGAGGCCAGGTAGCCGCGCCACCGCTCGCTAGCCAGCCATGCGCCACTCTGCCCGCCGCTCGCTGGCCACCACGCGCTGCTCCGCCGCGGCTCACTGGCCACCGCGTGTCGCCGCTTACTGGCCACGCGCACCACCCCCTCGCCTATGCTTGCGCCATCGGAGTCACAGGGTGGGGAGGGGGAGGAGAGGAAAGTGACGGCTGCAGGGAGAGGATAAGATAGCTAGGGTTTGATTTTTGATAGGTAATATATATGGGAGGTGTATCTTCGGGCCAGGCCGGGTCGGCATGCTGTGCCGAGTGGGAGGCCCAGGCACGGCCCTAGGGTCGGGCCAGGCCAGCTCGGGCCCGACAACCACCGTGGCGTGCCGTGCTTGGGCCAGGCTGAAATGTCGGGCTCTGGGCGGGCCAACGGGCCTCGGGCCATATGGCCAAGTATAGGCGCCGCTGCTCGGCTCTACTGATCTGGCTGAACATCGATGCCATGCCATGGCAAACTGATCCACCTCCTTTAGATTTAGGCCTCCATTTGTCTACTGCCTGGTGGTGTGCAGCTACCGACCTGCTTGGTTATGGAGTGCCGGCCATAACGATAGTGCTAGGGCCCGGATGCCCAGACGGACGCCTGCACGCTGCACTCCGCTTCATGCGCTCCATGGGGGCCCGCACCGCCCGAGCGACAAGAGGTGAAGGGGCGACCCCTTCGATTCCAAAGGACCCGGCTGCGACAACGTATGGATGCCCTGTCGGCGCTAGGTGGAGAACACAGTAAGACAATGCAGCAGAAGGCAAGGAGGAGAGATGCAACACCCGATCTGCTTTTAAAACATCCAAATACAACAGTTGCGACATACGTCTAAAGGCAGATGAAACACTTGAAACATGCTTCTGAAACACTTGGAAAAAGCACCTAAAAACACATGAAAACCATTGCAACCATATGCAACATCCAGATAAAACAAATGCAACATATGTGTGAAACATATGCAACATCCAGATAAACAAACTTGCAACATGCATTAGGAAAACACAGATAAAACATTGGTAATAAACCTTTGCAACATCGGTGTACAACCATTGCAACATATGCAACATCTCGATGTACACTTTTGCAACATCCATCTGAAACACTGCAACATACCTCTAAAACACTCGAAACATACGCTTGCAACATGCTCTTTTAGCAAAACATGGCAGCCAGGTGGGCGGAGCATGACACAGCGGGATCCCGGTTGTGCGGTCATAGTGGAGAAGGAGGATAGCCGCGGGCAGGCTGTTGTGCGGCCCCCGGTGATAGGGCGCACGCGGTGCCCTCGGTGGAGGCGATAGCAGTAGTCAGGTGGTGCGGCCTTGCGTGGCAAGCAAGCCACGGCGGTGCGGCAGGGGCGATGGTGGAGAGGAAGGCAAACGGGAGGCGAGGTGGAGAGGAATGACGGTGGGAGGTGCGGTAGAGAGGGAGGTTTGCGGGAGCCGCGACCGAGCCGGTTGCGGAGCGAAATCGTGGTGATGCGTGAATTTTTATTAATCTGCTGTGACTGGAGGGGAGTAGAGGGAGCGGATAGGAACGATAGCTTTTGGACGTCAGGTTCACCAATAGGGGCATCTGGTGTAGACGGACGTCTGACTCCTAGGGTAGCACTAGCGCCTAGACACCTGCGGCTGCTCTGTGCTGCTGCTCGGATTCGCGCGCCGCTCGCACCAGCTCCCTTTCCTGCGCTTGCATCCGAACCATCCGCTGCCCATGTTGCTCGGATGACTCGCCCCACACCTCTTCCACTCGGGCGCGGCGCCCGTCTCTTCTAGGCCGCTCGGAAGATCTGCCCCCGCCTCTTCCACAACAGCACCGCGTGACCTATGCCTCCTCCCCACACCGCCAGCGGCAGCCTGCGCCTCCTCCTCGTGTCGGTGGCCAAGGCTTGACCCTGTCCGCCATCATGGACACCAACGTTGGTGGTCTTCACTTGCAATACAAAACACTCGAATGCAATATACATTTGAAACAGATAAAAATTTGGTACGTAAGCTTGCAACATGTGTGTGAAACATATGCAACATCCTAATAAACAATTACAACATGAAAAACACTTAATGCAACATATGACTGAAACAACCGAAACATTAGGAACATATTGTTGCAACATATGTGTGAGAACATATGCAACATCCAGATAAAAAATGATTGCAACATACGTCTGGAAACAAATGAAACATTTTTGAACAAACGTTTGCAACATGATTCTGAAACACTTGCAACATATGCAACATCCCCCGATCTACTTTTGCAACATCTATAATAAACAACTCCAACATACCTTTGAAATGACTGAAACACCTGAAACATACATTTGCAACATAGGGAAGGGGAAGCCTGGGCCGCTCGATTTCAACCGTCGAGGTTGGAGCCAGAGGGCGAGCAGCGGCGCACGGGCACTAGCGCCACTAGTACCGGGCTTGGCTCGGCGGCGATGTTGTGGGATAGGGGCCGAGGAGTGCCATGGTTGCCAGGATGGGAGAGCTCGGTCGATAGGGTGGGAGAGGGCGCCACCAGAGGTGGGGAGGGCACCGCGTTGGGGTGGAGGAGAGCCGCCCACTCCCCTGCAACACCGCTATGCCACCTCCGTGGATCTCGCTGGAGGCGAGTATATCTCGCTCCTACTCCATGGATCTCGCTAGGGTGGTGGGAGAGGGCCACCGGATCTCCGTGTGTTCGGGACGGTCTCCTGGTGGGGGAGGACACCGGGCGTTGGTGCGCTGTGACAGGGGATGAGGAGCGCGGAAGGAGTAAGGGCGGGAGCGGAGCAGAGCAGAGCGAGGCGTGCGGGAGTTGATTTTGTTAGGCGAGGCATGTTTTTTTAGGTGAGCGGCGCACACAGTAGTGAGTGGAGCAAGGCGTCCGACGTATTAATGGTAGCATTACCGTTAAAATAAGGCATCCACGACCGCATGAAAGATATGATATATAGAAGGGGCTTTTTTTATTATTTTTATTTTCATTCATCAAAGTTGTTGGTGAGTGGCATGTCTGAAAATATATGCTAGGACAGGCTCCTTTTCTCTATTTTCAACATTTAGCCTCTCATTGTAAGTTTCTGTGTTGTGACTATAAACTTGTAATTCAAGATGGCAATGGGTACTGGCCACCCGTACCCGCACTTGCCAGATCAAAATCTTCCCCGTCGGGTTACCCGTACCCGCAGGCGGGTAGAAAATTCATTCCATACCCGCACCCGACGGGTAATTCTTACCCGACAATATACCCGAGTTCACACACCAAAATATAATTGCTTCCAGCAAAACAAATCAACAATAGATCAGCAAAACAGAAATATGGGCTGGTGGAGTGGAGTGAGGATGAGGATTAGGGTTTGAGGGAGTTCTGGAATATATATACTCATATGCTTATATGGGCCAAATATGGGCTATATGCTTATATGGGCTAAAATTGCAGAGGTTGGATATTATTTATGCGGGTTTTTTTTACCCGCAGGTATGCGGGTATGGGTAGTATACACCCACACCCGTACCCGCATACCCGATGGGTACAAGAATTCGTCCAATAACGTACCCGCGGGTGCAAAATGTCTTCCATACCCGCCTCCTTATCGGGTAAAACCGTCGGGTACTCGGGTTTCGGGTACCTGTTGCCATCTTGACTTGTAATGGGGCTTATGAAGTGATTCTAAGTTTTTGTGACTATAAGTTTGTAACGGGGGCTCATGAAGGGATCCAAAGAGAGAAAATTAGATCTGTAATATTAAAAGATCTGAAGTTTAGAAAGATGACATCCAAACATGCAGCTTTAGAAAAATAGCATTAAAAGGTCATTCCGTTACCTTTTTTTTGAAATGGAAATAGAATTCCATTACTCAACAACCGCACTCTCGGCGGTAACAATGGTTTGAATACAAACTGGGAGATGAGCCACAACCGGATCATCATCCTCAACACATACACACCCCAGCGCTGCTAGAGCATAGGCAACTCCATTACAGGAACGAGGAACGGCCCTAATTCGGAACACAACACAATTTAACTGTGTAATTTCTTGAATCTCTTAGATTAACCCACCCACCGCAGTAAGTTCTCAGCTCTTCGACTGAATTGCTTGCTGCACTTGGATAGCATCTGTTTCCATATGGACTCTAGTAACACCAAGATCAATGGCTGCCTGTAGACCTTGTAGGCAGGCGACGACCTCAGCCTGGAAGGAGTCCAAAGCGTGCAACAGCTTTCCTCTTCCTGCAGAAATCAGTGTAGAAAGGGAATTAGAGAGCCAACAGTGTTTTCCATTGATCTCTGATGTATAAATACATGTTACAACAATGGCTGCTGAATGGGCAACCGCACTGCATGCTAGTGTGCATCGTGAGCGCGCGCTGGGGCGCGTGGTGATCGCGCTCCGGACTTGGTCAGCGACAGCGGTTAGCATGTTTGGTCTTGGCGTTGTCCCTCAACACCCCCCCCCCCCCGGAGTCTGTTGAGCTATGATCCAAATTCAAGCTTGGGCCGAAGCGAAGCGGCCCATTAGTGTTAAGAGGAACTACACCGTCTATTAGTTCCGTATTGCTAATAGACGAGAGTGTGGAGTTTTTTCTCCCTATATATACGGACCACCTCCCTCATGGAAAAGATGTATCATAGACTTCTATACAGGAAGGCCCCCAGGTTAGGGTATCCCCAAGTTGTAAATCTCCGACGTTTATAACCTCACCCGATATAGTGAAATTTGCTGGCTGGTGCCCGTGGTTTTTTCCCTTCCACCTTGGGAGGATTTTCCACGTTAAAATCTCGTGTCCCCTGTGCTTAATCTACTGTTCTTCGTCGTTTATATTGCGGTTATTGCCTATAGTTTATAACAAGTGGTACCAGAGCTTGGTTTGACCTTAGGGTTTCGCGATGGCATCGATGAAGTTTGATCTACCGCTGCTAGATTACAAGACGAGATTTGCACTGTGGCAAGTCAAGATGCGGGCGATTCTAGCACAATCTTCGGATCTTGATGAGGCGCTGGACGGTTTCGAAGGAAAAGGGCAGAAGTCATGGACCGCTGAAGAGAAGTAGAAGGATCATAAGGCTCTGTCTCTGATTCAACTTCATCTACATAATGATATTTTGCAAGAAGTGTTGCAGGAGAAAACTGCCGTAGAACTTTGGCTCAAGCTGGAATCGATCTGCATGTCCATGGATCTAACCAGTAAGATGCACGTGAAGATGAAGTTGTTCACGCACAAGCTGCAATAAGGTGGTTCGGTGATGAACCACTTATCGATCTTTAAGGAGATCGTTGCCGACCTAGTGTTGATAGAGGTAAAATATGATGACGAAGATTTAGCTCTTCTACTGTTATGCTCACTGCCTACTTCGTTTGCAAATTTCTGAGATACCATACTATTAAGCCTTGATGAACTAACCCTTGCGGAAGTATATGAGGCCCTCCAGACGAGGGAGAAGATGAAAGGTATGGTACAGTCTGACGTGTCATCCTCCAAGGGCGAAGTGTTGCAGGTTAGAGGCATGCCCGAGCAGAAAACCTACAACAACAACAATAATCAAGACAAGAGCAAGAACGATAAAGGTCGTTTGAAGTCCAGAGACAGGGATAAGTTCTGTAGGTATTGTAAGAAAGATACTCATGTCACTGAGGATTGTTGGAAGCTGCAGAATAAGGAGAAAAGAAACGGTACGTATAAACCGAAAAATAAATCCGTTGGTGATGGTAAGGCCTCTATTGTCTCCGATGTTGATAATTCCGATTCAGGAGATGTTCTGGTTGTTTTTGCTGGTTGTGTTGCTGGTGTGATGAATGGATACTTGATTCTACATGCTTGTTTCATATATGCTCTAACAGAGATTGGTTCAGTTCTTACAAGTCTGTGCATAGTGGAGATGTCGTGTGTATGGGAGATAACAAACCACATGAGATCGTGGGCATTGGCTCCGTTCAGATCAAGATGCATGATGGCATGATACGCACACTGAGAGATGTGAGACACATACTAGGGATGGCCAGAAATCTCATCTCCCTCAGCACACTTGATTCTAAGGGGCACAGACACTCCGGTTCAGGTGGAGTGTATAAGGTATCAAAATGCTCTCTCATTCATATGATAGGTGATATGAATTCTACAAAGTTATATGTTCTTAGAGGAAGTACTTTACATGGTTCCGTCACTGCTACTACTATTTCTAATGATGAACCAAGTAAAACTAATCTCTGGCATATGCGTCTTGGGCATATGAGTGAACTTGGTATGGCAGAATTGATCAAGAGAGACCTACTGGATGGATGCACTATGGGTAAGATAAAGTTCTATGAGCACTGTGTTTTTGGTAAGCACAAGAGGGTAAAATTCAATGCATCTGTTCATACCACCAAAAGTACACTTGATTATGTACATGCTGATTTGTGGGGGCCGTCTCGTAAGCCTTCTTATGGTGGTGCTCGTTACATGCTTACCGTTATTAATGATTACTCTAAAAAAGTGTAGCCTTACTTTCTGAAAAATAAAGATGATACTTTTGCTGCTTTTAAGGAGTGGAAAGTTATGATAGAAAGGCAAACTAAAAAGAAGGTAAAATTGCTTCGTACTAACAATGGCGGTGAATTATGTTCGGATGCTTTTAATGATTACTGCAGGAAAGAAGGCATTGTCAGGCACCACACCATCCCGTACACTCCTCAGTAGAATGGTGTGGCTGAGCACATGAACCGAACCATCATCTCGAGGGCTCATTGCATGCTGTCCAATGCTCGTATGAACAGGTGTTTTTGGACTGAGGCTGCTAACACTGCCTGTTACTTGATCAACCGGTCACATTCTATCCCACTTAATAAGAAAACTCCCATTGAGGTATGGTCTGGTATGCCTGCTGATTATTCACAGTTGAGAGTTTTTGGTTGCACTGCTTATGCTCATGTTGATAATGGAAAGCTAGAACCTAGAGCCATTAAGTGTTTGTTTCTTGGTTATGGTTCTGGAGTTAAAGGATATAAGTTATGGAATCCTAAAACTAAAAAGACTTTCATGAGCAGGAACGTTGTTTCTAATGAATCTGTTATGTTTAATGACAACTTGTCCACAGATGTTTCACCAGTTGGTTCTGATGAGGAGCAGGAACATGTTAGCATGCAGGTGGAGCACGTAGATGATCAGGAAACTAAAATTGTTGATAACAATGTTCATGATATTGTTCAGCACTCACCTCCTGTTCTGCAGCCTCAAAATCAGTCTATTGTAGATCGCAGAACAAAGAGAAGTTTTGGACCTCGTCCATGTTTAATTGAGGAATGTGATATTGTTCATTATGCCTTTAGTTTTGCTGAATAGGTTGAGAACATTCATGAGCCGGCTATGTACACTGAAGCTGTTGTTTCGGGTGACCGCGAGAAGTGGATTTCCGCTATGCAAGAAGAGATGCAGTCACTTGAGAAAAATAGCACATGGGATGTTGTGCGCTTGACTAAACACAAGAAGGCCGTTCGTTGCAAATGGATCTTCAAAAGAAACGAGGGTTTGTCTCCTAGTGAGCCTCCAAGATTTAAGGCAAGGTTAGTAGCAAAAGGTTTCAGTCAGATTCCTAGCGTTGATTATAATAATATGTTCTCTCTAGTTGTAAAGCATAGTTCAATTCGTACATTTTTCGGTATTGTTGTTATGTGAGATCTTGAGCTTGAGCAGTTAGATGTAAAGACTATGTTTCTATATGGAGAGCTTGAGGAGGAGATATACATGGACCAGCCAGAAGGGTTCATAGTACCTGATAAGGAGGATCATGTTTGCAAATTAAAGAGGTCCTTATATGGTTTGAAACAGTCTCTGAAAGCTCTAGTTTGGTTTTGGTTAATTGATGAAACCCTAAGTGCTAACCTAGTTTATCAAAGTGATTATGAGATAGGTAGCACTACTCCAAGTGATGAAGCAATGGCGAAGATCATGATGATGGTGATGGCATGGTGATGATCAAATGCTTGAACTTGAAAAGAAGAAAGAGAAAAACAAAAGGCTCAAGGCAAAGGTATAAATAGTAGGAGCCATTTTATTTTGGTGATCAAGACACTTAGCGAGTGTGATCATATTTAGGTTAGATAGCCGTACTATTAAGAGGGGTAAAACTTGTATTGAAATACGGTTTTCAAAGTGCCACTAGATGCTCTAACTCATTGCATATGCATTTAGGATCTAGTGGAGTGCTAACACCCTTGAAAATGCTTGTGAAAATATGCTAACACATGTGCACAAGGTGATACACTTGGTGGTTGGCACATTTGAGCAAGGGTTAGAAACTTCACCGATGGAGTGTCCGCCCATAGAGTGCGGACAGTCCAACGGTGCCACCGGTGCTCTAGACAGAAAAGACAGGGGTTCACAGAGTGACCGGACGCTGGGTTTAGAGTCTGGTCAGTAGCAGCAGTGAGCACACGTCTCGGTCTTGTGACCGGATGCTAGCAGGGTGCATCCGATCAGTGCTGACATACGTTGATGTGAGGCGCACAGAGGAAATGTTGAGTGACCGGACGCCAGGTGAGTCCGGTCGAGCATGACCGGACACGTCTGGTCGTGAAATTTCGCGTTTGGAACCTTACTGGAAATGACCGGACGCTGAGGTCCTGTGTCCGGTTACTTTCTAACTGACGCGTCCGGTCATCACTTGACCGTTGAGATCGGGCGATCAATGTTTGAAGCTAATGACACATGACAAGCATCGAGCGACCGGACGCTGGGGTCCTACGTCCGGTCGAACTGACCGGAGCGTCCGATCACCCCGTGTTGTGCCCAGTGAAGGGGTACAATGGCTCTATTTCGTGGGGGCTTCTATTTAAGCCCCATGGCTGGCTCAAGCTCACTTCTCTTGGTCATTTGCATTGACATAGCAACCTTGTGAGCTTAGCAAAAGCCCTCCCACTCATCTCCATCATTGTTCCATCATCATTGTGAGATTGGGAGAGAATCCAAGCGCATTGCTTGAGTGATTGCATCTAGTGGCACTTGGCATTCATGTTTCGCTATGGGATTCACTTGTTACTCTTGGTGGTTGCCGCCACCTAGATGGCTTGGAGCAGCGAGGATCGTTGAGCGGAGGTTGGTTTTTGTCTCTGGCTCTGATCGTGGTGATTGTGAGGGGTCTTGTGCCTTCCCCGGCGGAGAGCTGAAAGGTAACTCTAGTGGATTGCTTGTGTCATTGAGGTACCTCACTTGTGGGTAGGTTCTTGCGGTGTCCAATTGTGTGGACGAGGTTCGTGGAACACCTCTTAGCCGCTGAACCACCAAGTGTTGGTCGACACAACAGGGACTAGCGTGCTGGCAAGCACGTGAACCTCGGGAGAAAAATTGGTTCTCTTGCCCTTTGGTATTCTCCTGGTGATTGATTTAGTATTCATCTTGTGATTGGTTCATTCCTCTACACGGCGGTATAATCACCCAACTCACTCATTTATATTCTTGCAAACTAGTTGTGGCAAGCTCTTTAGTGTAATTAGAATTGAGAGCTTGCTTTGTTATTTTAAGTTCATCTAGTGGAGCTCTTTAGAGTAGCAAGATTGAGAGCTCTTAGTGAGTAGTAACATTGCAAGTTGTGTGTCTAGTAATCATTGCAACTAGAATTGTTGGATAAGTGGCTTGCAACCCTTGTAGAGCTAGAGCAAGTTTGCATTTCGCTATTTGTCATACTAATCAAATTGCTCTAGTTGATTTGTAGATTTTTAAATAGGCTATTCACCCCCCTCTAGCCATATTAGGACCTTTCAAGTGGTATCGGAGCCGTGGTCACTGTTTGATTGAAGGCTTAACAACCTTGGTGTCAAATTATGGCTCAAGTTGTGTTCAACCATGTTGGGGGCAAACCACCGTTCTTTGATGGCACATGCTATGATTATTGGAAGAGAAACATGAGGATGTTCTTGGTTCAATCAATGATCAAGTATGGGAGGTGACCTAGAATGACTATGCTATCATTGATCCCGATGACCCCACCAACCAAGACAAGACCAACAAGCAATGCAATACAATAGCTCTCAACACCATATACAATGCCATTGATTCCAAGGTGTTTGAACAAATCAAGGATTGTGAAAGAGCAAATGAGGTGTGGAGGAGATTGGAGAAAACATATGAGGGCACACCAGCGGTGAAGAGTGCTAAGTTGTACATTCTCAAGGATAAGTTGACAAGCTTCAAGATGAAGGAAGATGAGAGCATTCTGGAAATGTTCCATCAGTTGAAGTGATTGTAAATGACTTGAAGGCCTTGGGAGAGAAAATCAAGGATGATGATGTCTCTCATCGGTTCTTGATGTGCTTACCTCCAAGATTTGAGATGTTGAGATTGCTTCTCATAAGAGGAGGATTGAAGGAGATTACCCCTAACCAAGTACTAGGTGATGTCATGACCCAAGAGACATACCATGTGGAAAGGGAGGGGGATGACAAGGATGACAAGAAGGAAGAAGAAGAAAAGAAGAAGAAGAGTATAGCATTCAAGGCTAGCTCATCATCATCCAAGAACAAGGGCACATCCAAGAAAGAATCAAGTGATGATGATGATCTTAGTGATATTGATGATGAAGCTATGGCCCTCTTTGTACGCAAGATGGGAAAATTCATGAAGAAGAAGGGCTATGGTGCAAGAAAGAGAAGAGATCACACCAAAAATAAAGAATATGTGAGAAGATGCTACAATTGCAAGAGTCCTAATCATGTTGTAGCAAATTGTCCCTACAATAGTGACAATGATGAGGATGAGAAGAAGAAGCACAAGAAGGATAAGAAAGAGAAGAAGGAGAAGAGAATGACCTTCCAAAAGAAGAAGGGTGGAGGCTATGTGTTCACTTGGGATAGTGATGGCTCTTCGGATAGTGATGACTCTAGTGATGGTGGCAAGAAATCTATCAAGAAAGCACTAGCAAGCATCGCCATCAATAACAAGCCCTCCATCTTCGACACTCCTTCGACATGCCTCATGGCAAAACCTACCAAGGTAAAATATGATGTGAGTGATGATGATGAATGTGAAAGTGATGCTTGTAGGAGTGATGATGATGATGAGTACTCCAAAGAGGAGCTCATGGACATGTGTGAGCAAGTGCATACTTGCTTTGAGATGAAGAGAAAGGAGTGCAAGGAATTGAACAAGAAAGTCAAATTTCTTGAGCAATCCCTTGATGAGCTCAATGACACTCATGAGAGGCTAATGGAAGCCCATGAGAAGCTTGGCAAAGCTCACTCTAAGCTTGAGAAAGCTCACTCCTCTCTCATCGAGCAAGTCAAAGAGGAAGCCAAGAAGGAGCAAGTGATTGTATCATGTGATGTGGGACTAACATGTGATCTTATTGATAAATCTTTTTATAAGCCCATTATAGTTGCTCCCACTAACACTTCTTGTAGCACTACTACTTCTACTTCACCTTTGAGTGATGGTCTCACTTGTGATGCCTCATTAATGGTGGAAAATGAGACCCTCAAGAAGGAGGTGAATGAGCTCACTCGTGCCTTAGGCAATGCCTATGGTGGAGATTCCCGCTTGCTAAATTGCTTGGGTAGCCAAAGGTTTTCTCTCAACAAAGAGGGATTAGGCTATACTCCCAAGAAAGGCAAGGCGGCCTTTGTCACTCCCAAAGTTAACTTTGTGAAGGGCAATGGTCGGTTTTGCAATAGATGCAAGCAAGTTGGGCATGTAGAGCAATATTGCAAGATTAACAAGAACAAGCTACCTATTGTATCCTTAATTAAATTTGATTCTTGTTACATGCTTGTTAAGGGTGCAAATGGTGTGAAGGCTAAGTTCATTGGTACACCAATTGTGGGCCCAAAGAAGAAGGCCATTTGGGTACCAAAGACCTTGGTAACTAACCTTCAAGGACCCAAGCAAGTTTGGGTACCTAAAAAGAATTGATCTTCTTTTGTAGGTCAATTATAAAGCCAGAGGAAGGCATTGGGTGCTTGATAGTGGGTGCACACAACACATGACCGGTGATCCAAGAATGTTCAATTCAATCAATGAAAACAAGAGCAATGGGATTGATAGGATCACATTTGGTGACAATGGCAAAGGCAAGGTCAAAGGGCTTGGTAAGATTGCAATATCCAATGACTTGAGCATTTCCAATGTGCTACTAGTAGAGAGCTTGAACTTCAACCTTTTGTCGGTAGCTCAATTGTGTGATCTTGGTTTCAAGTGCATATTTGGTGTGGATGATGTAGAGATTATAAGTGTAGATGGCTCTAACTTGATATTCAAAGGATTTAGATATAAAAATCTATACTTGGTTGATTTCAATGCTAGAGAAGCTCAATTGACAACATGTTTGATCACTAAGTCTAGCATGGGTTGGTTATGGCATAGAAGTCTTGGTCATGTTGGAATGAAACAATTTACCAAGTTGATTAAGCATGACTTAGTTAGAGGCTTGAAAGATGTCACATTTGAGAAGGATAAGGTATGTAGTGCATGTCAAGCCAGAAAACAAGTTGGTAACACACATCCTAAGAAGAGCATGATGAACACATCTAAGGCATTGAGTTGATGCACATGGACTTGTTTGGACCAACCACATACACAAGCATTGGTGGAAACAAATATGGATTTATGATTGTGGATGATTTCACTAGATACACATGGGTATTCTTTCTTGTTGACTAGAGTGATGTGTTTGCAACATTCAAATCATTTGTCATGGGCATTCACAATGAGTTTGAAACAACCATCAAGAAAGTTAGAAGTGACAATGGTAGTGAATTCAAGAACACTAGAATTGATGAGTTGTGTGATGAATTTGGAATTAGACATCAATTCTCAGCCAAGTACACTCCTCAATCAAATGGCTTAGTTGAAAGGAAGAATATAACTTTGATTGACATGGCAAGATCAATGTTGAGTGAGTACAATGTGAGTCATTCATTTTGGGCCGAAGCAATCAACACGTCTTGCTATTATATCAACAGACTCTATTGTCACCCCATGATAGAGAATACACCTTATGAGCTTTTGAATGGAAGAAAGCCCAACATAGTATACTTTTGGGTTTTTGGTTGTAAATGCTACATATTGAAGAAAGGCACTAGATTGAGCAAGTTTGAAAAGAAATGTGATGAAGGCTTCTTGCTTGGCTACTCCACTACTAGCAAGGCTTATAGAGTTTGGAATTTGGCTAGTGGTACTCTTGAGGTGGTTCATGATGTGGAATTTGATGAAACAAATGGTTCCCAAGAGGAAGATGAGAATCTAGATGATGTAAGAGGCACTCAATTGGTCAATGCAATGAAGAACATGGAAATTGGTGATATAAGGCCTAGAGAGGTGATTGATGTTGAAGATAACAAGAATCAAGTGCTCTCTAACTCAAATGTGCAAGCTAGTGGTTCTCATGATCAAGTTCAAGCAAATACTAGTCATGACAAAGTGCAAGATCAACAAGTGGCTAGTTCATCATCTCAACCAAATGATCAATCAAATGCAAGCCATCAAGTGCAAGTGCTTCAACCAACCAATGTTGCAAGAGATCATCCATTGGATACTATCATTGGTGATATTTCAAGAGGTGTGCAAACTAGATCAAAATTGGCTTCATTTTGTGAGCATTTCTCATTTGTGTCATCCATTGAACCTAAAAAGATAGATGAAGCTTTGAAGGATGTTGATTGGGTCAATGCTATGCATTAAGAGCTAAACAACTTTACAAAAAACCAAGTATGGGAGTTAGTTGAGAGGCCTAAGGATCATAATGTGATTGGAACCAAGTGGGTCTTTCGGAACAAGCAAGATCAAGATGGGATAGTAATAAGGAACAAAGCAAGATTAGTGGCTCAAGGTTACACTCAAGTTGAAGGTCTTGACTTTGGAGAAACATATGCCCCGGTTGAAAGATTGGAAGCAATTAGTATCTTGTTAGCCTATGCTTGTGCCCACAACATCAAGTTGTACCAAATGGATGTGAAGAGTGCATTTCTCAATGGGTACATCAATGAGCTTGTGTATGTTGAGCAACCTCCCGGTTTTGAAAATGAGAAGAAACCCAACCATGTTTACAAGTTGAGAAAGGCTTTGTATGGATTAAAACAAGCACCTAGAGCATGGTATGAGAGATTGAGAGATTTCCTACTCTCTAAGGGATTTAAGATGGGAAAGGTTGACACCACTCTCTTCACCAAGAAGCATGGAAATGATTTGTTTGTAATGCAAATCTATGTTGATGATATCATATTTGGGTCAACAAATCAAGATTTTTGTGAAGAGTTTGGCAAGATGATGGCAAGTGAGTTTGAGATGTCCATGATTGGAGAGCTTAGTTACTTCCTTGGTCTTCAAATCAAGCAAATGAAGAATGGCACATTTGTGAGTCAAGGCAAGTACATCAAGGACATGCTCAAGAAGTTTGGATTGGATGATGCTAAAACTATTAGTACACCAATGGGGACAAGTGGAAGCTTGGATAGTGATGCTAGTGGCAACATGGTGGATCAAAAGATGTATCGGTCTATGATTGGAAGCCTACTCTATGTGACCGCATCAAGGCCGGATGTGATGTTTAGTGTATGTATGTGTGCTAGATTTCAAGCCTCACCAAGAGAAAGTCATTTGAAGGCAACAAAGAGAATATTGAGGTACTTGAAGTATACACAAAATATTGGATTGTGGTATCCCAAAGGAGCAAGATTTGAGTTGATTGGATATTCGGACTCCGACTATGCAGGATGCAAAGTGGAGAGAAAGAGCACATTGGGCACATGTCAACTATTGGGAAGATCACTTGTGTCTTGGTCATCAAAGAAGCAAAATAGTGTAGCACTTTCAACCACCGAAGCGGAGTACATTTTGGCCGGTAGTTGTTGTGCTCAATTACTTTGGATGAAGGCTACTTTGAGTGACTTTGGAATCAAATTCAAGCAAGTGCCATTGCTATGTGACAATGAAAGTGTCATAAAGCTCACCAACAACCCGGTTTAACATTCAAGAACAAAGCATATTGATGTCCGCCATCATTTCATAAGAGATCATCAACAAAAAGGGGATATTTGCATTGAGAGTGTGGGCACCGAAGACCAACTTGCTGATATCTTCACCAAGCCACTTGATGAAAAGAGGTTTAGCAAGCTAAGGAATGAATTGAACATACTTGACTTCTCTAATATGTGTTGATGCACCCCCCACTTATATGACATGCCTCTCCTTCGAGCAATCCAAGGTAAAACTTGATTGGCATGGCATACATCCTTGCTAAGGACATGTTTAGTGCATCTAGACATATTTCACATTTGAATAGGCTCATTCATGAAAATCAAATGAATTTGATGCTTGTATGGTACCACTATTGCTTGTATGCTTGAAATGATCTAGTGGTAGCATATGACATGTTTGTGGACTTGTAAACCTAGTGTTTGATCTAGAAAATAAGCATCAGTGTTTAACTCAACATGGTACAAGATAACCCTTATTTGGAGGTGTGAAGAAGCTTGTCCTTGGATCAAACTGAGTTAAATATTTTTTGCAAGTAATCTAGATTGAACCAAATTGGGAAAAATGATCCTCATTTCACATGGTTTCACCCCAACCTATCTATAATTTGAGCTCACCTTTTGTGCTAATTGTTGACAAAGGGGGAGAGAAATTCACAAAGATAGGAGGCAAACAAATGGAATGACATTGAAAGGGAAAAATAAAAAATGCACACAAGTAGGGGGAGCAAGCTCATAAACTTGTATGTTGCATTTTGATGTGCATTTCATATATTTGCTTGCATAGCACAAGTTCTAAATTTCAATACCCATGCTTGTGTGGTGTATGCTAGTTATATGCTTGAATGGTGAAATGAAAAACTAGCATGCATAGGCTAAAGTAACTAGACTTATGTTCATTTTGTGGAAACTAGACCCTTGCTTGTAATATTGATCTCATGGGGTATTCTAGGTTTTGTGTATATATAGTTACTAATGGTGCTAAGGATGGTATATTGGTGCACTCTGATTGGTATCACGCTTCAAAGGTCCATCTCTTATACCTTAGCATCATACGGTAGAAATTGTCTCTTATATTTCTTATTTAAGCATATGTGCAAGCTACAATCTAAACTCTTAGCACATATGTAGGGGGAGCAATTGCTACCACTTGGAGTTCATGAAACTTGTCCATATTCTTTTACACATGGTAAATATGCTTGGGCAAGCAACGTGGACTCAATTAAATCTCAATTCATATCTTTGTGTAAGGGTTGTCATCAATTACCAAAAAGGGGGAGATTGAAAGCTCTAGTTTGGTTTTGGTTAATTGATGAAACCCTAAGTGCTAACCTAGTTTATCAAAGTGATTATGAGATAGGTAGCACTACTCCAAGTGATGAAGCAATGGCAAAGATCATGACGATGGTGATGGCATGGTGATGATCAAATGCTTGAACTTGAAAAGAAGAAAGAGAAAAACAAAAGGCTCAAGGCAAAGGTATAAATAGTAGGAGCCATTTTATTTTGGTGATCAAGACACTTAGCGAGTGTGATCACGTTAAGGTTAGATAGCCGTACTATTAAGAGGGGTAAAACTCGTATTGAAATGTGGTTATCAAAGTGCCACTAGATGCTCTAACTCATAGCATATGCATTTAGGATCTAGTGGAGTGCTAACACCCTTGAAAATGCTTGTGAAAATATGCTAACACATGTGCACAAGGTGATACACTTGGTGGTTGGCACATTTGAGCAAGGGTTAGAAACTTCACCGGTGGAGTGTTTGCCCATAGAGTGCAGACAGTCCGACGGTGCCACCGGCGCCCTAGACAGAAAAGACAGGGGTTCATAGAGTGACCGGACGCTGGGTTTAGAGTTCGGTCAGTAGCAATAGTGAGCACGTGTCTCGGTCTTGTGACCGGAAGCTGGCGCGAAGAGTGACCGAACACTGGTAGGATGTGTCCGGTCAGTGCTGACGTTTGCTGACGTGAGGCGCACAGAGGAAACGTTGAGTGACCGGGCGCCGGGTGAGTCCAGTCGAGCATGACCGGACGCGTCCGGTCGTGAAATTTCATGTTTTGAACCTTACTAGAAACGACCAGACGCTGGGGTCCTATGTCCGGTCACTTTCTAACTGACGTGTCTGGTCATCACTTGACCATTGAGATCGGGCGATCGATGTTTGAAGCCGATGACATGTGACAAGCATCGGGCGGCCGAACGCTGGGGTCCTGCGTCCGGTCGAACTGACTGGAGCATTCGGTCACCCCATGTTGTGCCCAGTGAAGGGGTACAATGGCTCTATTTCATGGGGGCTTCTATTTAAGCCCCATGGCCGGCTCAAGCTCACTTCTCTTGGCCATTTGCATTGACATAGCAACCTTGTGAGCTTAGCAAAAGCCCTCCCACTCATCTCCATCATTGTTCCATCATCATTGTGAGATTGGGAGAGAATCCAAGCGCATTGCTTGAGTGATTGCATCTAGTGGCACTTGGCATTCATGTTTCGCTGCAGGATTCACTTGTTACTCTTGGTGGTTGCCACCACCTAGATGGCTTGAAGCAGCAAGGATCGTTAAGCAGAGGTTGGTGATTGTCTCCGGCTCCGATCGTGGTGATTGTGAGGGGTCTTGTGCCTTCCACGGCGGAGAGCCAAAAGGTAACTCTAGTGGATTGCTTTTGTCATTGAGTTACCTCACTTGTGGGTAGGTTCTTGCGGTATCCAATTGTGTGGACGAGGTTCGTACAACACCTCTTAGCCGCCGAACCACCAAGTGTTGGTTGACACAACGGGGACTAGTGTGCCGGCAAGCACGTGAGCCTCGGGGAAAAAATTGGTTCTCTTGCCCTTTGGTATTCTCCCGGTGATTGATTTAGTATTCATCTTGTGATTGGTTCACTCTTCTACACAGCGGTATAATCACCCTACTCACTCATTTATATTCTTGCAAACTAGTTGTGGCAAGCTCTTTAGTGTAATTAGAATTGAGAGCTTGCTTTGTTATTTTAAGTTCATCTAGTGGAGCTCTTTAGAGTAGCAAGATTGAGAGCTCTTAGTGAGTAGTAACATTGCAAGTTGTGTGCCTAGTAATCATTGCAACTAGAATTATTGGATAAGTTGCTTGCCACCCTTGTAGAGCTAGAGCAAGTTTGCATTTCGCTATTTGTCATACTAATCAAATTGCTCTAGTTGATTTGTAGATTTTTAAATAGGCTATTCACCCCCCCTCTAGCCATATTAGGACCTTTTAGTCTCCTCGTCAATGGTATAAAAGGTTTGATTCTTTTATGATGTCACATGGTTTTAAGAGGTCTGAATTTGATAGCTGTGTGTACATTAAATTTGTTGATGGATCACCTATATATTTGTTGTTATATGTTGATGGCTGCCAAGAGCAAGAAAGAAATCACTATGTTGAAGAAACTGTTGAGTAGTGAGTTTGAGATGAAGGATCTTGGTGCTGCTAAGAAGATTCTAGGTATGGAAATTACAAGAGACAGGAATTCTGGTTTGTTATTTCTTAGTCAGCAAAGTTACATTAAGAAAGTTCTTCATCATTTCAACATGCATGATGCAAAGTATGTTAGTACACCTATTACTCCTCATTTCAAATTATTAGCTTTACAATGTGCTAGCACGGATGAGGATTTTGAGTACATGTCAAGAGTTCCATATTCTAGTGCTGTTGGTTCTTTGATGTATGCCATGGTTTGCTCTCATCCTGATTTATCATATGCTTTGAGTTTGGTTAGTAGATACATGGCTAATCCTAGTAAAGAACATTGGAAGGTTATTCAGTGGATTTTTAGGTACCTTCGTGGCACAACAAATGCCTGTTTGAAGTTTAGCAGGACTGATAACGGACTCACTGGCTACGCGGATTCAGATTTTGCCACTGATTTGGATAAGAGGAGATCTCTCACAGGTTATGTGTTCACTATTGGTGGTTGTGCTGTGAGTTGGAGGGCAACATTGCAGCCCGTTGTTGCCTTGTCTACCACTGAAGCAGAATACATGGCTATTGCTGAAGCATGCAAAGAATTAGTTTGGTTGAAAGGTTTGTTTGCTAAGCTTTGTGGAGATGATTCTTGCATTAATTTATTTTGTGACAGTCAAAGTGTTATATGTCTCACTAAAGATCAGATGTTCCATGAGAGAACAAAGCACATTGATGTCAAATACCATTATGTTCGTGATGTGGTCGCGCAAGGTAAGTTGAAGGTATGCAAGATAAGCACACATGATAATCATGCTGATATGTTGACAAAGCTAGTTCCTGTTGCTAAGTTTGAGCTTTGCTCAAGCTTAGTTGGTATAACTGTTTAGCCCAAGAGGCTATTTGGCACCAGAAGCATTTCTTTGTTGTTTCAGGGTGAAGGTTCATTTTATGCTATAAGAAGGAATTTGTCTCAAGGTGGAGTTTGTTGAGCTATGATCCAAATTCAAGCTTGGGCCAAAGCGAAGCGGCCCATTAGCGCTAAGAGGGACTACACCATCTATTAGTTCCGTATTGCTAATAGACGAGGGTGTGGGGTTTTTCCTCCCTATATATATGGACCACCTCCCTCATGGAAAAGATGTATCATAGACTTCTATACGGGAAGGCCCCCTGGTTAGGGTATCCCCAAGTTGTCAATCTCTGATGTTTGTAACCTCACCTAATATAGTGAAGATTTGCTGGCTGGTGCCCATGGTTTTTTCCCTTCCACCTTGGGAGGGTTTTCCACATTAAAATCTTGTGTCCCCTGTGCTTGATCTACTGTTCTTCATCATTTATATTGCCTATCGTTTATAATAGAGTCTGAAGGGTGAGCGGCGCTACACAAAGACTGGAATAGAAGCGTTCGAAGGTCACCGTCGGTAGGCCCTTCGTCATCACATCCATGATCTGTTCGTCGATGGGAACGTGTAGAACTCGTAGATCGCCCAGCTGGACACGTTTGTGAATGAAATAAATGTCCAACTCAATGTGCTTCGTCTGCTTCTGGTGTGCTGAACTGGATTTGACAACACGTAGACAGTGGAGACGTTGTCGTAGAAAACCACCGTTGCCTTCTTGATGTCGCACTGGAGTTCGCCAAGGAGCTATCGTAGCCAAATGCACTCGGCTACTGTGTTCGCCACCGCATGGTACTCGGCCTTGGCGCTAGAGCATGATTCCGTCGGCTGCGTTTCAACAACCACGTGACAAGGGAGTCACCAAGGTAGATGCAGAAGCCTATTGTCGAGCGCCTGGTGTCGGGGCATCCACCCCAATCTGCGTTGGAGTATGCTGTGATGGTCAAGTTGGCGGATGGGCGGAGAAGAATCCCGTGCAACATCGTGACGCGAACGTACCGTAGGATGCGCTTCAGGAGCACCATGTGTGGCAGTCACGGATCATGCATGTGCAGACACACTTGCTGCATGGTGTAGGCAATGTCGGGCCACGTCATCGTGAGGTACTAGAGAGCACCCGCCATGCTGCAGTAGGCATGTGCATCATCCACAGCAGGACCATCGGCTGGCAGCTTGCCTTTGGTGTCGATCAGCGTGGCGACGGGCTTGCAGTTCGTCATGCCCGCATGCTCGAGGATGTCCTCGGCATACCGGTCTTGGGTGAGATAGAAGTCGTCCTTTATGCGTTTAACGTTGATGCCGAGGAAGAAGCTGAGTGCACCCATGTCCCGGACGGTGAACTCAGCACGTAGTCGGTCGATGATGGTGCAAAGAAGAGTTGAACTGGTGCCGGTGAGGACTATGTCATCAACATAGAGTAGAAGGTACGTGACGTCACCGCCACGGTGGAGGACAAAAAGAGAGGAATTTGATCTTGTAGCTCGGAAACCGAGTTGGACAACGAATTTGGTGAACCGAGTGAACCAGGCACGCGGTGCTTGTTGTAGTCGATAGAGGGACTTGTCGAGTAGACACACTACATTAGGGTGTTTAGCATTGACGAAACCAGTCGGTTGCTGGCATAGGATGTGTTCTTGGAGGTGGCCATGGAGAAAAGCATTGGAAACGTCAAGTTGTTTGGTTGGCTAGCACCGCGACGCCATGATGGTGAGAACAGTCTAGATCATGGCGGGCTTCACAATAGGTGAGAATGTTTCCCCGAAATCGATGCCAGCCTACTGAGTGAACCCATGAACCACCCATCGAGCCTTATAGCGCTCCAGAGTGCCATCAGGATTCAACTTATGCTTGAAAATCCATTTCCCAGTGATAATGTTGGCCCTCAGTGGCCTATTAACAAGTTGCTAGGTACGATTGTGCTGTAGTGCGTCGTACTCGGCGGCCATGTCATTGCGCTAGTTGGGATCTTGGAGGGCAGTCCGAACGAACTTGGGAATGGGCGATATGGTGGTGTCTGAGTGTGCACTGGTGAGAGCATACTATGGATTGGGTTTGTAAATGCCAGCTCTAGAGCGTGTCTGCATAGGATGGATGGTTGCTATCGGGGCCATGACAGTGGAGGCTCCGGCGACTGATGTTGGGATGATAGGTGGTGCAGACAGGGAGGCTGATGGTGGTGAGGTCATGGGGCTCACTGATGGTGAGGGAGAAACCTAGGGAGATGCCTGAGGAGCACTATTGTTGCTGGTTGGAGGAGTGACTAAATTTGTAGGTGATGGCCGAGGTGCACTGGACTGAATCAGAATGAGGCATTCAGACGTTACTGTTTTAGATCTGGCTATTGTCAGATTTGTTTCAGAAGATGAGGAGAGGAAGGGAAAGCGAATCTCGTCGAAGACAACATGTCGAGATGTGATGACTCGATGTGTGTTGATGTCAAGACACCGATAGCCATGATGATCAGTGGGATAGCCAAGGAGGACGCAAGATGTGGATCAGGGGCTGAGTTTGTTCACCATTGTCGGTGCCTGATTTGGAAAACAATGATAGCCAAAGACCCGAAGATGATTGTATGATGGTGGTGCACCGAGAAGGAGTTCAGAAGGGGTGGCTCGACCACTTGTTTGACAAGGGCAGAGATTCAGTGGATGGGTTGCTGTGGATAAGGCCTCAACCAAGTATTCAATGGGCATGCCAGTGTGAATCAGAAGACTACGAACATAGTCGTTAAGAGTGAGAATGATGCGCTCTGCCTTGCCATTCTATGATGATGTATAGGGACATGATAGGCGAAAGGCAATGCCATGACTCTCACAATGACAACGTAATACTAAATTGTCAAATTCCTTGCCATTATCAGTTTGTAGAGCAAGAAGTGGTAGTTGGAATTGAGTGCGAATATAGGCATGAAAAGCAACCAGACAGGCAAAAATATCAGATTTTGCACGAAGAGGGAATGCCCAAATGTAATGAGTGAAATCATCAATTAACACAAGATAGTATTTGAAGCCAGAAAAGCTAGATAAAGAAGATGTCTAGACATCTACGTGCACTATTTGAAATGGAACATAACTGACAGAAGTAGAAGAAGAAAATGGCAGCCTAACATGCTTGCCAAGCTGACAACTATCATAGACAGGTGGTTGTTTACTAGGAACAAAATCTAGATGACAGAGGGTTTGGTGAAGAGTGAGACGTCCTGGATGTCCAAGCCGTTGATGCCACAGCTCCACGGTGGGTACAGTGGTGACGAGGGCCTGTGGTGAAGGAGATGTCAAAGGGTAGAGCTGTCCATGGCTATTACATCGGAGGAGCACCGTATGTGTTGGAAGATCCTTGATAGAAAAACCAAAGGGGTCAAATTCGATACTAACATTGTTGTCCCTAGTAAGACAGGCATGGTCACGCCATTGCCCATGGTGATTGGAGTGGAATTGAAAATGGGTTGGGGAGAGGTGAAGTTACCAGGGTTGGACAACATGTGGGACGAGGCACTGGTGTCGAGGAACCACTCAGCAGTTTGGGGTCCTGATGGTGGAATGGCCACCGTGTTCAGAGCAGCAAGGAATACTTGCTGGTTCTAAACGTCTGGTGGTAGCGTGGATACAATGAAGGTGCTGGGATCTAGAGAAGGGTTCCTGGCAAAGTACGCTTGGTGTGTTGGAGTGCCTAGGTGAGGGTCGAGGAAGCCAGCTCTAGGCGCCATGAACGGCATCTGCCAGGCCTAGACCATGCCAGTCCAAGGGTTGGCGCCCGGAGTCCAAACAGGAGGACCAGAGGGCACGGAGTAGGAACCATGGGGGTGCTGGTTGTAGCCACGATTGCGGCCCTGGCCACCTCTATTGTCGTTGTGTGGGGCCGTTTCGCCGGTATCAGGAGCGGGGGGCTAGGAAGGAGGGGTGCACCGCTGGATCCGCCTTCGGTGTGGGAAGGAGCCAGTGGACGGGAGCCATCGGTGGTGAGGAGAGCTTGCTAGGCAGAGGTCTTGGCATGCTCCTTATCGTACTGTTCCTTGAGGAGAAGATAGGAGCGCGCCGAGAGGAAGGTGTGCGGTGGTTGTCGCGCATTGATCGCCGGGATCATGAGGTGGTATTTGGAGCTAAGGCTGCGCAGCATGTTGAGGACCTGGCTGGTCTCATGCACCGGCTGCCCAACATCTCGGAGCGCATCAGCGAGTTGCTTGAGGCGACTAGTGTATGGGGTGTTGTTCATGTCGCCCTGAATGAGGTTCCTGTACTCAACTTTGAGGTAGACCGCACGATGGAGTTTGTTGTCGTGGAATTGGTCATGGATGCCAGCCTAGATCTAGTACGTGGTGCATCCGGTGCACGCACGATTGCATGCATGTCCTTGGAGATTGAGTTGTACAACCAGCTTAGGATGCACTGGTCGACAACATGCCTCTGTGGATCACGGCGCTGGGCGGCGGTTGGCGGGGAAGAAACATGGCCGCCAAGACTAAACTTGCCGAGAAGACATGGGAGAAGAGGCGCCCGAGGATGCACCTGCACTGGAGATCATGTCGAAGAGAGGGTTTTCGGTCATGTCATCCATAGCACGGAGGAGGAAGGATGGTGCGGTGGAGGAAGGGCAGCGAAATGGCATGGAGATGAATGAACGGCGAGCCGAGGAAGGCGATGGATCAACCCGTGCTAGCTAATACCATGTAGAAAGGGAATTAGAGAGCCAATAGTGTTTTCCATTGATCTCTGATGTATAAATACATGTTACAACAATGGCTGCTGAATGGGCAACCGCACTGCATGCTAGTGTACATCGTGGGTGTGGGGGTGCGTGCTGGGGCGTGTGGTGATAGCACTTCAGACTTGGTCAGCGATGGCGGTTAGCATGTCCGGTCTTGGTGCTGTCCCTCAACAATCAGGTCACCTTCTTCGTTGCGAATGACATATCCCCAGCCGCCATCTCCTATTTCTTTGCCGAAGGATGCATCATGATTAATTTTTAGGAATCCGTGTGCCAGTTTCAGCCACTTTTGAATTCTCCTGGCAATGGTCGTTGGTTCTTTTGCTGTGGATTGGGTAATTTTGCCAATATAACATTCAACCCATTTAACTATTAGGTGAATCGGTCTTCGCTGCCCTTCCTCTCTGATTTTGTTCCTTTCTGACCACCACATCCACATTCCGACAGCAAGCTTGAACCACAAGTGCTTGGATAGCCCCAGGATGTAGCGAACTACCTCCCTCGCTGAATCAATCGTGGCTAGCTAAACATCATGTTTTGACCCCAGAGCGGCGCCTAGGTGCTCAGGGAGGCCGCACCGGTTTAGGACCTTCTATCGGGAAGCCGCCGTGTAAGTGTTCTTGCCTTGGAATTGTTTACTGTCCGATCTTTATAGTTGCGGTGATTGATGAGCTGATCTGATGCAGGACGGGATGCGCAGAGGATCTGAATCCTTCCATCCAGACTGGTGAACGGCCGGGAGCTATTCCTGGCACGGAGACAATGCCGGCAGACTCCATCCTGAAGTCCCTGAGCGCTCCGTGGCCTACGGAGGAGACGACCACCACTGCCGGTGGAGCTAAAGGCGGAGAACAGCAGACGACGATGGTAAGTGAGTCAGCGAAGACACTGGGGGCAATGGTGAGGCTACAAGCTTCGGAGATAGAAATAGGAGTTGCCACAGCCACACCGAAGTCTAGGGCGGAGAGGCCGGTGGTGCCGGAGGAGCAGGCGGCACTCCCTGAGTCATCGGAGGGCGTGGTCGGACGCGCTATGTGGCCACCGAGCCCCTAGGTGGCGCCACCAGCTATGAAGGAATAGGACGAGGTGGAGGAGATTGAGCATGAGGAATCACGACCTTATGCCGTCTGGATTCTCTGCAAGCGGGGGGATGAAGTGGTGGTCGTGGAAGAGGAGGACACCACCAGGGAGGTGAGGAGGCTAGAGTCCACCCTTTCCACAGCCATGAAGCAGATCAAGGTTAGTATTGCATCGGTGATGTCCATCTTTGGCGTTGGAGAATAGGGTTCTTTACAATCTTCATGCTATTGCAGGGCATAGCACAAACTACCGAACAACAGTGGCATCTGATCAAGAGGAGGAGCCCCTCACCCAGGAGAACACGAAGCGGAAGGAAGCTATGAAGCTGATGGAGAAAACATCCAGAGGGCCCAGCGCGAATGAGATTTTGCCAAATCAAATGCGAGGGACCTAGAGTACCAGAAGGGGGCTTTATTCTAGTAGCTAGCGACCATATCTGAGCAGTTGAGGTTCAACTCCAAGCAAAAAAAGGTACTACGAATCGGTGAACTTGTTCTGTATTGCCGAATAGCTTTAATGTTGCTAACGATCATCACTTTTGTAGAGCAAGATGCGGAGCTCAGCCAGTTGCGTCACGTTGTCAGTCAGCTCCAGGAGGAGAATGGAAAAGCGTCTAGGCGAGCGGAGAAACTGGCCGAGGAGCTAAAAGGTAAGTAGTTCATGGTCGGAGTTATTGTTGAAGTGACTTCTTCATTTGACAGATCCTTTCGGTGCCTGTAGAATACCACCAAAGGTCTAGGGCGCAGTTCAACATGCTGGAGCTGGAGGCGCAAACCCAGAGGAGAAAGCTCGATGCCGTGGTGGCCAGAGTCAGGCCGGTGCTTGACTGCATCGACATGGAGGCAGCTCCTTAGCCCAACGATAGGTTGCCTCATTCGAACACCATCATCGACAGGTGTAAGGCGGTGTGGGAGAACTTCAAAAGCTTCAACTGTGATGCCACTGTCTCCGTCATGACGCATGCCCTGGCGGTGGTTTGGTCCCACTACCCTGCCATCAACCTTCAAGTGATTGGGCTAAATTCGCCAGAGGGACGGGTGCGACGAGATAGGAGCAGCTGAAGGACGATGTGGAGGACACGGCGAAGAAGCTGGCCGGTGACGTCGACCTGTTTGGTGAGGTGGAGGGCGACGACCAAGCCGAGTAACCCGAGTGGAGAGGATCTGTATGTAATAGCTAGAGAGGATGGTTAAACGCTCGAGGGTGTAAACAAACATTTATGTATGTGTATAAATGTTGTAAAGTGACATGTGCATGTTTATGCAGTTTGCCAGTATTTCAGTGAAAAATAGATGTAGTGTTAACCCTAACGCAATTATACATGGTATAGGTAGCGTCTGAGCAGTTAGTTCATTACTAGGCTCTTGGCCTTGGCTAGCCCATATTCTATAACATCGAGCGCGGAGCCCGTGCATGTGTAGGAGGAATAGACGTGACCAAGGAACCGTAGCCGACCACCCATAACACAGAGTGCAGAGCCCGTTGCATGTGTAGGGAGAGATCGGGGACTGGGTTGTCTCCAAAGAACACAGAGCGGAACATGTGCTGCTCGATGGTTGGTGAAATATCTTAGAGATATTTTAGTATGGAGAACCGTGGCAGAGCATTTATGGAGATCACGTATTGGAGTTTGTTAAGGAGTAGCTTAGAGCTGGCGACCGCAAATGGAGATTAAACCGTAGTGGAGAAATAATGGAGACAAAGTATGGCGGTGAAAACTTTGTTCATCATGGAGTGAAGAGTACATATCTGGAGCGTTTCAAGGATAGAAACGTATGAGGTGCTCAATGTGCCATGAATTAGGGATGTCGATTCCTACCATGTCACATAGCCAGTAAGACCCTGGTCGGGTAACCTCTTTCACCACGTAAGGCCCTTCCCATGGGGAGGAGAGCTTGTGCATCCCTTCGGTTCTCGTCTTTCTACGGAGAACGAGGTCACCAATAGCAAATGAACGACCTTTGATGTTGCGATTGTAGTATCTTCACAAGCCTTCTAGGTATTTGGCTGTGTAGATGTAAGTGATCAAGTGTTCTTCTTTGGCCCTGTCGATGTCCTCTGTCCGAACAGCTGTGGCTTGCTCTTCATTATAATGTTCCACCCTAGGTGCTCGGAAGGCAATGCCCGCTAGAAGTATGGCTTCTGAGTCATAGACCAAAAAGTATGGAGACACACTGGTGCTGCGACTAGCTTGAGTGTGCAATCCCTAGACCATAGCTGGGAGCTATTTGAGCCATCTGCCCAGATGCCTTTCCTCTTTCTGATATAGGCTCTTTTTGAGGGCATCGAGGATCATGTTGTTCGCCCGTTCGACCTAGTCATTGGCTCTAGGGTGGGCAACAGAGATGTATTTGACGGAGATGCATCGGTCTTCACAGATGTCCCAAAAAATGATGACCAGTGAATGTAGTTTCGAGGTCGGTGATAATGCTATTCGGGAGACCGAATCTGTGGATGATATCTTCGAAGACCTCGACTGCCTTTTTTGCAGTAGTCAAAACAAGTGGTTTGTATTCGACCCACTTGGAGAACTTATCAATGGCGACGTACACATATCGGAAACCACCTGGCGTTGGCTTGAAAGGCCTAATCATGTCCAATCCCCAGCATGCAAAAGGCCAAAAAGCTAGGATGGTCTATAATTCCTGTGTCGGCGCGTGTATTTGCTTGGTGAAAAATTGACATCCTTTAAAACATTGGACGAGGTCTTCTTTGTCGATGATGGCCGTGGGCCAGTAAAAAGCAGGTCAGAAAGCTTTGCCGACCATGTTTCTCAAGGCCACATGATTGCCATAGGAACCCGAGTGAATTTCAAGAAGTAATTTCACTCCCTCTTCTTGGGTGATGCATTTCTATAGTATCCCTTAGCACTTTTCCTCATCAAGTTCCCATCCACTAGCACGTAATGCTTGCTGCGATGGATTAGGCGTTCAGTTTCGATCTTGTCGGCGGGTATGTCGACGCTGGTGAGGTACTTGATGAACTATTCCCTCCAATCAGCGGCCGATGAAGGTACTGTAAGCACCAGCTGCTCGGCAGGGGGGATTTCTTGAACTTCCTTCTCTTCCTTAATAGACAGCACAAAGAGGTCTTGAATGAAGACCCCAGGCAGAATCACGGCATGAGAAGAGTCTATCTTAGATAGGTGGTCAGCGAGCTAATTTTGATCCCATACCACATGGTGGTACTCAATACCATAGAACTTCCCTTTGAGTTTCCTGATCTCAGTGCAGTACGCTTCCATCTTCTCACTGGAATAGGACCAGTCTTTGTTGACCTGGTTGATGACCAGCGCAGAGTCTCCATAAACCATGAGGCATTTGACGCCGAGCTCGATGGCTATACGGAGTCTATGGAGACATACTTCATATTTGACGGCATTGTTGGAGGCTGGAAAATGAATTTGGTGAACGTATTGGAGCTTGTCCTTGGTCAGCATAATGAATAAAATGCTAGCACCAGCACCGTTGATGTTGAGGGCGCCGTTGAAGTACATCACCTAGTGCTCGGGGCAAGTAGTGGGGATGGGCTCTTGGATCTCAGTCCACTCAGCGACGAAATGAGCGAGCGCATGTGACTTGATAGTAGGTCTGCATCTGAATTCAATGGAGTAAGTGCCGAGCTCGATAGCCCACTCGATGATGTGGCCATTGGCCTATTTGTTGCGGAGGATGTCCCCTAGAGGGAACTCAGTGACCACGGCAATCTTGTAATACTCGAAGTAATGGTGGAGCTTGCGTGACATGATCAAAATGGCGTATAGCAGTTTCTGAACTTGAGGATAATGAGTTCTAGACTCATTAAGGACCTCGCTGATGAAGTAGACTGGACATTGTACCTTGTAGGTATGTTCGGCTTCCTTGGACTCGATGATGATAGCTGTGCTAATGATGCAAGAAGTGGCAGCGATGTAGATCAGTAGGGTTTCATCTGGTCGAGGTGCCATCATGATCAAAGGCTTCGTTAGAAACAAATTGAGCTACTCAAAAGTTGTATCTGCCTCCTCCGACCAGGAGAAGCGCTCGGAGGCTTTGAGGAGTTTGAAGAACGGTAGTCCTTTTTCACCAAGGTGTGATATAAAGTGGCTGAGAGCAGCCATGCAGCATATGAGCTTCTGTATATCCTTTACGTAGGTTGGCCATTTCATATTGGTGATAGAGGAGACCTTATCGGGGTTGGGTTCGATGCCACAGGCGCTGACGATGTAGCCTAGGAGTATGCTGGATAGAACTCCAAAGATGCACTTTGAAGGGTTCAACTTCCATCTGTATCTTTTCAGGTTGGCTAATGTTTCTTTGAGGTCAGCGATAAGATTGTCAGCGGTCTTGGACTTGACGACCACATCATCGATGTAAGCTTCGATGTTGCAGCCTATCTGTTGATCGAGGCACATCTAGATGGCCCTTTGGTAGGTCACTCCGGCGTTCTTGGGCCCGAAGGACATGGTGGTATAGGAATACATGCCAAAAGGTGTGATGGACAACATCTTCATCTGGTCATCCTCTTTGAGGGATATCTGGTGATAGCCAGAGTAACAGTCGAGGAAGGAGAGTAGTTCATAGCCGGCGGTGGAGTCTATAACCTCGTCTATCTGAGGCAGACTGAAGGGGTCTTTAGGGCAGTGTTTGTTAAGATTAGTGTAATCAACACACATTCTCCATTCTTTATTCTTTTTTTGAACAAGAACCAGGTTTGCTAATCACTCAGGATGATACACTTCTTTAATAAATCCAGCAGCTAGGAGCCATTTTATTTCTACCCCAATAGCATCCTTCTTGTCTGGCATGAATCGTTGGAGTTTCTACTTGATCGGTTTGGTGGTCGGCGAGACATTCAAGGAGTGCTCGATCTTCTCCTGTGGTACCCCCGGCATGTCGGCAAGTTTACAAGAAAACACGTCAATGTTGGCACGTAGGAAGGAGACGAGTGTGTTTTCCTATTTGGGGTCAAGGTTAGCCCTAATCTTGATGGCCTTGGAGTGGTCATTGAGGCTGAGGCTGACCTCCTTTGTTTCCTTGGACCTGATAGAGGCGCGAGGAGGCTCTAGCGCTAGGATCTCCAGATCATTGGTGGGCACCATCTTGGCATTGGTGACCACGCTGGCCATCTGGATGGAGAGGTCGGTGGCTTCGGTGAGGGTGAGACTCTCTGTCTCGTAGGCATAGGCGATGGAGAGGTTGGCCTACAGGGCCAAAACTCCTATAGGCAAAGGCATCTTCAACACCAGATAGGCATAGTGTGGTATAGCCATGAACTTGGCTAGAGCTGGCCGACCAAGTATGGCATGGTAGGCGGTGTTGAAGTCGGCAACGTAGAAATGGATGTGCTCGATGCGGTAGTTGCTGGCTGTGTTGAACTATACTAGGAGGGTGATCTCTTCAAGCGGTTTAGATGCCCTGCTAGGTACCACACCCCAGAAGGAGGAGTCAGAGGGTGTGAGGTTGCCTATTCCAAGGTGTAGGGGACTGTGACGCCTAAGAGGGGGGCGTGAATTAGGCAACTTAAAAATCTAATTCTAAACTATGGCCTCTTTTACTACCCTTAGCAAAACCTATGCAAAAGATAAACTATCTAAATGTGCAACTACGATTTTGCTAGTGTGTTGCTATCTCTACCACAAAAGGAGTAATACAATCAATGTAAATGCGGAAGCTTAAAGAACAAGGTAGAGATATAAAAATTCCTGTCGACGACTCCAGTATTTTTACCGAGGTATCGAGAAGCATGCAAGCATCCCCCTAGTCCTCGTTGGAGACCATCGCAAGGAATCCCTCGCAAGGGCCAAGCTCCCGGTCGGGTAACTCCATGGATAGCCTCGAGCCTTCCCCACGCGCAAGTGGATCTCCGATGTGCCTTCCGGCAAGCCTCTCCCGGATGCTCCCCACCATCTTCACTATCAAGCTTCTGGCCAAAATGCCGCGGGCCTTGTTCCCTCTGGTACACGGTGGCGGCCACACCACGATCATGGTTGGTGTGATCTCGCAAGACTACAAGCCCCTCCGATGTACAACAATGGTGTGCGCAAGCACCGAGTGGTAAGAGGTATGCAAACCTCACTAAACACTAGGCCTAAACCTAGAGCAAGAGCATAAGCGGTGGTCTAGTCAACCTAAGCACTTCGTAAAGCACCTACACTAATCACATAATGAATCACTAAGCACTATGCAAGTGGAGACCACTAAAATGGTGTATCAACACCCTTGATATGTTTCCTCAGCTCCACTCATCCCATTTGGCCGGTTGGGGGTTGTATTTATAAGCCCCACTGAGAAAGTAGCCGTTGGGGATGAAATCCCGCTTTTTTGCTACTGACCGGACGCTCAGGTCATCCTAATCGGACGCGTCCGGTCACCCCGACTGTTAGAGCCACAATCAACTGATTGGACGCTGACAGCATCCGGTCACATGCCACCGAACGCGTCCGGTCGCAATTTCGCCGCTCTGGAACCTTTCTGTACTCGATCGGATGCTGTAGTTCTACGTCCGGTCGATTTGCCGCTAGCGTCCGGTCTAGCTTCGGTCGCTGCTGCTGACACCTGTTGCCGAGCCTCTTGATCGGAGCGTCCGGTCACTTTCCGCCAGCGTCCGGTCTAGCGTCCGGTCACCTCTGTGAGCTCGTTTCTTCGTGATCTTGCATACGACTTGGTTCCTATCTTTGTGCTTAGACTTTGCTTGATATCTTGTGTCTTCTCTTGTGCTCCTAGGGTCTTGCTTATGGTGTTGATCATCGGATCATCATGTCGCCTTCGTCCAAGTCACGTCTTGCACCCTATTGAACTACAAAACAATCACTTGCAAATTCATTAGTCCAATTTGGTTGTGATGGTCATCAAACACCAAAATCCAAAGTAAATGGGCCTAGGGTCCATTTTCCTTACAATCTCCCCCTTTTTGGTGATTGATGACAACATGACCAAAGCAAGCAAATAATAGAATTTTGAAATTTAAAAACTACCTACTTGCTAGGATGCAATGCAAGGGGCAAGGTTATATGATGCTAAAAGATACTACTTGTAAAACTAAATGGATACAACATGAAAACTTATCTTGCCCTTGCAAATGTCCCCATGTGGCATTATGGATTTATGCCTTACTTCCTACAAATTTTCCCAATTTCATAGACTAATCCATAATCCACTATCCTCCCTTTCTTGGACCATTACCACTTGTAGACACCACTTGTAGACCATTGCCACTTGTAAATTATTATGATCTAGCTTTTGGTTCTACAAAATAATGCTTGCTTTTGGTCCTCTAAATTCTCCCCCTTTAGAATCAAACACCGAAATGGAAGACATTAGTAGCACAAGAGAGGGTCAAACTTTGTGATCCTTTGTGTGTAGAGTGGAATAGGTCACAAAATTTGACTCTCACATTATATAGACTAAGCTCCCCCTAAATATATGCATACATATGGTAGAAGGCAAAGCATATGCATAATTGGCAAATTATTGCTCAAGGGAATTTAATCTATATAATACATGGAGAAAGCATATAAATATCAAAATGAAATCAACATGATGATATTGGTTTATAAATACCACATGTGGAAACCAATTTGATTTCTACCACTTGCAATCGGTGATGGATATTTGAAGTATGATGCTTAACTCCGGGGACTCTATTTTCCTTGCAATGAGACTACTACACACATGATAAACTTGAAAAGGTGTTAGTCTCAAAGCATCCAACTTGTAGAGTAACCTCCCCCTAAATTTGTGCACACAAGTATGGAATACTTGTAGGAAACATGCACATTGATTTTAGAATAAAAAATACCACTTGAAAGATGACATCACATGAATGTGAGAGTCATTTTCGAAGGCGATATTCAGGAGAAATTATCTATAATTTAGACTTTGGCACATATTAGATGCAGAATTGTAAGACAAGCTATGTGCCATGCTCCTAAACAATTTTAAACCATGTAGGTTTGCTCCAAGGGTTAAGAATGAACCGAGCAAGCCTACCATATGATATACCTAGTGTATGCATGACAAAAGATATAAGCATGCAAATGCAAACATAGGCATGAAAAGTAACTAGATGCTTAGAGATACCAATTTGTAAGAAATACCACTTGTAGGAAATGCAAAATGATACTACTTGAAGAAAATTGAATCTAGTTACCTAACATGGGAAGGGGAATTTGGGTCCATAGTATTCACTAACCCACTTGGCAATGATTTTGTCCATCATGATGCACCCCATGAAATGCACCCATACTTTGCCAAGTCTCCAAATTCCCTGATGTCCATCGGACTTCTCACTTCCCTTTCGGGATCCAAATCTTCTTGGAGCTCTTCATGTTGGAAATGATTTCCTTTGGCACCCGAAAGTGTTTGACCCCATTGTTTGCTTGCTTGTTCACCTTAATGACCACCACCTTGTCATTTTTCTTCTTCTTTAACAAGTATGGTGTGGAGGCCTTCTTGTCCACCTTGTTGGTGTAGGTGTTGGAGAGCTTGCTTGTTTGCTTCTTCTCTTTCTTCTTTGCTCCTCCCCCATTCTTCACCTTGCACTCATAGGACTTGTGACCTTCCTTGTGGCACATGTAGCAAACCATGGTTTGTCCTTCATCAAGCTTCTTCACTCCCTTGACGGTGTTATCTTGATGAAGTTGGGCTTGCTTTCCCTTGCCTTTCACTTGAGTCAAGTCCTTGATGAGGCGAGCTACTTCTTGTTTGAGTTGTTCATTCTCCTTTGCAACCTCTTGTGTGCATGTATCTACAACAACTTTGTTAACAAAAACTTGGTTGCACAAAGATGAGTCTAAACATAAATTATTACAAGAAGTAGAGGCATCCTTTTTAGATATGTTAAAGATAGAACTTTTCTGTTTAGATGCCTTGGTGGGTGTTGTACTAATAGCTTTAAGATTAACAACTTTATTAGTTAGCTCATCACAATGTTTGCACATGGTTTCCATTTTAGCAAGCAAACTTTTATAAGCATCTTGTGAGCTAGCTAACTTTTCTTTTAATTTTTCATTTTTCTTTATAAGTTTCTCATCATTGATTGTGCATGCATTTGTTGTTGCACTAGCCTTAAGTTGCTCAATTTTGGTAGATAGTTCAACATTGAGATTAGCAAAGTTCTCATATTGTTCAAGTAAAGTTTTGTATGCTTCTTGTGAACTTTCTAGCTTTTCTTTTAATTTTTCGAGCTTCTTTTGTTAACTAGTGCAAACTTTAGCATAATTAAGATTTTGTTGCATAATTTCTTCATAAGAAGGCATTTCATCATCACTATCACTCTCACTAGAGGATGAACTTTTGTTACCTCGTGCCATAAGGCACATACGAGAAGTGCTTGATGATGAGTGCTTGCGCCCTCGCCTCTTGTGATGATGTTCTTCTTCACTTGAAGAATCATCCCATGACCTTATTGATGTGAGGGTTTGGTTCTTGCATGCCTTCTTCTTTGTCTTGGGTGTGGGCTTGTTTGGACAAACTTCCACCGAGTGCCCCAACTCGCCGCATCCATCTCATCCTCTCTTTCTTTGCTCATTTCTTTGATTGGTGAAAATGAGATCTTGGATTTGGATGGGCACACCCTTGACATTGAGCCTTTGGATCATCTTCTCCACCTTGTTGATAAGTTTGATTGATTCTTCATCAAGGTCGGAGGTGGAGGAGGAAGATTTATCATCTTCACTTGAATCTTCATCATCATCATCATCGTCCTCATCTTCTCCTTCATCTTCACTTGAGGAGCTTGAGCTTGAGCTTGTCTCAACTTGCTTGCCCTTCATCTTCTTTTTCTCGCTACATGCGAGATCTTTGCCTTTGCTCGATGAAGAGGCTTCGTCTTGACCCATCTTACGTGACATTTCAAATGCCACTATCTTGCCAATGACTATGCCCGGGGTCATAGTGCTCAAGTTCTCCATGTTGTGAAGGATGGTGATGATGCTTGCATATTTCTTTTGTGGTAGCATGGAGATGATCTTCCTCACAATGTCCGCATCATCTAGCTTTGTTAATCCTATTGAATGGAGCTCATTAATAATTAGATTCAAACGAGAATACATATCATGAACAAGCTCATCATCATTCATTTCAAAGGAATCATAATTTTGTTTTGCTAGACAATGTTTTTGCTCATGGACATTACTTGTGCCGTCATGGAGCTCTTGAAGTTTTAACCAAATTTCATGTGCCGTATTTAAAGTAAACACTTGGTTAAACACATCCATGCTAAATGATTCAAACAAGCAATTCTTAGCTCTAGCATTGAAATGCATTTCCTTTTCTTCACTCTTTGTGGGTTTATCGGGATTCTTAATGGGTTTCATCCCGTCACGAGTGACTCTCCAAACACCCAAATCAACCGCCTCAAGGTGACACGCCATTCTAGCTTTATAGTAAGGGAAGTTAGTGCTGTCAAAGTACGGAGGCCTAGAGGTATCCATTCCAACCACTCTAAATAGCGTTGGCTCAACGGCGGTTAAGCCAAAGGTCCAAATTGAGCCAACCGGCTCCGATACCACTTGTAGGGGACCGTGACACCTAAGAGGGGGGGGGGGTGAATTAGGCAACTTAAAAATCTAATTCTAAACTATGGCCTCTTTTACTACCCTTAGCAAAACCTATGCAAAAGATAAACTATCTAAATGTGCAACTACGGTTTTGCTAGTGTGTTGCTATCTCTACCACAAAAGGAGTAATACAATCAATGTAAAGGCAGAAGCTTAAAGAACAACGTAGAGATATGAAAACTCCCGTCGATGACTCCGATATTTTTACCAAGGTATCGAGAAGCGCACAAGCTTCCCCCTAGTTCTCGTTGGAGCCCTTCGCAAGGAATCCCTCGCAAGGGCCAAGCTCCTGGTCGGATAACTTCATGGATAACCTCAGGCCTTCCCCACACGCAAGTGGGTCTCCGACGTGCCTTCCGGCAAGCCTCTCCCGATTGCTCCCCGCCGTCTTCACTATCAAGCTTCCAGCCAAAATGCCGCGGGCCTTGTTCCCTCCGGTACACGGTGGCGGCCACACTACAATCGTGGTTGGTGTGATCTCGCAAGACTACAAGCCCCTCCGATGTACAACAATGGTGTACACAAGCACCGAGTGGTAAGAGGTATGCAAACCTCACTAAACACTAGGCCTAAACCTAGAGCAAGAGCATAAGCGGTGGTCTAATCAACCTAAGCACTTCGTAAAGCACCTACACTAATCACATAATGAATCACTAAGCACTATGCAAGTGGAGACCACTAAAATGGTGTATCAATACCCTTGATATGTTTTCTTAGCTCCACTCATCCCATTTGGCCGGTTGGGGGTTGTACTTATAAGCCCCACTGAGAAAGTAGCCGTTGGGGACGAAATCTCGCTTTTCTGCTACTGACTAGACGCGTCCTGATCGGATGCCTCTGGTCGTCCCGACCATTAGAGCCACAATCAACTAATCGAACGCTGCCAGCGTTCGGTCAAATGCCAACGGACGTGTCCGGTCGCAATTTCGCCGCTCTGGAACCTTTCTATACTCGATCGAACGCTGCAATTCTATGTCTGGTCGATTTGTCGCCAGTGTTCGGTCTAGCGTCCGGTCGGTGCTGCTGACGCCTATTGCCGAGCCTCTTGATCAGAGTGTCCGATCACTTTCCGCCAGCGTTCGGTCACCTCTGTGAGCTCGTTTCTTCGCAATCTTGCGTATGGCTTGGTTCCTATCTTCGTGCTTGGACTTTGCTTGATATCTTGGGTCTTCTCTTGTGCTCCTAGGGTCTTGCTTATGGGTTGATCATCAGATCATTATGTCGCCTTCGTCCAAGTCATATCTTGCACCCTATTGAACTACAAAACAATCACTTGCAAATTCATTAGTCCAATTTGGTTGTGTTGGTCATCAAACACCAAAATCCAAAGTAAATGGGCCTAGGGTCCATTTTCCTTACACAAGGCCCAACTCCTTTAGAGCCCCGGCGAAGAGGGGGTTCAGAGCACTTCCGCCGTCGATGAGTACTTTCCTGACGGTTGCATCAAGAACGAGGGGGAAATGCCCTGTGTAAGGGATGTCCGCCCACTGGTTGGCCCTGCTGAAGGTGATGGGGACCTCGGACCAGGGGCGATAGCTAGGGTTGGTGATGGCGTCTTCTACGTTGACAGCGAGCACCCAGCGGGCGGTGAGCTTCCGATCTCTTTAGCTCTCGGTGGCGGTGAGGCCCCCAAGGATAGTGGCGACCACTTTATCATGATCCTAGAAGGCGTTGTTGTTGTCCCTAGGTGGTCGGTGGCCTCTTGCTTTGTCATTTTTGTCGTTGTCCAGCTTTTTGGCCTAGAACTCCTTAGCCAAGCCGAGTCAATCCTTCATCTTATGCTTGCTATTCTTGTGGAGAGGGCATGTGCCTTCGAGGATCTTCTTGTACTGCTCGTCGTAGTTGCACTTGGCGCGAGGTTCATCAACGGCGGCGGCGATGTGGTCTGGTCAGCGATGGCGATATTGACTAGATTTGGACCCTTATGGCCAATCATGGCCACTATCCCGATGGTGACTGCGATCAGCCTAGCAGCGGTCGTTGTGGTGTCGATCGTTGGGTCGCTCATCGCTGCGGCGAGTTGGGCGATAAGTGCTCGCATCCTCGTTGAAGCGTACTTCGGCCTCTTCGGCGTCAGCGTACTGATCGGTGGTCGTAATCATCTTGCCAATCCCCTTTAGTGGCTTGCGGTTAAACTTGTAGTGGAGGTCGTGGTGATGGAGTCCTCGAACGATGGCGGTGATGACCTCTACTTCTATGATGTTGGGAATATAATTCCTCATCTTGGAAAAGCGTCTAATGTAACTACAGAGGAGCTCGGATGGTTTCTGGTAGATGTGATTCAGATCATGCTTGGTGCCCGGCCTAATACATGTAGCCATGTAGTCGTCAGTGAAGACCTTCTTGAGCTCTTCCTAGGATCCGATGGAGTTCGGGGAGAGGCTTATGAACTAGTTCATCGTGGTTGGCGTGAGCATGACGGGAAGATAGTTCACCATGATGCTGGTATCTCCCCCGGCGGCGCGCACATCAGTGGCATAAGCTTGTAGCCACTGTGTGGGGTTCATCAATCCCTCATAGGGCTCGACCCCGGTGATTTTGAAACCACGGGGTCACTGGAGTGTTTGGGTGCCCTTGTGAATGCTCGGGGCCCTTTAGGATCATCACCATCGTGATCTACGGTGTTGCCGGCGTTGAGTGGCCAGAGGGCTAAGTCCGGGTTTCCAAATTCTTGCCCGTACTCTTGATGCCAGTGTACTTCCTCTTCATGTCGAGAGAAACGACGCCTGTCGATATTACTTCGCATGTCTCGAAGATTGTTGATGTGCGCGCGGACGTCTTGGTCGACTTCTTGGTCGTGTTGGCGAGGGTAGTCGATACGGTTCCCTCGAGCTCTCCCTGGAGGGGTTGTCCATCATCACGGTGCTGGTCGATGAAATAGCTTCTGCTGGGGCAGCGATTAGATCTTGGCGTGGTGGATCAGCGAATCGAGCTTGTCGAATAGGAAGGTCTCTGATCCTGGTGAATCTCGTTGACCTGGCAGTGCGCTGCTTTGAGCATGGCGGCGACCTTGGCGACCTCTAGTGTTTGCTCGAGTCGGGCGAGCTCATTGGTGGCCACAGCCAAGTTGGTGCTTGGGGTCTTGTAGACGTCATGGCCATCGACATGGACAAATTCATCATCGAGGTTGCATTGGAGAGGGCGTGGACTTCCTTTGTGAGTCGAGCTATTCATTGCGAACAGCCTCGGCTAGCACAATGGCGGCCTCGTTTGCTCTGCGCTGCGCATGGTTGGTGTTCCTGTTGACATGAGCGGCGCGGTCCTTGTCGGTTTCCCCGTCCCGTGGGGGGCTGTCGACGCTGACGTTGAAAATTCTGCCTCCACGAAAGGGTGGGAAAGGAGGTTGTACGGCGGTGGTTTCGGCGACAGTCTCCGTAGAGCCCTGGGACTCGGAGTCTGCATTTTCCTCCAGGATGGTTTGGAGGGATGCTTTGGGGCGTCGGCTGATGTGCAACATGTTGACAGTCGGCAAGGGCTGGTCGGTGATCTGGTCGGTGAGAGGATGGATGTATCCCGCTAGGTCGGCAAATTTGACCCTTAGGGCATCTTGATAAGGGGTGGCGATGCTAGTGAGCCCAAAGGGTTGGGCCATAACACCTAGAGTTTGCTGATTAGCCTTCGATAGATCTGAGTCGGAGGGTGGTCGGCGCTGAACCAAAGTGGTCAGAGTCGATTCTGGGATAGAGAGGCAATCGGTGAACTTCTGGCCAACCTAATCGATGGATGCTTTCAGATCGGCGTTGTTGATCCGCCTCCTCGGGTAGCGGGGAAGCGGGCAGCGAATTATTGGTGAAGACGACCTCAGAGGCGGTCCTGAGATCGGATCTGCAGTCGCAACTGTTGGGGTGATTGGCGCATAATCGATCTGCACTAGCTCGATGAGCTCTCCGTCTCCGTCAGCGTTGATGACCCAGGAGATCGATTCGACCGTGAAGATCTGGCCGGACCGTGGGAGGGACGAAGAGCCTGCAAAACGTACCATCTTGTTCGACATGGAAACAGCACGCACACCCCTACCTGGCGCGCCAACTGTCGATAGAATATTGTCGGCAATCCTCCGAGGGGTATCCCACGAAGGTAGATTGATTGGCAGAGGTGCGCGTAATCAAGAACAAAAATGCAACAGAGACACAAGAGTTAGACGGGTTCGGGCCGTCAGCGCGACGTAATACCCTACTCCTGTGGTCTGTTGGATTGTATTTGCTTTTATGATATTGCGTGTGTTTGGAGGGGGTCGCTGCCCGCCTTATGTAGTCTAGGGGCAGGGTTACAAGTCGGTTAGATCTATGAGATAACCGGAAAGTAATAACAGATTACAGGAATCATGGGATCGATCATATCCTAACAGATCTCGTAGTATCTTCAGGACATCTTCCCGGTGTCTTGCGGGGCACATCAAACAGCGCCGTACTCCACAAGGCTTCGTCTTTTGGGCTAGACCGCCCCTGGGAGCGCAGCCCATGTAGTTTGCTGTGGGTATCCGGAGTCGTACCCCCACAAATAAGAAGCGTGGAAAAGAGGGTTGGGATGCTATAAAGCTCGACATGATGCTCAAGATGGGGTTATGTGTGGAGTGGGTGGAGTTGATAATGCAATGTGTGACCTCGGTATCTCTTTGACGTTTTTGTGCCGGAACGGGGTTTACGGCAAGGGGACCCCCTCTCCCCTTACCTATTTTTATTATGTGCAGAGGGTTTTAGTGCGCTGTTAAATGCTGCAGAAAGTGCAGGACTGATAACTGGAGTGAAGATATGTGCCAATGCTCCAAGTATATCCCATCTTTTGTTTGCTGACGATTTACTGATACTAATCCGTGTGTAAACAAAGAGAATGCCCAGCAACTTTAAAGAATTCTGCAGTTATATGAAGGGACAATGCTAAGGTACAAACTTTACCTCTGAGGAGGTAATATTTCAAATCAATCTTAGCCATTAATTTTTCACATTTTATAAATTACTTCATAAATTAATAAAATCCAGGAAAACAAAATAAAATCCCTCCACATCCCCCTAATGACGCGAGGAAAGACATGCATGCATGCCGAATTGCCGATTCCCCACATGCGCCGATTCCACTAATCACGCGGCAGATCGATTCTTTCCCTCTCTCTGCCTGCAGTAGCGTGGGATCCCGACGGCGTGCGCACGGGTGGAGCGGGCGGGCTGGAGTCGGGACCACGCCGGTCGTCCTCGCGCGCCGCCGCCAATCCGACCATCCTCGCCCCCTTCCAACCAGGTCGCCTCGATCCGATTCTTCCCCCCAAATCTCTGAATCAGATCCCCTTCCTTGCTCCTTCAATCACGGAAGATGCTGCTTTGGCAATGTCGCCGAAGTCCGAACAAGCGGCGGTCACGGGACCGATCGCTAGGTTTCCATTTCCATCGCCACCTACGCCGCCATTGCAAGCCGGTGAAAACATTGGAGCTTTGTGTTCAATCATGCATTTGCGTTCATACTTCTGAGATAGCCATCTCGTCCTTCCCTCACGTTCTGCAGCTGGCCTCTCCGAGGACGATGGTGTCGGTTCTCCGTATCACCTACAACTAGATCGGTATGCGCTCCACTCCCAGCTCTTATTGCTTGTGGCCCTCACTGAATGTTGGCATTTGTTTATTATTGCTGCTCTCCGTATCATGATCGAGTACTTACATTGTTCGTTATTTTTTTTATCACAATTGAATTCAGATTATTGAAGTTGGTGAAGTGTGGGCCTTAGCTGCTTTAAAATGGTATGTTACTATGGCATAGTATACAAACATTGTGTAAGGTTTGAAGAGAATAGTTTAATTTTGATGTGTTTTTTTATATGATTGACAACCAGGTTCAAACCGTTTGTATGCCCGGAAAATTTGCAGCACGCCAGCACTGTGCAGGAATTTGACAGATGAACAAAAGCGTATCGTAAGAAAAATAGGATTAGGCAGCCTGCTTAGTATACCGTCCATGCGAAAAAATTACAAAAATGACACTCGAAAGAATGACTCCTTTATTATGATGACACTCAAATCGCCCCCGTCCGTGCCTATTCAACGCATGCTAGTGGAGTCTCTCGCCGAAAATTTCAATGAAACGGATAGGACCTTCAACTTACGCGGCCATGTGGTTCCTATTTCCAATTGGGATGTGTACTGTATCTTAGGTTTATTTGATAAAGGGGAGAAGATTGGAATTAGTAGAAAACATGCGGACCCTATAGTGTTTAATGTTTATAAACAAAAGGGTGATATAGCCATCACATTCAAATACATGGAGGACAGGATACCAAGGGAGACCGACGAGGTTCACTTTACTAGACTTTTCGTGCTATATATGCAGTTGGTACAATTTTGGCCCCTACCTCTAAGGAGTTTGTTGGTACACATGCAAAATCAAGTGTATAAAGTTACATACAAAATAATATAGTAATCAAAATATACCAAGTAAAAGTTATCTATTACTATAAAGGAGCGAAGGAACTGTAAAATACATGTTACCTAAAAGTCCTCTACCCACGTACGATCTCTACCCTCGGATGTGTCTTGATTTTCTATCCAACGCTTGATATAGACCTGACAAGCAGGACGAAACACGCTTCCTTGTGGTCGGCGACCGATCTCTACATCCGCTTCGGTTTTTTTTTTACGCAGGACGAACGTACCTGCCGCCTGTACCCGTGTCCACTAATCGCCGCGGCCACATCCGCTCGGAGGCACAGCGTGGGGGCGCGGCTTCGGGACCGCTTGGAGGTGCAGCGTGGGGGCGCGGCTCGGGGGTTTCGAGCGACCGGCGGCGAACGGACGCCTCCCTTTTTTCTTCCTAGGTATACAGACGAGAAGCCACTAACTGCCGCGGCCACATCCGCTCGAAGGCGCAGCGTGGGGGCGCGGCTTCGGGGTTTCGAGCGTCCGGCGTTCGTCCGCTCTATCGTCGGCGCTGCCCGCGTCTTGTTTGGGCGAAGGCGGAGGGCGGAGGCAGAACGCGCGCGGCCTCGGCATTCGCTGGTGGCCGGTCAGCCGGCGACGGTGCGCATCGACATTCCGCCCACCAGCCCCGGCCGGGCGGCGTTCAAGGTGTGGGACTGTGGGAGGAGCTCGTCAACGTGCTCCGCAAGGACGGAACGAGCCGACCCCGCCGCCGCCTTCGTCCACCGCAAGAAGGTCCAGCACGCCCAGATGAACATCCGCGACGCCTTCCTCGCACTCTACCGCGGCCTCGACCTCTTCAAGAAGTTCAGGTATGGATATGATGGTCGATGCACTCTCTTTCTCTCGATAGCGACAACTGATCAAGCCGACGTCCTCCAGACTCCAGTTCGACCTTCTTCACGCGCATCATCAACCATCGCCATCGTTACTCTGTTGTCAACACCCGGCTTAATTAATACATATTTGCTAATAGTCAACCGGTTGTACTCTGCATGCCATCGCAGGCGCAGGAAGTGGAGCCCTGGAGGTGCAAGCCGCCGGCGATTAGCACACGTACACAAGCCAGCGAGTGCCATGCATGCCCACAAAAGCGCCAGAGTTCGTCCTTTGTAGCTACTGCTTTGTTTTTTTTAATATTTGATCAATTTCACTCCATCCTGAGCTTTCCGTATTTACTTTGTCTAAATTGTATAGTTAGTATGAACCACAATATGGATTTTGCTCCTTTTGGTCATGGTCCAGGCCCTGAAGTAGTCAATAATGAAAAGAAAACTCTACTAGAAGCATTAATTAAAGTATTTATGTGAAATAAAATCTCCTCAAAACTGCCTTTTTCACATGTGTATTTCAAATTAAAATATTGTTACTTCACAAAGAAATAAAATATTGTTATATGAACGACCCCGTTCAAAATCTTGATCAGGTAATGTGATCTATATTAAATCTGGTAATGGGACACAAATTTACAAAACCCTCTATAATGCCAATCTCAATTCATTGCATCACATCAGTCATCAATCCTCTGGAAAGCATATAACATTGGTCATATAAATACAGCTTTATGTTTCCAAGGTTGGATTTCACATTACTGTTTTTTTTTTCTGAGGTAGCTTCTCTCTCTAAAATATCCTTATCATACGTAGGTGAAAGCAGTATATTTCTGAAGTACTTCATACTGTTTCTTTTTCCTACCATGAAACAGTACCATTTACATTGAACAGGGCAAGTATTACATGGGAAAAGGCTGAAGAGCTGAAGAAGGGGCATTGTTATATAGCTCTTGATTATATGGCAGAGTTGCGAATATTTAAGGTATGGAACGTGTATATATTTTTTGTTGTTATATAAAGCTTTGAATTCTTGCATTCTTGTTTTGAATTAATTTGTATAAAGTGCATATATAGGGTATAACTTTATATTTTAGAAATTAACTATTTTATTACATTTTTAAAACTAGCTAACTGGTATTATGTATATAGGTTGTGGCCTATTAAATGGAAAATGAAAAAACTTATGACGTGTAGGGTTACACGTAGCTTGTTAAACTTTAAATAAAATATTTACAATGAACTGATGTTGTCATAGATTTGTGACGATGGCCAGTTAGCATGTTATGATGATTTATAGTTAGTCACAATATTGAAATCCTTTATTTTACGACGATTTCAACGGGCTCTTAACGATGGCCAAAGAATTTTTGTCATAAAGTCATATTAACACCAAAAAACATAGTAAAATAGACTGACTTAGCAACAAATTTAGACGTCCTCAGGAGCAAATCATCATAGAAGGTCATGTCTTTTGTAGTGATAGGATTTGTATAAAGTGCATAGGGCTCAGGGAGAGGTAAATGTGTTTGTGCGTTCTTGCATTTTGGATCAGAAACGGTAAGTGGACATTGTGCCAAATTTCTCATTTTTCATCGATGTTGTGTTTGTGTGCTTATATATCAGATGGCAATTGTAAGCTACTACTTCGTTTGAAGAAGCATGAAACTTCAGTGAATAATGCTGTGGAAGATAAGAATTCAGATTCTTTGATCACCGAGTTTATTTCGTTCTTCATGCTTCCAACCTGGTTTCTAGGTGATTGACGTCTCTCATCCATATACTTCACAATAGTCCAGCCAAAGGTTTAATAGCAAATCATCATGCTTTAAAAGTTTTGGTGGGAAGATCTCTATGTTTGTCTTACACACCGTTATTCTCATTTTTAAAGTTATTATGATAGCAGGCTGATATGGACATAATTAGGGTGATTAACTAATCTTAACATTTTATATAAGAAAAGAAACTGAATGTAATGCTGGCTGAATGTTTGTTAACATTTTATGAACCCAGTGCTGATATATTCGAAATTATTTAGGTTTAAAATTTTAATCTTATATAATTAAAAGATACATTTTTTCATAAACTTTAGGAGTTGAATTTGTAATCTTCAGAAAATGTATGTTTTTGTCTTTGTAAAATAAAATGTAATAGTCATGAACTCAACATTTCTCCTATTAAAGAAAAAAACTTTTTTTAGATACGTGCGTGTCGCACGTGCATTTTCACTAGTAAAAAAAAAAAAAAGATCTACCATATCCGTCAGAGATCACGCATGCATCAATCAAATCTAGAAAAATGATTTTTTATATCTAAAACTTTCCTTATTTATCCTATTTTATAAAATAAAAAATTAATAAATATATATTTCATCTATTACCTCTCATCGTGATCGTCCGATTGAAATCAATGAACGGCTCATAGTCATTTGGGGTACCGCTGCGAGGCCCATCAGGAGCTAACGATACGTACGTATGTGACGTGGTCGCCGTGTGTGTCCCTGTGCCAAGGTACGACGATGCCGCCGCCGGGAGCGCCGGCTGTGTGGCGGACGCCGCGAAGAGCAGCTTCGAGATGGGCAAGGCGGTGGAGCAGGAGTTGACATGATACGTTTTTTAAAGTGACATGACACGTTACATATAGATCAAAAACCTTTCAATCGTGTATTTTTACTAGTAGATTCAAAAGTTGCAAACTATTCATTGCATGCACTGACTCACTCTAACACACATACAAGTCACGTTACCGGCCACACTCATGGAACAGGTATGCACATGCTAACTCACACATGTAAGTAACGTACACGTACTCACGTTACCGGCCACTCACTAACACGTATACACACGCTACACACACATGTACGTCACGTACAAAAATACATGGATCAATCAAAGTATATAGTTACGGAAAATACCATATTTGTCAGATCATGTCAATCAAATCTAGAAAAAAAATTATATCGAAAACTTTCCTTATTTATGATATTTAATAAATTAAAAAATTAAATAAATATATATTTCACATATAACCTTCTAGAAGGTAATAGGTCATTGGAACCGTCTGATCAAAATAAATAGACGGCTCACAGTGTCATTTGGGGTACTGCAACAAAGCCTAAAATATTAAGCTCTCTATCAAGATCCTTAAGTTGTGTTGAATTGAAATCATCAGGATATGACTTAGCCAACTCCATTAAACTCTCATATTTGAATGCCTCAAAAGAATTCTTGGGGTTGAAAGCAACAATATAAGTAAGCAACTGAGAGTTTACCCTATTAAACTGCATAATTGGGTATTTGTTGTTTAATTTGGGGTACCTTGTCTAGATGCTTGAGAGTAGACAGGACAGCAGGAGAACGTGAGATCCAGAACGAACCGATCGAGCTACTGACGAGCTGCAGCTCAGCGCCGGCCGCCGGGTAGGTTCGACACCCGCAGGAAGATTTGCGATGCGTCGGAGAGACGGAGACACAGACAGATACCAAGCTGAGAGGGGTGCAGTGACCCTGCCACCAGAATGTTAGCAGACGCTGGATCGGAGGCAAGGCAACGTTTGGCCTTCTCCAGTTCACGTGGCGGCCTGCGTATGGATTGATGTATGAGATGGGCTGGACTGCGGACTGCTGTTGCTGGGCCGAGCAGATGGACTCCGCACTGCTGCTGCCGGGCCACTTCTTTCCCTTCGTATGTTCTCTGAGCTCGCCGATTATCACATTCTTTCCAATAGTGGAATCGGCTAGCTCCGGTCGTATCAAGATGGTTGGATTATTTATCTTCAAAATTTCAGCCATAGAAAGTGTCTTATTGTAAGGCAAAGGATACGCATCTCTGTCATGCATAGCTTGCATGTCCAATTCTGCCTCTTTTGATTTCCAAAACCGATTAATAAATTTTTGTGAATCGGTTTAGGAGACATCACGTGAAGCCTCAGGCATTGAAACCATACACGATGACTTTGGAGAGTTAGACAACACTATAATATGATGCAATGAAGCATGTGGCATTGCTGTCCCATCATCGGTTTGAGAAGTACAAACCGAATTGGGTGTGTACGTAGCAGTAGGAAGAATAGTGCTAACCCCTCCTGAATTGGTCTTATCGGTTTCAGGCACCAAAGATACCAATTTGGGTTGCTTCCTAAAAATAATTTTGCCATTTTGATCAATATAACAGTAAGACAACCTCTTACCAGGAGATAATAGTGCTAGCCCCTCCTAAATTGGTCCTATCAGTTTTAGGCACCGAAGAGGCCAATTTGGATTGACTCTTTAAAATCACCCTGCCATATTGATCAAAATAATACGGCCTCTCAGCAGAAAGTTTAGTGCTAACCCCTCCAGAATTGACCTTATTGGTTTCAGGTGCCGAAGAGGCCAATTCAGACTGATTATCAGAAACAAACATGCTATGATGATCAAGATAGTAGTGAAACGCCCTCTCATATTGTGGTTGACTAAAAGCCGGGGCCGATTCGCTAGTATGTGCAGCATGAGGTAAAGTAACAACAGGAGCACCTAACATCCTTTCCTCTAGTTCCTCAAATTTAGACATAATCTTGTTCATAGCATGAAAAAGAAGAGAATCTTCGGTAGACCCTTGGGCTTTTACCTCAGCTATGATTGTAGACTTGACGATGCTATCCTGACCCAATGGACCGGTGAACTCGCTGTTGCGACCATTGTTCCACATCTTGATAAAAGGGGATCAAGACCAGATGCTATCGGCCTTTTCACTGGTAGAGAACAGAGCTTTACTCCTGGTGGGGAACCCCCTCTAGTCCCGGTTCCCCACCCGGGAGCAAGCATCCGGGACTAAAGGGGGGTCCTTTAGTCCCGGATCAGGAACCGGGACTAAAGGAGGACCTTTAATCCCGGTTCGTATTACCAACCGGGACTAAAGGTGCCTCCTGACATGCCACGATGGCCGGCACCTTTAGTCCCGGTTGGTAATACGAACCGGGACTAAAGGTTTTTTTCCTTTTTTCTTTTCTTTTCATTTTTTTGTTTTCTTTTCAAAATAGGTTTTCGAAGTTGTATTGTACGCTGCTAATTATACATTTATACGCGCGTTTAGTATGTTTCGGTTCAAGCACAATGAACGTATTAAATCACACAATTCAAGCATAGAAATATATATATATATATATATATATATATATATATATATATATATATATATATATGCATGCATGCATCATATATATATTTACATGCATGCATGCATATGTGTATTTTACATTATATTATTTCATGTGCATATATTACAAAAAGATTGCATTACAGTTGTTGTGATATAACAAGTTTCCTCTCATCCTCTAGCTTGGCTTCCATGGCAGTGTTGGGTCGAAGTAGAACTCGCCCTTAGAATCGATGACCTGCTCATTAAAAAATCCGGTTATAGACTCTTGAATTGCTTTGATTTGGTCTTGCCGTATGACCTTTTCCTCCAACCATCGAGTCTACAGGTTTGAATTAAAGGAAAATAAATTAATATATGTACATATATATATATATATAAAGACATAGTAACACAATCAATAATAATAATTAAATGAATATATAGTGTATTTTTAACATACTTTGAGTCTCTCTGTAGGAGTTCTTTGGGAGACCACTTTGATAAACTTGCAAACATAGTAACCACAGTAGTTGTTCCCCTGTTCCTGCCTTAGACACCACTTTACGAGAAAAAGATTTGTCATCCAATCTGGTGATCCGGTGAAAGCTATATGTTTAATTAATAAAGATGATGCGATTTAGGGGACTTACTTTCAAAGGGATTACATTCAGTGGCGCTTTGCATTTTCCCATGTGTTGCTTCTCAATAAAGGTTTTCCAAACACTGCCCAATAAAAAATTTGCCACGTCATCAGATATAGTTAATCATCATGTTTGTGTATATATATAGTTGCTAGAGATACCGAAATTACCTCTGGATAATATCTATCATATCTTGGTAGTCTTGTTGTGGTTTTCTCATCGAGTCATAGATTATCAAGTGACTTTTCACCAGATCGATGTCCATCAATATCCAGTGATTGCTGCATGTGTTTATAGGATATAACGCATAACACTCATTAATTAACTAGAATCAACATATGAGCCATTAAGGATGATCGACATTATTAACACTCACTTGAAGTTGTAGGGAAAGAGTATATCCTTCTTGTGGCGTTGGTTCACTAAGAAGTTCATGAGGTTACTCTCTGACTCAGACTTCCAATTAGTCTTTAGAGTAACTGGGTCTTTGAATACTATATGGGGATCAACAAAACTAATTTCATTGCAACCTTCCTTTCTGAGCTCTGTCATTGTAAATATGCATATATATAGTACTTGTTAGGATAATTTATATGCATATACACACATATGATGAGTTTAATAATAGATCAAAAGAATTATTACTTACAGGCAATAGCAGTTAATGATAACTTTGTCCAGAGAGGTCAAGTGGCATAGTTGATGAAATTCTGCAAAGTCAACATACATAACATCATCGCCACGGAACCAATGTTCGTCTCTAATTCTGATACCAACGCAGAAGTCTCCACCGGTAGACGCCTGCCTGTACCACTTGTTTGGCAGGTATATTTGCGTCCCCAGATCAGATAAGGCTTGAGGGTTGTATAGACTCTGGCCTAGTACAAATTTTTTCTTCCAAATATCAACCTCCGCCGCACTCTCAATGTTTCCATCACCAAACATCTGGTAAAGGTCGAGACCAGTCTCATCAATAAATTCACCAAGGTGATCCAAATCGACATCCGGAGGTATGTTTGCCTGATGCATTAATCCTAAATTCGAACCATATTCATTACCAACAACTAGCGGGGGGACTGATTGGTGCGCTTGTTGTCCGAGTTGGGCAACTCCTTTCCCTGCCTGCTTCTTTTTCTGTGCCGCCTCAATTGACTTGGTGAGAGTGCGGTCATAGTCCGATAACGTTGATTTGGACGGCTTACGAGATTCCCGCTGTTGTTGCTAGTAAGAAGCCACCCTTTTTCTTAGAATATCTGGAGCTACGAAGAAGTATGGTTTCTCCGGGTTTCTCCTTGCTTCTTGATTCTTTTTAAGTTTGTCATAGAATCTAGACATATCTTTTTTATATGCATCAGTTCCTTCTTCCTTCTCTTCAGATATTATTTTGCGAATAGCCCTTGGTTTCACGGTGGCTTTCTTTGCTGGCGGGGACTGGTTCTTCGTTTGCGGGGCTGGCCTCTTGCTAGGCTTCTTGGTAGGCGAGGGCGGGGGAGGCGTTGGAGACCTCCTTGGAGGTGTTGGCAGCGGCGTTGGAGACCTCCTTGGAGGTGGCGGCTGCGGCGTTGGAGACCTCCTTGGAGATGGTGTGGATGCAGCTTCGCCTTCCAACACAATGTCATCGTACATAGCACTATGATGATCTGGCGATTGAACAATTGGATTTAGGTTGGGGGAGGATCTGCTACAAAAAAAGGAATGACATATTATTATGAGCAGATTGTTAGTTATTTAAGCCAATACAAATTAATGATGTAGTGTTTTATCCGCACGTACCTATGGTGAGGTAGTTCAGGAGGAGGTGGAGCCGACATCCCGGGAATGATGATGTAGTGCTTGCGCCATAGAATGAATGTCTTCTCTGCTTCTCCTAGAGTCTTCTCGCCATCACCTCCTGGAATGTCAAGAGGCAAATCACTAAAACCTTTTTCAGCTTTATCTACCGAGATGGTAGCATATCCTTCTTGGATTATATTCACATGAATCCTTGGTGTATTGGTTCGGTCGATAGGATTAACAAGACCAATAGCCACCTTGATTGTGGAATTCCCCTTCGGAATGTGTAGCTCACACGATGTACAAGGTTCAGTGACGTCATCCACAGGGAAGCGTAGTCCTGTGTCCCCTTGATTTGGTATCTCCGTGGAAGCGCAGCTGCTTTTCAACTGAACAGATTGGCTAATGTTGATTCCTGGCTCTGATGCCTGCTTGCTTGCACTCACTGCTATTTGCACTTGCCTTCTGATTTCCTCCTGCATTCCCGCTTCAAGGTTTTTTTCCCGCTCCTGTGCTTCACGCACCGCTTCCTCCCACCTCTAGAGCCGTTGTGCCTCTTCTTCCTTCTTTCTCTGGCGGCTTCTGTAAGAAGGTCTGTCCTGAGGGAATCCATGCTCCCACGAGACACTTCCTTTGCCTCTAGTTCGGCCACCATGTTCAATAGTCTCGATGGCGTATGTCAGCTCATCCTTCTCTCTGTTGGGCCTGAACGCACCACTAGCAGTAGCTCTCTGAGCATAAAACAATCTTTCTGCTGCTTCTTGCAGTCTTGCGCCATAAACGCACTTCCCTGTCTCCTGGTCCAGTGTTCCCCCATGAGCGAAAAACCAATTCTTTGCTCGTTCTCCCCACTCGAGTGATTCTGGTCTGATACCCTTGGCAAGAAGGTTTGCTTCCATTTTGTTCCACTTCTTAATGGTAGTCGGGTAGCCACCTGATCCCAAGTTATGGTGGTATGTCTTCTGTTGGGCATTACGTTGGTTCTTTATCACCCGACTCACACCCTCTCCCGAAGTCTTGTACTGTACAAACTCATCCCAATAGGGCCTCTGCTTTGAGATCGGGCCTAGGACAGTAAAATCTGGTGCTATGTTCTTTTTGACATACGTCGTGTATAGGTGTTTCTTCCAAGTCTGAAACTAGGTGGCCATCTTCTTCATTGCCCAATCCCTAACTCGCTCATTCAATTCATCACCATCTATTATATCATCATAACCATCTGTTTGGAGCATGAAATGTACCAAGACATCTTTCCAAATTAACGTCTTGTCACGATCGGAGACAAAACTGATATGAGGAGCATTGGTTTTCTTCTTCCATTCGCGGGTACTGATCGGGAGCCGGTCCCGTACAAGGTAACCACAGTGGTGCACGAATTTCATTTTATTCGGCCCCCCTGGTTCTCCTGTATCCACATTGAACCCCGAGATGATGAAGCGGCCCTCCAATGGCTTTTTGGGACCTCGAACATTTTTACTCTTTGTTGAACATTATTTTTAATGTCATGAGCACACATAAGACATATGATAATATATATAGCTAATAATAAAAAATATATACTTGGCCAATATGTTGTTGCTCATTTTGATCAAGAGCTAAGTACTGACTCCCGTCATCTGCATCCTCTTGCACGTTATTTTTAGCACCATCATCGCCGGCAACTTGAGTGCCAGTGTTGATCAAATTCATCATCAACTCCTCCTCATCCATGTTTCTCGGGTCGGCCATCTAGCTTCAAAAAACAAAACCAATATATAGTACGTCAAATCTTTGCTTACATGCGTAAAATCTTCCACCGTATAAACCCTAAACCCTAAACAAGTAGGTTTTGACGGGTGAAGGTTGGTTTGTATGATAAGAAGAATCAGGAAGCGAGTAGGTTTTGACGGTGATCCCACCTAAAACAAAAGGGGGGCGTCGCTACGCATTAGGTTTTATTAAACGGAAAATAGCGAGCCTCGCCTAAAAGAAAGGGGGCATCGTTGCGCGTCAAGTTTCTGAGAACAATAAACGATGAGCCTCGCCTAAAAGAAAAGGGGGGCGTTGCTGCAAACCAAAGTGACAACAAAATCGCACTGCATCCTGACTCGTCGAGTAAACAGCTCCAAATAATGTTTACAATGATTGGAACCCTCGAAGAGGTTCACAACAACACGCCAAATTTACAACAAATACAACAACACACGTTACAACAAATACAACAACACACGAGGGCGGCGGTGCTCCACCGTATAAACCCTAAACCCTAGGGCGAACGAGGGCGGCGGTGCTCCGCCGTATAAACTCTAGGGCGAACGAGGGCGGCGGTGCTCCGCCGTATAAACCCTAGGGCGAATGAGGGCGGCGGTGCTCCACCGTATACATAGAAACGCATGGCGCTTATACATAGAAACGCATGGCGCTTATAGATGGCGCGTATACACTGGAATTTTTTTCGATCTGTTCCTTTGGCGCTTTCTTTCTTATAATAGTTAGCGCGACAGAGAATAATGCCCGTCTGAACACCGTGTGCGATGTGCCATGAAAATTAGCTAAGTATACGTTTGGGTTTGTGATCGATACACACATTTGTTAACGTACGTACGTATGCAAGTGACAACCAACAAAGTTTCGCTACTGTATCAAAGCATGCACGTAGGAATAAAAGAAAACGTGAACAACATGTACGTACGGTTACCATGATCGTTGCCTAAAACATATGTACGTAGTGTTTCATGCATGGAGATCGATGGAATAGGATCGGAGCAAGCACATAGCTTACCTCGGGGCGGCCGGCGGTGTGGCGCACGTCTGGCCGGGGTGAGGGTACCGGCGGTGTGGCCGTGCATCTAGCCGGGGCGAGGGTACCGGCGCGGTGTGGCCGCGCGCGCGCGTCTGGCCGGGGCGGCGAGAGTACCGGCGGTGTGGCGCGCGCCTTGCGTCTGGCCAGGGCGGCCGGGCAGCAACTGGCGCCGTGAGGTCATCGGCGCGCGGGGTGGTGTGGGGACCGCGGACGCGCGCGAGGCGGTGGCGACGACCGACGTCGGGCGGGGTGGCGGCGCGGCGTCCTCGGTGTGGCGGGCCGAGTGGCGTGGACGCAGGGGGAGAGGAATCGGCGAAGAACGCAAGGAAGAAGATGGCAGTGCTATATATATGCCATATCCCTTTACTCCCGGTGCCATCCCCCCACCGGGAGTAAAGGTCCTTTACTCCCGGTACGTGTTACCAACCGGGAGTAAAGGTATACCTTTACTCCCGGTTGGTAACACGCACCGGGAGTAAAGGTTTTTTTGGCGGGCCACGAAACTGTAGGCCACCTTTACTCCCGGGTGGGCTTCCAACCCGGGAGTAAAGGTGGACTGCAGTTTCGTTTCCCGCGTGTTTTAAGCAATAGTCTTGTTAAATACAATAGAAATGCAATAGTTTTTGTTAAATACATAGTAAATTAAATAAAAGGCATAAAATTATTTTGTTAAAAATATGGATTTTCTTTTTCTTTATTGCACATAGGAAAAATCTATAACCTAACTTTTTTATTTTTTGTTACAATTATAAAACATAATGTAACTAATATTTATTATTTCGTTAATGCAAAAATGTAGTGTTTAATTAAAATTATTAAAACTATTGGTTTTGGACAGGAAATTTGTTTTCACATCATTTTAACGTTAATATTTTAATTTTTCATCACTCAATATCCTAATTTACCTTTTTGAGAGAGAAATCCCACCAAATCAAACATTGATTTAATTTGAAACATGACAAAATAAACATCTGAATTCACAATTATTACATAATATCTCAAACACACACTACATTAAATCACTATATCATCAAGTGGGCACAGTAGTGAACTTCTTCTTTACGTATGTCCCCTGGTTATGATCGCGTCGTAACCATGGAGTGTCCTCATCATTTACCAAGATGTTAGGGTCTTTGTTCACTTTGAATGGCGGAATTCGGTCATCCATTTCATAATCTTCTGACATGTCCGACTTGTCCTCAATTCCCACGATGACTTTTTTCCCTGAAAGAACTATGTGGCGCTTTGGCTCTTTGGTTGAATCATTATCGTTTTTCCCTCTTTTTGGTTTGGTAGACATATCATTGACATAGAACACCTGATTCACATCCTTGGCAAGGACGAATGGTTCGTCTTTGTACCCAATATTACTAAGGTCTACTGTTGTCATTCTATACTCGTTGTCTACTGTTACCCCGCCTCCAGTCACCTTGACCCATTGGCACTTGAACAATGGGATCTTCAAAGTAGGTGCATATTCTAGTTCCCATATTTCATCTATGCGTCCATAATATGTCTGCTTATTCCCATTCGAGTCTGTGGCATCTATGTGGACACCACTGTTTTGGTTGGTACTCCTTTTATCTTGGGCTACTATGTAGAATATGTTCCCATTTATCTCATACCCTTTGTATGTGACGATATGCCATGATGGTTGCATAGCCAATAAATACAGTTGCTCATGGATGCTCTCATCACCTTGACATTTTTTTCGCAACCAACCGCCAAAAGTTTCCATGTGCTTACATGTAATCCAAGCTTCAGTCTTCCCTAGAAACTTGGATCGTAAGAGATCCTTGTGTGTCTCAATATACAGATCTACCAAAGAGAAGTTCTGTAGAACTGTGTAGTGCGCTTTATTGAAATAATCATCATCCGTACCAATATATGTTTTCCTCCCTAGTGTCCCCTTTCCGCTTAGTCTCCCCTCATGTCTCGATTCAGGAACACCAATCGAGTCAAGGTTGGGAATAAAGTCAACACAGAACTCAATGACCTCTTCTGTTCATAGCCCTTGGCGATGCTTCCTTCTGGGCGAGCACGGTTGTGAACATATTTCTTTAGGACTCCCATGAATCTCTCTAAGGGGAACATGTTGTGTAGGAACACAGGACCGAGAATGAAAATCTCCTTGACTAGGTGAACTAGGAGGTGTGTCATGATATCAAAGAAGGAAGGAGGGAACACCAACTCAAAGCTGACGAGACATTGAACCACATCATTCTGTAGTTTAGCTAGATCAGTTGGATCAATTGCCTTCTGAGAAATTGCATTGAGGAATACGCATAGCTTCACGGTGGCTAGACGTACATTTGGAGGTAGAATTCCTCTTAATGCAACTGGAAGTAATTACGTCATGAGAACGTGACAGTCATGGGACTTTAAGTTACAGAATTTCTTCTCTGGCACATTTATAATACCCTTTATATTCGAGGAGAATCCAGATGGTACCTTGATGTTGTTTAAGCATTCAAACATGATTTCCTTCTCCTCTTTGCTTAGAGTGTAGCTAGCAGGACGTAAGTAATGGCGTCCATCATCTGTCTTCTCTGGATGCAGGTTGTCTCTTTCTCTCAAACAACGCAGGTCCTGTCGTGCTTCAAATGTGTCCTTAGGCTTTCCATACACACCCATGAAGCCTAGCAGGTTCACACAAAGATTCTTCATCAGGTGCATCACGTCGATCGAGCTGCGGACCTCTAGGACTTGCCAATAGGGTAGGTCCCAAAATATGGACTTCTTCTTCCACATGGGTGCGTGACCGTTAGCGTCGTTCGGAACAGGTTGGCTTCCATGTCCTTTTCCAAAGATGACTTTCACATCATTGACCATATCGAGTACATCCTCACCGGTTCGGTATCGAGGCTTGGTCAGGTAGTCTGCCTTTCCTTTAAAATGCTTGCCTTTCTTTCTTACAGGGTGATTTGCAGGAAGAAATCGACGATGGCCAAGGTACACGACCTTTCGACATTTTTTCAAGAATACACCTCTAATATCACCGAAGCAGTGTGTGCATGCATTATATCCCTTGTTTGACTGTCCTGAAAGATTACTTAGAGCAGGCCAATCATTGATTGTTACGAACAACAATGCTCGCAGATCAAAGTGTTCCTGTTTGTACTCATCCCACACACGTACACCTTCTTTATTCCACAAAATGAGAAGTTCGTCAATAAGTGGTCTCAGGTACACATCGATGTCATTGCCAGGTTGCTTCGGGCCTTGGATGAGCACATGCATCATAATGAACTTCCGCTTCATGCATAACCAAGGAGGAATGTTGTAGATACTTAGAGTAACAGGCCAAGTGCTATGACTACTGTTCTGCTCTCCAAAAGGATTGATACCATCTGTACTTAAAGCAAACCTTAAGTTTCTTACGTCATTTGCAAACTCCGGGAATTCTCTGTCGATTGCTCTCCACTGGGACCCATCAGCAGGGTGTCTCAACATATTGTCTACCTTACGGTCTTCTTTGTGCCATCGCAACAATTTTGCATGTTCTTTGTTTCTGAACAGACGTTTCAAGCGTGGTATTATAGGAGCATACCACATAACCTTGCCAGGGATTTTCTTCCGCGGACGTTCGCCCTCAACATCACCAGGGTCATCTCGCCTGATCTTATACCGTGATGCATGGCATACCGGGCATGCATCCAATTTCTCATACTCTTTGCCACGGTACAGGATGCAGTCATTAGGACATGCATGTATCTTCTCGATTTCTAGCCCCATAGGACAGACAACTTGTTTTGCTTCGTAGGTAGTGGCGGGCAATTCATTGTCCTTCGAAAGCATCTTCTTTTGCATTTTTAGTAACTCTCCAAATCCCTTGTCAGATACACCATTCTTTGCCTTCCATTACAGCAATTCTAGTGTGGTTCCCAACTTTTTCTGCCCTGCATCACAAGTTGGGTACAACAATTTCTTGTGATCTTATAGCATCCGCTCGAACTTGATCTTCTCCTTTTCACTTTCACATTCTCTTTGTGCGTCACGAATGACCTGACAAAGATCATCAGCAGGCTCATCTTCTGTGGCTACCTCTTCTTCAGCTACATCCATTGCAGTATCATTGAAGCACGCACCATCGGGAATAATATCATTGTCGTCCCATTGTTCTTCTTCACCTTCTTCCATTACAACGCCGGTTTCTCCGTGCTTCGTCCAACAAATATAGTTTGGCATGCAACCCGACTTGAACAAGTGTGAATGAAGAGTCCTTGAGCAAGGATATTCCACCGTATTCTTACATATGGCACATGGGCAGCACATGAAACCGTCACGTTTGTTTGCCTCGGCCGCACGTAACAAAGAATGCACGCCGTCAATGAACTCTTGGGAGCGACGATCAGCATTGTACATCCAATGCCGGCTCATCTGCATTACATAACATAAATACCATATTAAAACATAAATCATAATTAATTATTTATATAACATGTGTGCCACCACAAAAGGTATAAATTTATGAAAGCATCGCTACAATGTAGACAATCCCAACTACCACTAAAAGAACTAAAGCTAAAATACATTTTAGGAGCACAAGGATTTCGCGACCAATCTCAACTAAAACAGACAGATCCCCCGATTGTGCAACATCTTTGGGCTTCTTCGGCTGGATCAGTGCCTCATTAGCCATCGTATCTGCCTGTTGTGCAAGATATTTTTGCACGAGTTCAACATACTCTTCCTCCCAGTAGAAGCCTGAACATCGTCCACTGCCATCCCACTGAAATTAAAACAAAAAATTAGAACTTTAATCACAACCATCATGAAAATAGGTATAAACTAACCATAATCATTAAATACGATAAAATAACTCACATTTCGATCCGGACACTTGTAGAAGATACGATCCTTGTTGGGACCCTCCTTCTTCACTCGGTACTCCATCACAATCTTTGTCTCATCACGACACTTGCCGCATGGAATGAGAGGGAGGCCCGGCCTAAGTCGCTTTGGAAACCCATGAGAGGCCGAGGACCCAGAAGCAGTTGCCATCTACTCTCTATACTCATTTTTTAATACACTATAAATTTCTCATTTTATAAATAAATAAAATTAAGAAACTATAAAATTATCTATATCTCTAAACAATGAAGCAGTTGCCATCTACTCTTTATACTCATTTTTTAATACACTATAAATTTCTCATTTTATAAACAAATAAAATTAAGAAACTATAAAATTATCTATATCTCTATACTCATTTTTTAATACATTATAGCTCAAAAACATGTTTTAATAAATAACCATCCGTACTAGTTGACCTTGCTTACGTGATCATCTCGGAGGAAGCAGCTGCGTAACAAAAGTCAAAGCGACTTATAATTTGGAACGGAGGAAGCAGATGCTAAGTGGCCGTTCAGCCCTATTTTTGCTATTTTACATAAAATTGTCGTTTTCACTGTGTGTGGACCGTGACCTCTCTCTTTTGGTGCTAGCTAGTAATTTGAGGGCACATGCATGCCTTTGTCATGCAACGGAAACCGTAAAAAGCACCAGCAATTGTATTTCAATGTCATTTAAACTCATATCTGACAGTCAAACTACAAAAAGTGTTATGTTTGTAGTAACAAAACATTTTTTAAGGGCGGTTGTTGATGGCGTCGCCCCTACAGTGGGCATACTCGGGACCCACGAGACTAGCCGTCCCTACAAATAGCATAGTAGAGACGGTTGATGATACGAGCCGCCCCTACAAATGGGTCGATTTGTAGGTGCGACTCACTCATCAGGCGCCCCGGGTGTTGTGATTTATAGGGGCGGCTCAATCACCAGCTGCCCCTATAAATCACACTTGTTCATCATTGATCATCATGAACAGTTGTGATTTTTCTTTTTAATCTCCGGGTAAAATTTGTAACTAGTCTTTCTCCCTCATACTAACTCCAAATGTGATGATTTTTTTTCTAAAATTTTCTAAAATCATGCCCTATCAAGTTACTGTGTTGATTTTGTCATTCTTTTCGTTTGACAAAGTTTGAGCAATTCAAATTTTCAAATTTAAAAAAATAACAAGTTCTAATAAGATTTTAAAACACCAAAATGATTTCAGTTGAAAAAGTAATGAATACAAAAGATGTATAACTCATCAAGATCGACAACTTTTATTTTGGTTATTTCTTCATCTGACAAATTGATAGTAAATATTGTTCACAAATCAACATGTCTCTCGTATAGTTCATGAAACTATGAGTGATATGTGAATTTGTGAACAATGTTTACTAACACTTTGTTAAATAAAAAAGTGATCAAAATAAAAGTTGTAGATAGTGATGAGTTCAACAACTTTTATGTTCATGACTTTTGTAGTTGAAATCATTTAAGGTTTCAAAATCATGTTTGAAGTTGTCATTTATTGAAATTCAAAATTTGAACTGTTTAAATTTTGTCAAATGAAAAGATGACCAAAATAAAAGTTGTAGATAGTGATGTGTTCAACTACTTTTATATTCATCACCTTTACAGCTGAAATCATTTAGTGGTTGAAAATCAAGTTTGAAGTTGTCATTTTCTGAAATTCAAAATTTGAATTGTCCAAAATTAGTGACAAAGATAGATGACCAGACTAAAATGATAGAGCATGATTTTAGAAAATTTTAGGGAAAAAATAATCACATTTAGAGTTAGTACGAGTAAGAAAAACTAGTTACAAGTTTCAGCCACATATTAAAATGAGAAATCACACTTGTTCATCATTGATCATCATGAACAGTTGTGATTTTTCTTTTTAATCTCTGGGTAAATTTTGTAACTAGTCTTTCTTCCTCATACTAACTCTAAATGTGATGATTTTTTTCGTAAAATTTTCTAAAATCATGCCCTTTCAAGTTACCGTGTTTATTTGATCATTCTTTTCATTTGACAAAGTTTGAGCAATTAAAAATTTCAAATTTTAAAAAAATAAAAAGTTCTAACAAGATTTTGAAACACCAAATGATTTCAGCTGAACAAGGGATGAATACCAAAGATGTTTAACTCATCAAGATCTACAACTTTTATTTTAGTTATTTCTTCATCTAACAAAGTGATAGTAAACATTGTTCACAAATCAACATGTCTGTCACATCTCAAAATTTCTGATTTTGGATTATGCATAGAAAACACTAAATAAATTGAATTATTTTAATATTTGAATAAAATTTACCAAGTTTAGTTTGAGCCAGCGTAAATTTAGTTATAGAAAAAAATATGAATTTTCAAAGTTTTCTAATTTTGACAGGCGTTTGGATGATGTGATGTTTGCTTGTTGCTTCTTTGTGTGTCATGAGTGAGTAAAGTTTTCAAAACGGGCTTAGTAAGTCGTTTATTTGTCCCTGGCTCATCTCTATCTTTTTCTATAATCAAATTCTTGCTTTCTCGATCAAAATAATTTCATTCAAAGTTTCTCAAGATCCTCTTCATGTGCTCCAAATCATTCCTTTGAGTTCATCATCCATCTACATATCTCTAAAAACTTTCTGGAAATTATTTTAGCTTTTTCTTAAACTTTTTCTCCCTTTTCTATGACCACAATTTAATTTTTACATGCTCCAAAATTATCCTATCATGAGCTCCAAATATTTTATTTGAGTTCTTCGTCCTTCAATCTGTCTCCAGGATTTTTCCAGGGATTTTTCTAAGCTTCAGAGCATTTTTCGTGATATAAATGGTAATTTTAGACTTTCTAGAATTATTTTTATTTCATGATATTGATTAATTTCAAAATTTGGAAAATGCATGCCCAATTTTTCATAGTCCCTCGAAGCACATGTGCAATAATCCTAATAAATCATAAAGGCACATGCATTTATTTACTAATGGGCTTTAATGATTATTTAGGCTCATTAGTAAATGTGGAGGGTGCAACATCAATTGGTACCATATTGCTAGTTGATATAGATATGGGGAGTTTTTCTGTCAATAAATATGTGCCAACCCTTTGGGCAAAGCATATCAAAACTACCGTAAGGGGAGCCTTAGTTTGAGAAATCCCTCGTATAGTAAATTAGATTTTTCTCCTCCTCTCATCATCGCCATTGTTGTCGCCGCCGTGCTACCTAGCCTGGCCATCCTCTCCTTCGTACAACAAGTCGAGCCCACCCCTGCGCAGCTGCTGTTGCCATGGCCGTGTGGTGGCTGTACGGGAAACCAAAGAATGAAGATGAGATAATTACGAAATTACCACCAGTTCGTAATATCGTCGTCGTATATTCATTTTAAGTCCGTTTCGAGTCGTTCCAATTATGTTAGATTTGTATCGATGTGATCTACATGCTAGTGTCATCGTTTTTCATGTCAAGTGACTTTTATATATATGCTTAAATATTAATTTGATTAATATGCATGCAACTAGTTTTTATAAATAAAATCAACATAATTATATACAATGCTCTTTTGCAAATAAGTTTTAACATGACTAGTTGCTAACATAAATATGTTTCTAAATTATAATACGTTTAGTCTAAACACACATATCAAATTTGATTAGATGTTCTCACATGACAGTTTGTATTTGCAAGTTAAAGTTGAATTGACATAAATGATATCAAAATATTTATAAATAAAATATGATTAGCTTCAACTTAGTTTTTAAGTATAAATATGATTTGTTTAATCTAAATTAATGCTACTCATATAGTTTTTCTTAATTAACATAAATCAAGCTTATAGCCTTCTCTTTTCTTTTATAATATAAAACCCTGTAGTCGTTTCTTTACAATCGTAGTTCTGATTAGCGTGCTTTTCGTGTCTGTGTGTTCGTAGCGACATCTAGAACATCTTTAAAATATTTTTACTTGTTGTTTCATATGTTTGGTGTACTGTTCTAATTTAGTTCTATTGTTTGCTTTGTGTATGATTGCATGGATGCTTATGTGGTGCTTTATGAACATGTCCAGTCGGTGAGCTTTACGTGTTGATCAAGAAGGAGTTCCATTGAAGGTTTGGACTAGAAGAAGGATCTATGTTTAAGGCAAGTATAGCATGAGATCTTCCTTGTTGTCCTATACACCTTTAATCATTTAATTCATACTGCATGTGTCTACCTTGACTACCACTAAGAATTTTCTAGTACTTTGTACCTTGTGCCTTGATACCTATGGGGTATTGCATTGGGTAGTATGATGCTAGTATTCAACTAAAGACATGATCTTGTAACTTGACTAATGGTATATGCAATAAACACTAAAAGATGCTTTTTAGCAACATGGAACCAGAGGGTTAGAGCATTGGGCTATTTTTATGGTGCTCTAGATTCCTCTCCCTAAGGTCTTATCTGCAAGTGATCATCCGGGACTTACAGTACAGCTGTGAGAGCTACATGGCTCTAGCTTTAGCTCAGTATGAGGACCATTTCTAGCTTATTAGTGGTTACCTTTATAGCGCAAGAGGGGCTCCGATTTGTATGATCTCGGCCTGCCAAGAGGGTGTACTTTGGTTTCTTTGTATTTTGTTAGTCAGTCCTTGGAGGGGGATTCATGCTTATTGATGGGGAAACCTTAGCGGCCCTAACTTATTAGATGAAGCTTTGAAAGGCTTCATAGTGAACCCTGCCGACCATTCTTAGAAGTGGGTCAAGAGATTAGCTACCTCAGGCAAAAGGGTAAATCACGACTCACAGTGAAAGTGTACAACCTCTGCAGAGTGTAAAACTAGTATATCAGCTATGCTCACGGTTATGAGCGGCCTTAGAACATTTACGGAATAGAGGATCCCTAATGGTTAATGATGATACTGATGACGAAGATGCTCACTAATGATTACTGTTTATGCTATTCATTATTCATGTTTACCCGATCATGTGTTTATATAGGCTTGTGAATAAACTTGTTACTACTCCTATGCTAAAATTGTGACAATTAAAAGCTAATCGCAGTAAACCAGTGTCAGCCTTTTGAGCCCCATGAGCCCCATGTTATATTTGTTGAGTACGACATGTACTTACGCTTGCTTTACTTTTTAAATCTTTTGAAAAATCTCGGATGGGTACCAGATTGCTAGAGTTTGGAGGAATTAGGCTTGTGATCAATCAGTCAGTTGTCCCCGTGGAATTGGAGTCTTCACCCGAAGATCGGAGTTGTCTTTCCGCTGTTTGCTATCTGAGGTTATATCCCTTATACTAATACGCTATGTATTTAAGCATTGTCTATTGATATTACCTTTATTTGTAGCTATATGTGAGATTTGACTTCCTAGGCTCACATATGGTGTGTATCTGGTTTTGTCCTTAAAATCAGGTGCTACAAAGTGGTATCAGAGCAATGCTGACTGTAGGACGCAAGCCTAGTAGAAACTGGTCGTTCTAAGGTTTTGAATTTGCTACAAAACTAATTTTTGATCTCCTTAACTAGTTGAATTGATTATTTGTTATCCTTGTCCTATTTTCTTCTCTCCTTGATAGTTTCCTTTGAGCTATTGCTTCTTATCTCCTTGATTTTTATTTCTTTGGTTTACTAAAGTTTTCTGATCTCACCGTATTCAAATTTGCGATGGCCATTCATCATAATCCACTCCTTAGGATGCCCGCCATTGCTACAGAAGCATGTGTAGTTTCGATGTTGTGATGCATGCTTGTCTTATTTGGTGTGTTGCTTGTTTGTTACCCTTATCTTTGTGATCCAAAGGAAGGCCCTGAAGACTACATCAACACGAGGATCTTCGTATGGAATATTCAGAGTTTAGCAAAACTTTTGTTAAGTGGGGTAGCATCCTCTACAAAGCATCGTTGACCTTTATCTTCCTTGCTAACCTATGCAACTCCCAAATCCACTTTACCATGCAAGTTCATTCCTTCATCTCATGAATCCCGAATCAATGAAGTGTAGAGGCATGAAGATCTTCTTTATCTTTCTCCCTAGTCTCTCTTAATCTCGGGACGAGATTCCTATTAAGTGGGGTAGTTTGTCACATCCCAAAATTTCCGATTTTGGGTTGTGCATAGAAAACACTAAATAAAATGAATTATTTTAATATTTGGATAAAATTTACCAAGTTTAGTTTGATCTAGCACAAATTTAGTTATAGGAAAAATGTGAATTTTCAAAGTTTTCTAATTTTGACGGGTGTTTGGATGATGTGATGTTTGCTTGTTGCTTCTTTGTGTGTCGTGAGTGAGTAAAGTTTTTAAAACGCGCTTAGTAAGTCGTTTATCTGTCCCTGGCTCGTCTCTATCTTTTCCTATAATCAAATTCTTGATTTCTCGATCCAAATAATTTCATTCAGAGTTTCTCAAGATCCTCTTCTTGTGCTCCAAATCAGTCCTTTGAGTTCATCATCCATCTACATATCTCTAAAAACTTTCCGGAAATTTCTGATGCTCAACTACTGTCTTTAGTGTTGGGCCTCCAAACAATGTCACTACCTCTGAAATTTTTACTGCATATGTGCATTAGTAACTAAGATATAAGTTGTTTTATAGTAGCTGCTGCAGAGTCCTCTATGTGTTTAATTTCAGTATGTAACCTGAGTTTGCAGCATGAGTCAAAATGATTATTTAATTTTGAGAAAAATAATATATTGCAGTCTGAAAGTCTAATGCTCCAGGGGTGTTAGATGCAATCACTACATTGAGTAGTGGCACACTTCTTGGTACACCGTACATAGACGAGTTGTAACATGTGTCAAGACGTATACATACCGATAATCCTCATTAGCTTATATGTTTCTATACATACCTATAACGTTCACTTAGAAATCCTCAGTACCAACACATTATGCTCTTGTGCTTGTGGTCAGATTTGAATTATATATATATATATATATATATATATATATATATATATATATATATATATATATATGCTCGGGTCGAATTTAAATTATAAATTTGCATTGTTTTTGGCGAAAAAATATACTGTAGGGCCGGTTCTAGACTAAACCGCCCCTACAAACAGGTATTATAAGGGCGGCTGTTACTATAGCTGCCCCTACAAATCGATTTGTAGGGACGGCTTATGACACCAGCTGCGCCTACAAATCGATTTATAGGGGCGGTCTGGAACCGTCCCTATAAATCGGTGATTTGTTGCCATGCTTTGGTACGGGCGGCTGGCCAAACCGCACTTACAAATGCCCTTGAGGCGCCCCTACAAAGGCTATCTGTAGTAGTGAATTGATCAATGATCCCAATCATGAACTCTCACTTGGACACCAACCATGGATGGTTTCCTTTTATTAAACCACGGATCAATTTTATTAAAACTCGGAACGATAGATATTAATCATGGGAAAAAAGCATCACAAACTAATCAATTTGTTCGATGATTTCCTTTTATTAAAACACGGATCAATTTTTTTTGGATCAAATTAAAGCATCACGTCTAGGAGTCCATTAATTACATGACAATTCATCAGTTGAACGGCATTATTAGCCATTAGTGCGAGTTGAAACGCTAACACCTGTAGATTGGTGAGGATGGCACTGCATCATATTTTTACTGCAAATTCAAAAGTGTGTCACGAGATGATGATCTTAATTCATCCATTCATTAAGCTGTCATTTGCTCATTCGCTACACTCAATTATTCGTCACTCACCATAAATAAATTGCATAAAATGTACAATTGCGGATTCCTGTTCATTCTTTTAGGACACAAAATAAGCTCATCGTGGGCCTTAAATACTGAGGGCTCTAGTTTGATGTCCTAAACCCGTGTCCCGTTCAAATTTTGGCACTTTAGTAAGATTTGGCTTCTGTTGATCGTTATATGGAGTGCTCTTTTGGTGTGCCTTTTCGTCTTTTAATCTGGCGGCATGCACTGTGAATCTTGACCGGAATTAAGCTAGTCGTCGCATGCAGCGTAATCCAGAGAAACCCAATGTGCCAAGCAAGATGGATATATGTCTAGTTTTTCTTTGCAACATCACATGCGCTGACCACATGTCTGTTTACCAAAACCCAATGTGCCAGCGTAATGCAGAAGCAGCACGGCTACTTCACTCGATCTAGTGGGCTGGTGGCCTTGAATCGTCGTCCCATGTGAGACGGCTGAAGGATCGATTCTTTCAACTTGTTGCTTACAAAAATTGAAAGATTCTTTCAACAGGTCAAGTCTAGGAGTCCATTACACGACAATTCATCAGATGAACGGCGTTAGTTAGCGCGAGCTGAAATGCTAACCACTGTAGATTGATGAGGATGGCAATGCATGCATTATTTTCTCTTGAAAGTTGAAATTGAAATGCTCGGTTTTGTCACCGAAACGCCAACCACACACATGCATATGACCCCACTACTACACAAATGATTTTGCAATACGGTGCCCTTTTATTAACAGAGGCGGTCACAAAATTCAACCACCGCGGTTAATGCCTGCGATTAACGGAGGCGGGCATAACTGAGGCGGGCACTTTTGCCTGCCTCGGTTAATCGATTTACGGAGGTGGACGCCTTAAAACAATCGCCTCCAAAAATAGCCTATTTTCAGAGGCGGTCACCTATTTTCAGAGGCAGGCACACTACAAGGCCCGTCTCCAAAAATACTGGCCTAGCTCAGGCCCAGGCAAAGTCCATTGTAACGGGTCATATATAAACAAGGGCTTAGGGTTTCTTCAGTCATACTCTCCTCACACGCAGACAGCCGCCTCATTCCTCTCCATCTCCTTCGCTCTTGCGATCTCGAACGCGGCCCGCCCCTCCCTCTCCGTCTCCTTCTCTCTTGCGGCCTCGCCTGCACCTCCGTCTCCGTCTCCTTCCTCCCACTCCCCCACAGGCGGCGGCGCCTCTCTCCTCCTCCTCCTTCCGCAGGGTCGGGCGGTGGCGACCAGGGCCAGCGGCTGCGGGACGTGCGGTAGCGCCTCGAGAGGGTGGCGGCGCGCCTCGCGGTGGTGCCGCTCGCTGACGTGAAGCGCGACGACTTGGGCCGACAGCGGCGGGACGCGCGGTGGCGGTGGAGGCAGGCCTCTCCCTCCCCCCGAGCGCGAGCTGCAGCAGGCATGCCTCTCCCTCCCCCGAGCGCAAGCGGCGGCGACCCCCGGTGGCTCTCCCGGCTCCCGGTGTGGATCCGGCGCCGATCCGGCAGCGGACGAGCGGATCTGGCTACGTGCTCGTTGATCCGGCTGCGAGCGAGCAAATCCGGCTACAGGCGAGTGGATCCGTCAGCGGTGAGCTCAGGGAGGCCGGATCTGTCGGCTGCGCACTCTTGGAGGCTGGATCAGTCGAGGGGCTTGACGGTGGCAGCTCCCGGTGGCGGCAGATCCCGGCGTCGCACGATACCGGGCTCGGTGGGCTTTTTTTTAATTCGTCAAATTGTTTACGGAGGCGGGATAATCTTCATTAACGGAGGCCTCTGATTGGAGGCGGTTGCCATGCGCGCCTCCGTTAATCTATTTTGCCCGCCTCCAAAAAGCTCTGTGTAGTCCTGCCGTTTACCGAAACGTGTTTGTCACCTTCTGAAAACCTCGTCGCAGGCGAGAGTAGTCCAAGCACATGGGTTGGCTTTTGCGATGAATTCCGCCATTTGTTTATGGCCAATCCACACGGCCATATCATTGCCGTGCAGGTGCAGCGAAATCCCCATTTGAGAGGGACTCGTTTGTTTCTTTCAACTTTTGCATGAAGACAAAATTGAATATGTGTGTTTCCTCTAGACTCTTTGGAAGCGTGGTAAATTAAAAGTTCTCTTGAGTCTTGACGGATGGATTGGAGTAAGACCGTTCCATTCCACGGGTGAATTGTTAGGGTCCTCTTTAGAATGCGAGAATCTTTTTTCTGTTCTCTATATTTTTCGGTAAGAAATGGATCGATTTTGTGAGGAAAAATAGTGATAGTACTAGTAATAACAACAATACAGTTTTCACAGATAGTATTTGGATTACTTTTTAAGTGGTCCACAGCTCCTTAGGAACGGAAAGCATGTGAAATTATTGATAGAAGAATCGAACAATTGAGAAAACAAATGTCATTTTCATTTATTTATAGAAAAAAAATACAACACCACGCTAATGAGCTGCGGCCCATCTCAAGCACAAATTTCAACTCCCCTCAAATAGAGGGGGAGATGTAGCTCCCCCAAAAGCCAACCCCCATCCTAACTACCGGAATTCCCTTGCCGTGCCCAGGCAGATCTTGAGTCTCCGGAGAGAGATGTCGTTGCCCATGGAGGCTTCCAACTCGCGCCTTGGAGGTGGAGGTGGCCGAGCTCGTGACGGTGGAGGTGGAGGTGGCTGAGCCCGCGCCAGTGGAGATGGATCCGCTTGAGCTCGCGCCGGTGGAGGTGAATCCGCTCGAGCTCGCGCTGGTGGAGGTGGATCTACTCGAGTGCAGGGCTAGGGCCGCGGCTAGGGTGCGAGTGCCTCTACATCTAGGTGTGACTGCGCGAGCGAGAAGAAGACGCCGAGGCAGAAAAGAGAAAGAAAAATAATAATAAATTGTATTTTGCCATGTGGGTCCCACATTTGGGTAGAGCTTATTGGTGATATGCTAGAGCATCTTCTCCAATATCATGAAAAACGGTAATGGTGATCACCAATATATCACCTTATTGGGGATGAAATATTGGTGAGCTGCTGGAGTTGCTCTAAGAAAGAAGATGCCATGTGTTGGTATTGTTGCCACCAATGCATTGCCGGTCTAACTAAGTTCTTCGAAGGTGCTCATATGGGTAGGATGTACGTGCGTGCGTCATAGGGTGAGTGTGCGCTCGTGTATGTGAACGTCTGGTCTATAACTGGGTCTCGAAAAAAAATCAAAGATTAGCGGTCTATATCCCCTAGAAGACGTAGATAGTGGTCCGAAGAAGATACGTTGCATGGCGAATATTCATGCAAAGCAATGCAAACTGGACTCGTTCCCTAGATGGCTGCCCTGGACTAGGTTTTGTCGTCTACTATACACGCGTGTACCAGCAAACGCTAGTGGATCGTTGAATATTAATATTACTACCTATGTATTCATTGCCGCAACCCATTTGGATGTTCGTGTCATGGCTAAGAATAGTACTAATACGTGTGTCATGGCTAAGAATAGTACTAATACGGATCCGGAGTACGTACTATATAATGTTCATCTCTTTCAGACGGGACTTACTTTCAGACGGAGAGGGACTTACGCGGCAGGAAAACTAAGCTATGTAAGATCTACTCCATCCGTTCCAAATTATAAGTCGCTTTGACTTTTTTGGTACATCCATTTTTTTATGCATCTAGATATAATAATATGTCTAGATACGTAACAAAATAAATGAACAAAAAAGTCAAAGCGACTTATAATTTGGAACGGAGGAAGTAGATGCTAAGTCGCCGTCCAGCCCCATTTTTGCTATTTTACATAAAATTGTAGTTTTCACTGTGTGTGGACCGTGACCTCTCTCTTTTGGTGCTAGCTAGTAATTTGAGGGCACATGCATGTCTTCGTCATGTAACGGAAACCGTAAAAAGCACCAGCAATTGTATTTCAATGACATTGAGACTCATATCTGACAGTCAATTGATCAATGATCCCAACCATGAACTCTCTGGACGACACGTGTACCTAAAATTAATCACACGGCTGATCCACTAATCTAAGTAAGGCAGTGATTTATAGGACATTATTTGTGCATGTAATTGATTGATTTGTTGACCGCGTGATTCTTCTAGGCCAGTCTCAATTCAAGTTTCATGAGAGTTTTGTGGCATTAAATAATGTAGATATGACATGAAATAAATGAAGAGAGATGTTAAATGTTTCATAGGATGAAATGAGTTTCATGGGGGATGAAACTCATCTACACTGTTTCCAACACATGTAGTCTTGAAAAAACTCGGACATGAAACCCAATGGCCTAGGTGTCACATGTCATCGGTTCATGGTTGGGGTCCATGCATGTGAGAGGCTCTCTTGTCTCCATTTCAAATTACCTCTTACTTCATATATCTTGTGTCACAATCAAACTACTACTATTCCACGGCAGACTTAATTGACGCGTGCTAGATGTTCAAAGTTCACTATTAATTGGCTACTAATAATATTCCGCTTTGTTGAACTCCGCATACATATGGAATAATCTTCACTAATATATTGACACGTCTGTAAACATAAGATCATATCCTTCCCACGAGGCACGAGCTGTATTTATACAAGTACCTCGTTTGTTGCGACCATATGCAGTAGATACAAAAGCTGTCTAGTTAGCCAAGCGTTGTAGCAACGAGAACGTTTGCATCCATGGAGTTCTCCGACGAAGCATTGGCCATTTTCGTGCCCATCCTGGTGTATTGGGTGTACTCAGGCATGTACATGGCGCTTGGCCAGTCCATGGACAAGTACAGGCTGCATTCGAGGAAGGAGGAGGACAGCAAGAACCTGGTGTCCAAGGGGGAAGTTGTTAAGGGCGTGCTCCTGCAGCAGCTAGTGCAGGCGGCCGTATCTGCCGTCGTGTTCATGGTACGTACGTTAGTGCACTCCTTAGTCCTTACTCCTAACATGCATGCATATAATTGCGGATACTAGATTGTGGATTCTAAAGTTTTTTTGTATACAACACATGCAGCTCAGGGGAGATAGCAGCTCAACGGTGGCATACGATGAAGAAGCACAAGGATCAACATGGTACTCCTACCTGACGGTGGCACGGCAGTTTGCGGTGGCCATGATCGTGCTAGACGGTTGGATGTACATGTGGCATAGGTACATGCACCTCAACAGGTTCCTGTACCGGCACATCCACTCGTGGCACCACCGCCTCGTTGTGCCCTACGCTTTTGGCTCGCAGTACAACCACCCCGTCGAGGGCCTCCTGAACGACACACTCGGTGGGGCGCTGGCCTTTGTCGTCTCAGGCATGTCACCGCGTGCATCCATCTTCTTCTTCTCACTCTCCACCGTCAAGGGTGTGGATGACCACTGCGGCCTATTGCTGCCAGGGAACGTGTTCCATCTCTGCTTCTGGAACAACACGGCGTACCACGACGTGCACCACCAGCTGCGTGGCAGCAGGTTCAATTTTTCGCAGCCATTCTTTGTGACATGGGACAAGGTCTTTGGGACGCATATGCCTTACCTGCTGGAGGAGAGGCCAGGTGGTGGGCTTGAAGCGCGTCCCATGCGGTGAGAACAGTCACCAGCAATAGCAAAAGCATCTAGTATGTATGCATGCATAGGTGATGCGCGAGCTCCTGCTGAATTCATATGTCAAAATGAAGAGAAGTATCAGAATTATGATTAGAGAAGCACTTTTATTAATCTTATTTTCTTTTATTGTATCTTGTTCTTTTTTCTTTGCAAAATCTTAATTAGTAGGGCCATAGGGGCAACCGGCCTTGATCTCCTGTTTCATAATGAATTTACATTTTCAAATATATAGTTGCGGAAGGTACACAATATCTATATATTTTTTTACAAGTTTAAGATTGTTCTACATATGCATATATACTTTTTAGAAAATGAGAGAGGCACTCTTCACACTACGCCGCACTACACTACAGTGTTATCTCCCCTCCCACACACCGCTTCTCATTCACCACATCCCCACCAAAAGCCCTTGCCCACCATGTCATATATGTTGTAAGCTCATGAAGCAAGTGGTGATGAAAGTGAGTGAGTAAGAAAACGAAGCCACCCGGATCCACGCGGCAGCTCTCGGGGTTCTTGCTTTCTTGCTGAGAACGATATGAAGGTTTGGGAGGAGGCCTGCATCATCCTGCATTGCTCTCTCCTTATTTGAAACAAATCACGTAGGAGAGCTGCTGATTATATCGAAAAGAAGAAACCTAGACTGGGCAATACAACCAAGCAACAAAATTCTGCAGCGCTCTCTCGTCACTTCGAAAGGGGTGCGATGGTTTTTTTACTCTTTCCTCCACTACTATAGAATTAGACATCACTGCCGGTCCCATCACTGTCAGATTTGGGAGAACCGGCAGTGATGTATCTTCACTGCCGGTTCTCAGCTTGAAAATCAGAAAATGATTGGAGTTGGGCCAAAACCGGCAGTGAAGGTCCACATCACTGTCGGCTCGTGGCTTGCATCGGTAGTGGCCTGATAACCCCTTATCATTGCCGGTTCTAGCAAAGAACCGTCAGTGACTCTGGGCTATCACTGTCGGTTCAAGACAAGAACCGACGGTGATAACTCACAATACAAAAAGCTGGCGCTATCCTCTCCTTCCTCCTCTCTTCCATCCCAAGCACAAAGGTGTGCGTTTGGGCCGCTCCCTCCATTGTTGCGGCTACTCTTCACCATGAAGCTAGCTCTTGGATTTGGAAGAATGGGTTGATCTTCTTACTTTAAGGTTAGTAACAAGCATCCACTCCATTGATTTTGTTGCATAATTAGCGTTGTTTTGATGGCTACATTGCTTGATTCTCATTCTAGTTCTTTCTCCATTCTAGAGAGCACTTTTCCAATTAGACTTTGTGCAAGGCTTCCAAGCAAATTATGGTGAATCCATCATCCAAATGGTTGGTGTCTTTGAACACATTTAAATTCCTAGCTAATTACATGGTGGTCAAGATGATTGTTAGTATGTGAGGCTATAATTAGTTCTTGTTAGGAGTAGAGTAGATTCTTTTACAATTTTGGTGAGCAAATTAATCCATGTGTCACCTACCAACACATTGTTTGGAGCTACATTGTTGTTCATGGTCATATCTCCAATTTTAGTGTTTTTAATTAGTGTCTCCATTTTTATGTGGCATGGAGTAGAATAATTGTTCTTCATTATTGTGCAATAATTGTTTTTTTATGGGGCTACGATTTTCAATTTATATGGCCAAGGCTACCAATTTTAGTTTTCCAATAATTAATGTACAATAATGTTTTCCAAAAATGGGGTGACTAAATTAAATAAGTGTACAATAAATTATAGTTTCAAGTAACAACTGTTGTTCTTGAAGCTCCACTTGTTATTAATTTCTCTGTAATTACTGTCTCAATATTTTGTTGTGCAGAGATGGATCAAGAGTGGATGTATCTGTCCCGAACAGACAAACGGTACATGCAAGGTGTCGGCAAGTTTCTCACCGATGTCAAAGCCCATGCTGGGAAAGGGAACCCTATCTTCTGCCCATGCAAAGATTGCATGAATCGAAGGAAATGGGCTCAAACGGAGTCTATACGATCGCACTTGATTACCAGGGGTTCATGCCAAACTATACGATATGGACTATGCATGGCAATGTTAGTGTGAATGTACCGCATGAAAACGATGATGATGTGGCCATGCCTGACGTAGCCTTCCATGAGGTTGTTACGGAAGCCGGTGTCAACACGGAACCTATGGCCATAGTTAATGATGTGTTTAGGAACATGATAGCTGACAACACATAGGATAACGATGGCATTTCTCAGCTGCTACGTAATGTAGAGAGCGGATGTCTTAGTGAAATACAATCGAGAAAGCTATGGAAAATGAGACAAGATGGCAAAACATCATTGTATAAGGATTGTCCAGTGAGCAAACTAGAAGCCATCATCATGCTGTTAGAGTTCAAATCGACAAATGGATTGAGCGATAAAGGCTTCAATCAGTTGTTAGGTATAATAAGGAAACTGCTCCTAGGAAAAAATAAGTTGCCAGAAAAGACATACCTGGCCAAGCAAATGATCTGCCCCATCGTCCTCGAGGTTGAAAAAATCCACATGTGTTCCAATGATTGCATATTGTATCATGGAGACGAATACAAAGACTTGGATGCGTACCCCAAGTGTGAAGCTCCACGGCACAAGGAAGGGCTGTCAGATGAGGGTACCAAGACTAGAGGAGGTCCCGTAAAGGTCGTTTGGTATTTTCCTATAGCTCTCTAGGTGCATAGGCTATTTGCAACTGCAAAGTCAGCCAAGCTATTGCGCTGGCATGGCAAAGAGCGTAAGAAAGATACAATGATGAGACATCCCACCAATGGGAAGGACTAGAGGACTATCAATACTATGTTCTATAAGAACATCGGTGGAGAGGTAAGACACCTTTGGTTTGGTTTGAGCACAGATGGGATGAATCCTTTCGACCAGGTTAGAAGCAATCATAGCACCTGGCTAGTGACGCTCTGTATATACAACCTTCCACCTTGGCTATATATGAAGCGGTCGTACATCCAGATGCCACTACTGATCCAAGGGCCAAGACAACCTAGGAATGACATTGATGTGTTTCTAGAACCAGTGATCGATGAACTAGTGGAGATGTTTGAAAAAGGTGTGAAGGATGTTTGGGGCAAGTACAAAAATGAACATGTCATGATCAAGGCAGTACTTATCGCTACAATCATCGACCGCCAGGGCGAGGTTGCTTGTCCGGAGAGAAGACAAAAGGCTATACTAGATGTGTCGAGTGCTTGGACGACACCGATGCGGTACATCTACCAAAGAACTCAAAGATTGTTTATATGGGACACCGTAGGTTCCTACCTAAGGATCACCCTTACTACAGGAATAGAAAAGATTTTGACGGGACTATTGAGAAACACTTACCTCCAAAATATCGAGATAGGCCTGCGATACTTTGAGAAGTCAACAAACTAGATGTTGTCCTTGGGAAGGGGCACTACTACATATTAACTTATCACTATCGCCACTTTCAGTGCCGTAGCGATAGAAGCAATGGTGTGATACTTGCACCGTCGAGGCCTCCTAGGACTAAAACCGGTAGTTCAGACTTCTACCACCGACGGGTTAACAATAGATACGGCAGTGGTATTGGGGTTGCATTTCCTCCATCGCATGAAAAGCTGGGCCGACTGGGATACACATTTTGCCCACCGGCCCTAAAGTAGCGTTTGGTCAACCGGTGGTAAATTCAACGTGAGTGTTGGACTGCCTCAATTTCCAAGGGTGTCAAATCACCATTACTTCCACCGCCTGAAGCCTTTGAGCCACGTACCCACTGCTCTATATATACTTCTAGCCCGGTGCCCTTTGAAATGACCCCTCTTGTTCATCCATCATCCCCTTCTCTTCCAATCTACAAAGAAAATATCAGACAGTCCCATCAAGTTTTCAAGCAGCTCATCGTCTAGCGAGGACGAATTGCCTTCCCACCACTCCTCCGAGGAGAACGTCGTCTCCGATGACGGGATGTCTAATTATAGTCCTCTATGGAGCTCCGAGAAGAAGGACCCAGAGGAGGAGGACGAGGACGAGGACGATGCCGACACCGACGCCAAAGACGATGACGACTCTGGCGATGACTCCGACGACTCCGACTCTGACTCTGACTTTGCCTCGCCTCCTCCCAAGCGAGCAAGGATTAAGTTGTTTATAGTTAGTATAAGTAGTTTTAATAGTTTAGGTTAGTTATTATGCTTCTGGATGAGTACAATCATATACTCGTCCAAATTTGTATCTATATGTTAGATATATATAATCAATCAATGAAAAAAAATTCTATTCGTGCAGATTTGATCTCTTCAATGCCACCTTTTTTATATGCAATGCAAAGCAAGTTCTTTCCAATACTACTTCCAAATGCTAGTACACAGATTTGATCTCTCAAAAAATGTTTTTTAATTTTTCTGTATATGTATGAATGAAAAGAAAAAAAACACTATCATGTACGGTTGCAGTTGTTTCTAGGAGCATCTAAAAGCAATTTATCCGCTGACAATCGCCATATTATAGCGTTGGATTAGCGTGGAATGGTCAGCTTAATACGAACATTGTTTAACTTATCTTGTGCCATCCATTCTTGCTACCGATCAATCTGGACCATCCATTTGGCAACAAACCTATAAGCGCCCAGCCCATTCCCATCTCCCCTCGAGTCCTATCGGCACCTTGGTGGTGGTTTGACCAACTAAAAAACCCCAATACGAATTAGTTGTCCCCACCCGTTGTTGCTTCATCTTCATTCTCTCCACCCATTGGTTCATCTTCATTTTGACCCGTTGCCTGTACTTGCCCTGCCTCGAGCACCTTGCATTGTCATCGTGGACAACGCCCCGTGAAGGTTAGATGGATTCAGTCGGACCCTATTTGCATTTGGTTCCAATTGGTTTTGGGTTTGGTATCAGTTTCGTTCATATTAGGAATTTCTTCATTGCAACAGATGTCTTACGTTGGAAGAAGCCATTTCAATGCGAGCAACCTTGCGTTTTGGTGGCTAGGGGTGGCACCAGGATCCCAGATGATGTTGTTTGCTGCTTGGGGATGGAGCATTCACCCCGATCAACTGTTGATTGTTGAAGCCACTGTTCATCACCTTCTCGGACCACAAAATTTGACAAGAATTGTTCAAGATCCTATTTGTGGAGAGATTTTTGTGCTTTGCAGGACTGGATAGGAAGTAGACATACCTTATAGATACAATATGTCCATGGACGGAGATGCTGTCATCTTCTCTATGGTTCACTACCTCTAGCTTTTGGGACCGCATCAACCAATTGAGTACCTTAGCAACAACGTACCCATCCGACATTAAGTCTTAAAAATTATGAAACTTTTATGTTAATGAAGCTTATATGTACTGACGAAACCTCTGGATTAGTATGTATGAGTATTGCATAATCGTTGAAATATTACTTCGGTTGAACTGTTAATGGAATCAGTTGGTTTTTATTGTGGTCCACATGTACACCTCTATGTAAGCACAGAGTTTCCAAAATAGGCCTTCTTCTACAGGCGGATAGTACCCTAAACTTGCGGTGACACAACATTTCATCTTGGCAGGATTGTGAGGGATTTGAAGGATGTTTTGGCACCTGGGCAGGAGGCAAAAGCATAGACAAAAGACCTAGGCCAACCTCTTCACTGACAGTGTGCAACACTTTTAACCTTGACTGCTCCATGGCCGCATCTAGCTCTAACTCCTCCCAGTGGTTGGCACCATCCTAGGGTGCCGTTGTGAGAAAAACACTGGCTTCTAGCAGAGGAGGCTACAACGGGAGGGGGCTGCCCATCCTGTGCCATGTCGAGAACCACCCCTACGCATACCAGCCACCACTTTTGTGTCACTACGACTTGAAGACGCCTCGGTGCATTTCGTGGAGTGATGGAAACCAAGGACGTCGGTACCACATATGCTATAGGGCAAATAATGTAACTCGATTTCTTTCTTGTTCATTTTGTTTTCACAATGCAAATACTGAAATCCCACTGTAGTTATGGTAATTTGATTTTTTTGTAGCCTGACTTAGATTGCGGGTTCTTTAAGTGGCATGATCCCCAATATGGAAAATTTCTGAGGACTTTGATTTTGGATTTACGTAACAAGATTTGGGAGCTAAAGATGGAGACCAATGTTACAACAAATGAAGAACATCTGTAGGAGGAGAAAGAGATTATGCCACAGATTGTAGAAATGGTCAGGGTTCCAACAAAGATGATGGAAGATTTTGTACCTTTGAGAAAGAAATGTGCTTCATGTTCTTCTTTCACCTATTTTGTACTTACAATAGTTCTTGGCATGTTCATTAGCAAGTTGCTTAGTTCACTGCAGTAGATTCAAGTATCTGAATTTATGATGTATCGGACTGAAATCTGTCACTTTTGTACAACTATTGTTAAACTAAATGCAGGGTGGTTATCCAGGTGTTCAATTTATTGAAATGTAAATGCTAGTACATCCAAGTATCAATTGATGTGTCGGACTGAAATCCCTCACTATTATACAACTATTGTTGAACTAAATGCAAGGTGATTAATTAGGTGTTCAATTTATTGAACTATAAATGATAGTAGATCCAAGTATCAATTAATGTGTTGGAGGCATCCTACTTTCCTGGACATTGGGCCCTGGTACAGGGGCATCCAATTTATTGAACTGTATAGACACTCCTACGGTCCTACCACACCTTCCTCCCATCCATTCCCCACTCTGCTCCTTGCTCTGCTTCACCCTGCTAGCGTCGGACGAAAGGTAGCCTCTCGCGTGCTCATTGCTCCTTCACCTCCAACCTCGCCGGCGCACAAATCTTCAGCGCGTCGTGTCTGCTTCTCTGCTCCATCTGGATCTAAGGTAACTGCACTTGATCTGCTCCTTCACCGAATTCTATATTCCTTTGTATCGCTCTCTCGTGCTCTCTGCTCCTTCACCTCCAACCTAGCTACAATAATTTTGTTGGATCTGCAGATGAAAATGCATCTTCTCGTTCTGGAGTTTGTGGCCTTGTATATCTGTCGAGTGCAATTTGTGAGCCTTATTGTCCTCAGTATTGGTTTACCGAATCAGTGTTTTATGAACAAAGTCGATGAGCTAAATGAAAGTGTACCAATGGATGTGGTTAGGGTTGTACTAGTCAAGGCTCGGGATGACATGGAGATTGACAACGATCCCATGGAGGTCGACAATGATCTGCAGGATATTATGGAGATTCACAACGATCCCATAGAGGTCGACTAGGATCTGCATGGAGAATGATTAATTATGCAACCAATGATGTACATATGAAGGCCTTTTAACTTTTGCATAGTGTCGGCCTAATAAATCTGCATTTTAGCTTTCGGCATGCTTGTCAGCTTGGTAGTGTCCACCTACTTATTCGGTATGAATGTATGGAACTCAAGTTGGATTCCTTTCAATCCGAGAGTACTAGCATTGTGCTTTCCTTATGTTTTCTAAGTGCGTGTTTTGGTCTTCGTCTCAATGTAAATTTGTGTGCCTTATTATTCACCATCGAACTCAAGTTGGCTTCCTTTCAATCTGAGTACTGGAATTGGGCTTTTCTTAGTTTTTTAAGTGCGGGATTTCATGCCTTAGTGTTCATCACCGTATCATACGAAGGTCTCCGGGTGGTAATAGGACCTAGCCGCCGGTGATGGTACTGTGCATTCACCGCCACATAGTTGCAAAATTTCCAATTCAGTGTTTGAACACTCCCACGTGGAACTGATGAAAGTTTGATTCCTGCATGTCGTAAAAGTTACACAGAGAGCAAGTAACCTACTCCAACATCCCCCCTACACCCCTCACCCCACTACCGCCCTCCCTCCCCCCACACACATAGCTTTTCTTTTCCTCATTGCTGTTGTTCGTCATCGCCGCTCCTGTTCATCGGCACTGCTCAGCCCTTGCTCCGTGCTGGTGCACATCGCTAGATTGCCCGCACAGATTCACCGGCGAATGAGCTGCTAATATCAACGGCGTTGCCACTTGTGCTCACTGCCATCAGATCCAAAGGCAAGTGTAATAAGGCCTTACTTGCATCGCCGTCCCTTCTCCTCAAAACTCATCTCCATACTAATGTTTATTGATGCAATTCCACGGCAAGGCAGCCTCATCTCTTCGGCTGGTGGTGTCCTTCTAGATGAAGGAAGGCCCCTAACATGAGGAATGTAGTGGACAACCTCTCAGACGATGTGCTTGTTGACATCTTCCGCTACCTCCCCTCCCGGTCCTTGTGCTGCTGCCAGTGTGTATGTTGCTCCTACAGGCGTGTCATCTCCGACTTCTATCAATGTAAGAAGCTTTCACAAACTGTCATCGGCTTCTTCTATGGCAGCTGGTGGAAGGACAATTGCCACTTCACCAGCATCACCGGTGAACATCCCTCCTTGTCCTTCTTACCCTTCCCCCTTAAAAAAGTCCTAGTCTCAAATTGTTGCAGTGGCCTCATCCTTTGTTGGTGTGCTGGGCATGATGGATTTTGTCACTATGTTGTCTGCAATCCAGTGACCCACAAATGGCATGTACTACCGCATAATATCCGTTCTATTGGTCAGGCTCGCTTAGGTTTTGACCCAACGTACTCGCACTTCCATATGATTGAATTTGTTGAGGTGGAGGGTGCGTGCGTAGGTGTGGAGATCTACTCATCTAAAACTGTAGCATGGATCTTTAAGGAATATGAATGGGCAAGGGTAGTATTGTTCTATGTTCAAAACCGAGAAGTGTTTTTCTTAATTGTTTTATGCACATGCTTGAGTACTCTATGATAGTTGCTGTGGATATGGAGGGAAAGACATGGAGGGCAATTCATAAACTAGGTGGTGCTGAAATGTCCATCCATCAAGCTCAGGGTCACTTGTGTGTGTGTTGTGCTGATTTTTGCAATAGGTCTTGGCTTTTAGTGTGAATACTTGAAGACTATGGTATTGATAACTAGAGTGTGAAGCATGTTGTGGACATGGAGGAACTGTTTGTCTGCAGGAATATTAAAGTTTGTTCTGAGCTTTGTGATGAGGAGTACAGAGTGATTATAGTTCACCTAGAATGAAATTTCATTTTCCTTGCTGGGAAGGATAGAACATTGATTGCATATGACATGGACCGTAGAAAGGTTCATGTCATCCATGCCCATGTCATCCGCTTTTGTAGATCAAGAGGGCATTTTCATATGAACATGCCTTACTATCTTCCTTATGTTCCCTTGTTCATGGAGTCATTAGTAGATCAGTAAAGGTGCATTTCCTGCATTTCGTCATCACAACAGTCTTTGTTCAGGTAGACAGTTGTTTTCATTCTATGTATGTATAGGCCAATTTTGGCTTGATAACTAAAGGAATGGTTTGTTCAATATTATTAATTCTGCTGCTTTGTTTAGGTTGTGGATCAGAGATGAATAAGAGGGGTTCCATGTTTCATTGGCTACCAATCCGAAGAATGCACTAATTATATTCATTTTGCCTTGCAAGCAGGAGTGCCACATAGAAAGAGCACATCTATGCTGTTTCGTTATGTAACTCTGTATACATAGTACCTTTAGTATGCTCTATATACAGCTTGTGTTAGGACATCAGTTGAGAAAGATGTTATGGTAGCATCCATTGTTATTGTAAAAAGTACTCTTGTTTGTGAACATGATTTTATGGATGTAATGATTATATATCTGTATGCTTTGTGTTCATGAAGCTATTAAGGGCACAGCCGAATTAGTTACTATTATGAAACTGGATGAAATTCTATCACCGTCGCTATACGTATGATGTGGCAAGGATCAAAAGTATATCACCGTCGAATCCTTTAGTAAGCCGACACCGACTAAACGATCATCAAAGGCGAATCATGGTGCAAGGCGACGGTGACCATGACCTTTGTACTGGCGGATCATACGCTGAAGTGACGGTGCTGTTAACCTCTACGCTGGTGTCTCGGCTATTGAACCGATAGTGAACCCACACTGCTGATAGTCGGGTCAAAGTACAAGGTGACGGTGCTGGTGACCACAACACAGGCAGTTGATGTGCCCACACGATGGTTTTGATAGCCTTGACACAGTCGGATCATTTGCCATTGTGGCGGTGTTAGTGTACATTTACAGCTGGGTCATGCTCCAATACGATTGAAGTAAGGACCTAATCGTGGATGGATCATAAGCCAATCGGCGGTGTTAGTGTACACCGCAGTCGGTCCCACATGTGTAACACCCTAAATTTTGCATATTTTTGAAATAGGACAAAGTGATTAATTTTGTATTTTGTGGGAATTTGAATTTAGGAAGTAATATTTTTTTATGAAATTAAAAGTAAATATAAGGATAGAAACATGTTGATGCATTCATGCTGATGCATATTTATTTCTGTGATGGGTGGTTTTGTTTCAAATGCTAAAAGGTTTTAAAAACCTTTTGAAAATGAGTTTGGAAATTGATTTGGAAAAAGATAAAGGAAATATTTTCCCTCCCTTTCTCTTCCACAATTCGGCCTGTTGGCCATTCTTTTCCCGCCGGCCTGGCTGGCCTGCTGGCCCAACTCAACCGCCGGCCCACGCGCCTTCTCTTTACCCTCCCCCGTTACCTTCCTGGGCCGGCCCAGTCTGGCTGGCAACTGCCGCCGCGCCCTCCTCCTTCCCTTAGTCGCTGACCGCTCGGCCCCACGCGTCAGCCCCGTCCTCCACCTCCGAGCGTCCCGCGCCTGCACCCGTTCCAAGCAGCAACCGCCGCAACGCTCCACTTCGCGACGTGGGCGCGTTGCCCCGCTCCCCAGCCTCTTTAAATGTGGACCCGAGCCCGTCACCGCAACCCTGCTGTCTCCCCGCTCCCGTTTTCACGTTTTCCTGTGTATGAAGAAGCAGCACCCACCGCAGCAGCGCCGAGTTCCGCCGTCCGTCTCGCCGCGCAGACAGCCGTCCCCGTGCCGCGTTCGTCCCCGATTGAAGTCGCGGTGAGATTCTCCTTGTTCCCCTCTCTCTCTCGGTGCCTTCAATTTGATGAACCGTGGCCTCTAGGGCTCTAATCGCGTGCGCCATGGAGCTCCTTGCCGCCGGCCATGTCCGCCACCTTGTCAGCCACGTCCTCCGGCCGCCGTATCGGCCCAAACGTGTTCGCCTGCTTCCCCTCTCTGTCCCGGTGCTCACGGTTCATCGAACCGTGGACCGTGGCCCCCGAACCGTGCACACCGGCGAGCTTCACGCCGCCGGCCATGGAGAGCCACCGCGGGAGCTACTGTTCCGGCCGGCCACCCTTTTTTCTCTCTCCCCGGAACGATTTCTGGCCGTTCATTTCAAATCCGACGGCTCACGTTAGAAGATACCCCTTCGCGGGTGATTTTGCTTTAGAGCCCCTCGGTTTTCAGAAAATAGAACCCACAGTCCCTAGCGCACTTCGCTGATTACGCTTTCTCGTTTTGAAAACGTAAAGTGCACTGTTCTTGTTCAAAATACGTTTTCAGTATTTACAGAAATGCCATTCGAACTGTTTCGCTTATAAAATTGTCGTTTTAGCTCCGAATTGGTCCATTCAAATCGCGTTATCTTCGTAATTTCATAAGCTACATGTTGGAGCTACTGTTAGTCAAGTTTGGAACTTTTTAAATTCATGATTAGATTTAACTAAATATAGGGCTATAGGAAAACCCGTTTTAATCATAACTTTCGCATTTTAGCTCCGTTTTTCGTGAACTTCGCGTTGACGTGATCATAGCGAAACGTAGATTAGTTTTACAGACATTTTATCTTGATTTCAATACTGTTGGTGTACTGTTCTAATGATAGGAATGTTTGCTTTGCATGAATGCTTTTGGAATGTTGTATGTTGCCGTGTTGGTCGCGCTCAGACGGTGAGGAAAACGTTGGAGACCAAGAACTCTTCGACGACCAGCAGGACCAGCACGAGTTTGTGAACCAAGGCAAGTATAACATGGGCCTTCCTTGATGTCCTATTTCACTTTAATCAATTACTCATTTGCATGTGTCTAATTTTGATACCCGTAAGGACATCCTAGTGATTGTTATCCTGTTCCTTGTCTCCTATGGGTTAAATGCATATGGGTAGATTGCTAGTGCTCTAACTGAACTTGATATACATGTTGATGAATAATACTATGGAACAAAGTGAGTAACATGATTTATAACAACTGTTCCATAGGGCGAAAGTGCAAATGACCTTTGTTCATGTTGCTCCCGGCCCTCCATAAGGACTTATCTGTCGGCAAAAGCTGGGACTGACAGTGCAACCGGGAGAGTCATATGGCTCTGACTTTAGCTCAGTAATAGGATCTTTCCTAACTAGTTAGCGGTTACCTTTTTGGCGCAAATGGGGCTTGCCACTTTGGGTATAGGGCTGCCTCTGTTCCTATGAGTATAGCCGCGATGGATTTGTGCCATAGGAAAGGGGGGTTCCTACATCTGCCTGCCAAGGAAACCTAGCGGCCCTAACTTGTTAGGGAAACATATGAAATGGCTTCATAGTGTACCCTGCCCGCTCACCTTGGTAGTGACATGGGAGTAATTAACCCGGGCATATGGGGATCACGACTCGCGGTGAATGTGCACCACCTCTGCAGAGGGTAACAAACTGTTATAACAGCCGTGCTCATGGTTACGAGCGGCCCAGAAAACTCACAGAATAACCGGATACTTGATGATGATCATTTAAGTTGTTCTATGATGAAATTTGGTAAACCTGACCTTGATATATGTTCTTATGGGAATTAAATGGGAGCTTAAGCATAACTTGATTATACTTGAGAATAAAAGTTTGACCTATTAAAAATGCTTACTGCAGTAAACCAGAGTCTATCCTTTTTGAGCTTCATAACCCCATGTTAGCTTGCTAAGTACGGAATGTACTTACACTTGTTTATTTTCTTTACTTGGATAAAAATCCTGGATGGGTAACAGATGACAATGGGTATGAGGATTTCCCGGAGGATTATTAGGCTTGTGGTCAACCAGTTGACCTTCCCTGTGATGACGGCCACGAGAGTTTTATTATCTTTTTATTATTCCGCTGTGATGTATAAGACTAAGTTTTATTATAACTCTGATGTATGAGACACCGTGATGATACTTTATGTAATTTGTCAGCTTGTGTGTGTGATTGATTCCTGGGCACACATGAGTTTTGTGCATTCAATTTTATCCTTAAAATTGGGTGTGACAAATTGGTATCAGAGCAGTGTTGACTGTAGGACGCAAGCCTAGTTAGAAACTGGTCGTTTTAAGGTTTAGATGTTGTTACAAAAACCCTTGCTCTATGAACCTTGATATTTTCTTCTCTACTATATCTCTATCTTTGCTATTCGTCTCTACCTTGTTGCTTATTTTAAAGACTTTGTTCTCATCTTCACTTCTTGGTTTGTTATGCTTTTAGAACGGTTCCTCACCACTTTCTTGCGTAATCATAAGACGAGTCTTCAGATTGTTACCCCTAGTACAATAAGAACGATAGTATCGCAAGTCGAGTTAATGATTGAGTTGTGCATCTCCACTGCTTGTTGAATTGTCATTATGCTTATGGTTGTTTTGAATCTTTGTAATGATTGCAATGATCTTGTTGGGTGTTCCCACAATTTCATTTAGTCATAGGTCTAAGGCATAAGGATTAATGAAATAAATAGTCGGGTTTTGGTTTTCTTCTGTTTTCCCTATCCTGTCTTTTCGGAGCAGTCTGCATTCCTCGGCTTATAACTCTGATGTCGGATGACCAAAAATCATGAGAAAATTCTGGACAAAAGTAGACTTCAATATCTTTCTCTGAGCGCAAGAATTAGCTTGATAGCTATGTTGTTTATGGAGATACAAAAATCACAAGGCGAGGCATCTGTGCTGTTTGGAATCTGGAGTAGTTTCTGTTGTGCACTGTTTTCGACCAAGCTAACTGAGGAATTTGGAAAAGTGTTCTATAAGGAAGATGTGGAAAATTTGATAAGGTTTCCAACGATGTAAGCTACAACTTCATTGGATTAACAGAACGGGAGTTACAGCTGTTTTACTGCACTGCTGTTTTTCATCTCGCGAGGAATTTCAGGTTTCTTGTCCATATACAAGAGTAACGTTGGGATGTCAGAACATTTTGATACAAGTTAGCACATCTAAAAGAAGTAGATGTAAGCTATACTTTGGTGTCCCCTAGTTCATCTTTTCTTAAGGGGGGTAGCCAAGTGAAGAATTTGCAAGCCGAAGTGTCCTACGTTCTTGTTTGCGCAGCGGAAGCGTGGTGGTATCCAAAGATGTGAGAGAAACTCAGAGTCTCAATGAGGTTTGGTTAAAGGTTCAACGAAGGTTTATCCGAGATCATTAAGATTTTGGTAGAGCTACTAGAGAAGCTTTTAAGTTAGTTTGGATCAAGAATCTACAAGACATCTTCACTAAGTTGGTCTTGAATTGGTGATATCCTCGTTGGAAGGAAAATTGATTATGACTTGGAAAAGTGCTATCACTTGGAGAAGCAAAAGTCATGACCGATGCCCTTAGCAATGGGAGTGGTGCTAAGAAGGTTCGGATGACACCAAGGATCAAGAATTGTATTCCAAGTTCGAGCAACTTAACCGGAATCATTCATGTTTTGAAGATTGGTGGAAGAATCTCCTTCTGACCAATAAAGTAAGGAATTTTCGTCGGAAGGTGGGTATTTTAAGAAAAAGAATTGGTATTGTGGACTCAAAAGGAAAGGTGGCCTAGTGATTGGAGTTACCTGAGTATCGTTTGGAGTATCAATAAGAACCTTATAATCAGTTGGACAAGATACTTGGAGTAAGATCAACAGATATGCAAGGTAAAGTGGGATCCTTATCAAGACGATTGGACTACACGAGTAAGTAAAGGAGAATCTAAAGACGGAGTATCCCTATCTCTCAGTCGCCGTCATCCGAATCTCGAGGACGAGATTCATCTTAAGGGGGGTAGAATTGTAACACCCTAAATTTTGCATATTTTTGAAATAGGAGAAAGTGATTAATTTTGTATTATGTGGGAATTTGAATTTAGGAAGTAATATTTTTTTATGAAATTAAAAGTAAGTATAAGGATAGAAACATGTTGATGCATTCATGCTGATGCATATTTATTTCTGTGATGGGTGGTTTTGTTTCAAATGCTAAAAGGTTTTAAAAACCTTTTGAAAATGAGTTTGGAAATTGATTTGGAAAAAGATAAAGGAAATATTTTCCCTCCCTTTCTCTTCCGCAATTCGGCCTGTTGGCCATTCTTTTCCCGCCGGCCTGGCTGGCCTGCTGGCCCAACTCAACTGCCGGCCCGCGCGCCTTCTCTTTACCCTCCCCCGTTACCTTCCTGGGCCGGCCCAGTCTGGCTGGCAACTGCCGCCGCGCCCTCCTCCTTCCCTTAGTCGCTGACCGCTCGGCCCCACGCGTCAGCCCCGTCCTCCACCTCCGAGCGTCCCGCGCCTGCACCCGTTCCAAGCAGCAACCGCCGCAACGCTCCACTTCGCGACGTGGGCGCGTTGCCCCGCTCCCCAGCCTCTTTAAATGTGGACCCGAGCCCGTCACCGCAACCCTGCTGTCTCCCCGCTCCCGTTTTCACGTTTTCCTGTGTACGAAGAAGCAGCACCCACCGCAGCAGCGCCGAGTTCCGCCGTCCGTCTCGCCGCGCAGACAGCCGTCCCCGTGCCGCGTTCGTCCCCGATTGAAGTCGCGGTGAGATTCTCCTTGTTCCCCTCTCTCTCTCGGTGCCTTCAATTTGATGAACCGTGGCCTCTAGGGCTCTAATCGCGTGCGCCATGGAGCTCCTTGCCGCCGGCCATGTCCGCCACCTTGTCAGCCACGTCCTCCGGCCGCCGTATCGGCCCAAACGTGTTCGCCTGCTTCCCCTCTCTGTCCCGGTGCTCACGGTTCATCGAACCGTGGACCGTGGCCCCCGAACCGTGCACACCGGCGAGCTTCACGCCGCCGGCCATGGAGAGCCACCGCGGGAGCTACTGTTCCGGCCGGCCACCCTTTTTTCTCTCTCCCCGGAATGATTTCTGGCCGTTCATTTCAAATCCGACGGCTCACGTTAGAAGATACCCCTTCGCGGGTGATTTTGCTTTAGAGCCCCTCGGTTTTCAGAAAATAGAACCCACAGTCCCTAGCGCACTTCGCTGATTACGCTTTCTCGTTTTGAAAACGTAAAGTGCACTGTTCTTGTTCAAAATACGTTTTCAGTATTTACAGAAATGCCATTCGAACTGTTTCGCTTATAAAATTGTCGTTTTAGCTCCGAATTGGTCCATTCAAATCGCGTTATCTTTGTAATTTCATAAGCTACATGTTGGAGCTACTGTTAGTCAAGTTTGGAACTTTTTAAATTCATGATTAGATTTAACTAAATATAGGGCTATAGGAAAACCCGTTTTAATCATAACTTTCGCATTTTAGCTCCGTTTTTCGTGAACTTCGCGTTGACGTGATCATAGCGAAACGTAGATTAGTTTTACAGACATTTTATCTTGATTTCAATACTGTTGGTGTACTGTTCTAATGATAGGAATGTTTGCTTTGCATGAATGCTTTTGGAATGTTGTATGTTGCCGTGTTGGTCGCGCTCAGACGGTGAGGAAAACGTTGGAGACCAAGAACTCTTCGACGACCAGCAGGATCAGCACGAGTTTGTGAACCAAGGCAAGTATAACATGGGCCTTCCTTGATGTCCTATTTCACTTTAATCAATTACTCATTTGCATGTGTCTAATTTTGATACCCGTAAGGACATCCTAGTGATTGTTATCCTGTTCCTTGTCTCCTATGGGTTAAATGCATATGGGTAGATTGCTAGTGCTCTAACTGAACTTGATATACATGTTGATGAATAATACTATGGAACAAAGTGAGTAACATGATTTATAACAACTGTTCCATAGGGCGAAAGTGCAAATGACCTTTGTTCATGTTGCTCCCGGCCCTCCATAAGGACTTATCTGTCGGCAAAAGCTAGGACTGACAGTGCAACCGGGAGAGTCATATGGCTCTGACTTTAGCTCAGTAATAGGATCTTTCCTAACTAGTTAGCGGTTACCTTTTTGGCGCAAATGGGGCTTGCCACTTTGGGTATAGGGCTGCCTCTGTTCCTATGAGTATAGCCGCGATGGATTTGTGCCATAGGAAAGGGGGGGTTCCTACATCTGCCTGCCAAGGAAACCTAGCGGCCCTAACTTGTTAGGGAAACATATGAAATGGCTTCATAGTGTACCCTGCCCGCTCACCTTGGTAGTGACATGGGAGTAATTAACCCGGGCATATGGGGATCACGACTCGCGGTGAATGTGCACCACCTCTGCAGAGGGTAACAAACTGTTATAACAGCCGTGCTCACGGTTACGAGCGGCCCAGAAAACTCACAGAATAACCGGATACTTGATGATGATCATTTAAGTTGTTCTATGATGAAATTTGGTAAACCTGACCTTGATATATGTTCTTATGGGAATTAAATGGGAGCTTAAGCATAACTTGATTATACTTGAGAATAAAAGTTTGACCTATTAAAAATGCTTACTGCAGTAAACCAGAGTCTATCCTTTTTGAGCTTCATAACCCCATGTTAGCTTGCTAAGTACGGAATGTACTTACACTTGTTTATTTTCTTTACTTGGATAAAAATCCCGGATGGGTAACAGATGACAACGGGTATGAGGATTTCCCGGAGGATTATTAGGCTTGTGGTCAACCAGTTGACCTTCCCTGTGATGACGGCCACGAGAGTTTTATTATCTTTTTATTATTCCGCTGTGATGTATAAGACTAAGTTTTATTATAACTCTGATGTATGAGACACCGTGATGATACTTTATGTAATTTGTCAGCTTGTGTGTGTGATTGATTCCTGGGCACACATGAGTTTTGTGCATTCAATTTTATCCTTAAAATTGGGTGTGACAACATGCCAACGGTGAAGGCTATGACCATCACTGTCGATAGCTTACTACCGAGGCTGAAATTGGACTGCGATATGGGTTACGACGCGGCTGTGAAAGGTGCGAGTGTAATAGTGGGGGACGGGGCAGTAGCAGCGCCTGATTAGAGCGTCTGGAAGAAAAAAATCAGTTTTCTAGAAACTACCTTATTGGGTAGTGCTGAGTGTACGCCACTATCTTGATCCCATGCACACAACTAAAAACATGTCCGGTAACACACGTAACACCTTGATGGACACCGGGGGGACATTGAATGATTCACTAGCCACACACTTGGACATGCAACACTTGGGAATCAAGAAGGAGCTGCATCTCGTGGCGCCAGAGGATGGCCAGTTCGATCATCCGGTTGCGTCATGGACCTTGAAGAAGGAAGAAAAGCGTGTGCTTATTTCTTTCTTCAATGAACTAAGTCCCGATGGGTTACTGTGCGAACCCAAAGATGCTAGTGAACATGAGAGAACTCAAGTTCAACTCTGTCTATATGAAGGCCCATGACTGTTATGTTATTATGACTCAGCTGCTCCCTATTGCCCTACGTGGTATCCTACCCCAAAAGTCGGTGCCCCAATCATAAAGCTATGCTCGTTCTTCAACGCAATCTCACAAAAGGTCATTCATGTGTCCACGCTGGACCAGCTGCAGCGGGACATAGCGGAAACTCTCTGCAGGCTTGAGATGCATTTCTCGCCGACTTACTTTGATATCTCAGTGCATCTGCTCGTTCATCTTGTTGACCAAATTAGAGCCCTTGGCCTAATGTACCTGCATCAGATGTTCCCTTTCGAAAGATTGATGAAAGTTTTTAGTAGATATGTTAGGAACAGATTCAGACCAGAAGGGGCATAGTTGAAGGATGGTCAATGGAGGAGGACATTGAGTTCTGCACATATTATCTGGACATTAATAGGGTCGGAGTTCTAGAATCTCATCACGAGGGAAGACTAGGTGGCAGTGGAACGATCGGGGAGAAACCTATAGAAGCCGTCTAATGGAACAATGACTAAACACCTAAGTTCCTAAGTTTCCAGTGGTTCATATGCATTCTAGTGTCATATTGGTCTCAAACTTTTTCTTAAGCTAGCACGTGCCACGGGTGAAGGAAACACCAAGTTTGGGATTTTTCTAAGATGGTTTGGTACTTTCTTCGGTTTAATTGAATTTCCACGTGACGTCACTAATTAATTAGAGGTTGAACTAAGCCTACCCACAAAACAATCCGGAATAGTGCTAAACTTTTCCTCGGGGTCTTATGTACCCTAGGGACCAATTTTTAGTCGAGGTGGATGCAAATTCTGGTGTGTCCAACATGTAATTGGGCCTTTTGTCCCATTTAGCACAAAGAAAAATATAATAATAAAGAAAATGATTAGAAAAACCTAATATCTTGTGTGGGGCCATAATTTGGGTGTACATGCTTGCAAAAAAAAATTCAAGCCATTTGGACATAGGCGGTACATACCTGCTTCACAAACCTATAGAAGCCGTCTAATGGAACCATGGCTAAACACCTAGGTTCCCAAGGTTCCAGTGGTTCATATGCATTCCGGTGTCATATTGGTCTCAAACTTTTTTTTAGGCTAGCACGTGCCACGGGTGAAGGAAACACTAAGTTTGAGATTTTTTTGAGATGGTTTGGTGCTTTCTTCGGTTTAATTGAACAATGATAAAATTCTAGTTGTTCATATGCTTGTTTCAGCTATACCAGTGACACGATCTCGATACACAAATATTGACGTTGTGGACTATGTAAGTACCCTCCACGCACGATATTATAACTAACTACTCTCTCGATACACAAATAGTTAACTTTTGAACATTTCCCATGATTTATGCAGGTGTGTAGCAAAATATTGCTTAAACAGAAAAAATGGTCATATAGCCTTCTTGGACCTCGAGCTAGTCAACGAGAAAACATGTGGAGGAATGGAAGGAAATAAAGTGGAAGATCTGATGGTAACATTGATTGCCATTTTCGAAGCTTTCAAGATGAATAATAAAACCGAAATACTTCTAGCCTACAACTGCAGTATGTGTTCTCTGCTCTTATTTTTATGCTTCTTTTTTTAGTTATGATTATTCGCTAATAACTAGGATTTTGTGATTGTAGCAACCATTTTGTCTTCATTATTATCAATATTCGCAAAAATCGTATCGAGGTGTGGGGCTCGAGGAAAAAGGAACTTTCTTTGCTTGATCCCCTAATCAAAGTGCTGAATGAGTAAGTGAACCTAATAACATATTATTTTGTAATCGCACATAGCACATTCTAATGTTGCCCCTTTTTCATACTTTATGATGTGGCACAGTGTCCAGGGAACAATAATCGGTGGGACAAAGGTCCCATTCCAGGTTGCACTAATGCAATTAGAGACTCAAAACCAGCAGGCGGGAAACAATGAATGCGTGTCTACATAATATGGGCATTGCTATGCTACCTCGGTGTGAAATCGGAGCACGCAGATGCTTTGGTGTGTATAATCCCCATTTCATGCATATCTGCTAATTCAACAAAACAATCTACTGTTATCTCTTACATTTGTGCCTTTTGATATCATCTTTTTTTTGAATGGTAACGCAAGAAATTTAAACATCAAAGGCTGTTAGACATGGAGATCTTAGCACTGTCATCGGATCTAGCAGCCTTCATCCTATCCGAGTGCTTGGAATTTAATGGAACATTCCCATTGCACAGTCCGTGAAGTTCAAGAACTAGTACGGGCCTGAGTGGCTCGCTAGACTATTGTAATTTCTTTTTTTATTTTGAGGGATCGAGATCTTGATAAGTACATTTGAACTGTAACTATAACATCTATAATGTTTAATATTGATGGACCTGCGAATATAAAGCAAAACCCGATTACACAAAAAAATAAAATAAAATAAATTATAAAACAATAAAATGCGAAAAAGAAATCACTGCCGGTTAGCACAAAATTGGCAGTGATGGTAAAGAGGGCACTATCGGTTGATGGCTCAAGCCAGTAGTGTTTGTCGAGCCATCACTGTCGGCTTGACATACAAACCGGCAGTGTTGTTGAAGCCAACATAGCTGGTTTGAGCCACCAACCAACAGTGATGGCTTGATCAACACAGCCGCCTTGAGCCATCAACCGATAGTGTTGGCTTGCTCTACATTGCCGACTTGAGCCACCAGCCAACAGTGTAGGCTTGCTCAACACTGCCGGCTTGAGTCACCAGCCGACAGTGTTGCTTTTACCATCACGGTCGGTTAAGGCTACAAACCGATAGCGTTGTTCAACTAGACACTGCCGGGTGGAGCCAGGAACCGACAGTCTTGCATGTAGATGAGTGTCGGTTTTTTAGGAACCGGCAGTGATGTCAACCCCATCACTGCTGGTATGCCACTGTCGGTTCAAAATCCGACAGTGAAGGGGATTTTTGAACCGACAGTGATATGAAGATCATCACTGCTGGTATGCCACTGTCGGTTCAAAATCCGACAGTGAAGGGGGTTTTTGAACCGACAGTGATATGAAGATTTGGGGTAGTGTTTTATGTTGGCTTCAATCTCTCCCTAGCTCTTTTCCTTTCTTGAAAATTAATTCAAAGAGATATAGAACCTTCCAATCATAGTACACGGCTGAGTGCATGTCAATTCAGCATCTTAATATACAAGGAGTAAAAGTTTTGAAACAAACAAGAATTGAGTAGCTAGTAGTACTTAAAAGCACAGCCTGTCTGATTCAAATTGATCCAATTAATTCAGCACAACCAAGATATGTGAATTCAGATGTTTGAAATCAAGAGCACTGTACCGTAAGCCTTCCAAAACCATTGTAGAACTGTCACTGAATCTAGGCTACTAAAGTCTAGAGACAACTATCAGCACACATCACATATTCCAAAAAACTTAAATTCACCAGAAACACAGCTGCAGATAGGCACATATATCAGAAGTAACGAAACTTCTAAGTAACCTGAATATGCTAGGTACACACTAATTATTCTAGCTCAACAACTTCCACAATCCAGATGTTCAAGTTATGGTTACTTTTACAATTTGCCTCTCTTGACCCACAAATTGTGATCAACACTAGCAGGCCTAGATGAATAGTGTAGCAAGCTATGTTTTTTTACATCATAAAAATTACTAGAAAATATGATAATTTTATCTGATCATGGCAATTAACATATAAAAATAACTCATATACGCAAAAGATTTGCGTACCACTGTATTAAGAAGAAGAGTTTAAAAATATACAGAGCGCCAAAGTAGGTCAACCTAAAAGAGCCAGAAGCTGGACCATCCTAGCAAAAGGCTCTACTTTCGATATTACATAAATGGAAAATAACCAAAACCGACGCAGTGCTGCGACCTAGGAGGTGACCTTACGATTTCGCGGCTGCCTTGACGAGTCCTTTCACTACTGGAAACTTAAAATTCCCTGTCGGTTAAAGACAAACCGACAGGAAAATTGTATATTTCTGTCGGTTACCTACGAACCGACAAAAAAATAATGAAACCGACATAATAAATATAATTTTACTGTCGGTTTTCTAGCTACCGACGAAAAAATATACAGTTTTTCTGTGTGTTTTGGTGACACAGACGGAAAAATTCATTTTGACGAACGCTGGAGAATGAAACGCGCAGCCAACTTGGGCCTGGGCTGTGTTGGCCTTTCAGCCGGCCCAACAGCGGGCGGGTTATGCCGCGAACATATAAAAGCGGCGCCCCAAACCCTAGCACCACACTCTGTCTCTCTTCCTCTCCCACCCATTCGCCGCCTCCTGCACTTCATGAGACCACGACGACGGGAGATCCGGTTCTCGGCTCGCTCGCCCCATGACAGCACGACCCCCAACCGGCGGCGCCTCCTCCGGTCACCAAGCTACGGCGCCTCCTCCTGTCACCAAGCAGCGGCGCCCTCCCTGCTAGACCCCAAGTGGTGGCGCGCAAGGCTTGGGCGGCGACGACGGTGGATCTGACTCCCTTGCGCGGCCCCAAGCAGCAGCATCCCCGGTACGAGCGGCATCCCTGGTACGACCGGCGACTATCCTGCTACCTCGCGGCCCAAGCAGCAACGGCGCCCCCGCCCCCGGATCTGACTCCGACGACGGCAGATCGGGCACCCTCACGTCGTCTCCACCTCGTTTTGGGTCTACGACGGCGGATCCGGCTACCTCGCGTGCTCTCCATGTTCCTGGTCAAGCCAACACTAGCTCCACGCTCGAGGAATGTTGTGGTGCCGTGCGTCCAGCAGCTCCTCTCTGATTGTCCGGCGTTGTCTTTTCATCCTGCAGGTTCTAAATCTCGTCTCTCCCAATCTCATATCTCCAATTTTTTGTATGCATATATCCACACAGAAACCAGCCAAAAACCTCCCGATTTTTGTAGTATTATGAAATATATATTTGTATATCTCCACACATAAACCAGCCGGAAACGAGATCCTTCTCCACTCTGAACTAAAAATCAATCTAGCTGATAGATTAATGCAATGCAAACACAGTTGTAGCATGAATGTACGTGTTGTCATTTATTCTCATAATTTATTGGCCTGATGAGTTACTGAGTCCTGATTGTGTATTCAACATAATACTATGTGTGGCTATCAAAGTTGTTTTTCTTTCTCTAGCCTTTGCATAATTTTGTGTTCTGTAGGGAGAAGTAAGGAACTGAAAAACTTGAATTATACTGAGTGATGTAAAGGTACACTTGATAATACTGTCAGCACACTATAGTCTCTCCCATCGGCCTAGTTTTTATACCATAAGTAGCATATGTTTCATGCAATGGGTGTTTTAGATTTTGGTAAATTAGCATTGGTGTTTTCTGTTTGGTCAGTACGAAGGAATTGGAAAGGCCAACCTTTGACATGCTATCTTTGACATACATACATTTGCATTATAGGTAAGAGACAACCAAAATGAGCTTTCTGAGGCATGTATTTGTTCTATGCAGTGGATCTTCACTATATACTGAATCAGGGCAAATAAGAGCAGCAGCAAAAAATTCTGCATATGGGCCTGAATTTGTCCAAGCCGTGATCTGTTGATAAAAAAAGTAAGTTAACTGGATAGCCATACTCTTTCTTTAATTTATCTAGCTATGTCTTTGCATAGTCCAAAGCATTTCAATCAAACCTATACCTAGTTAAGAATACTCATCTGTAATTTGTTTCAGATTGAGAAATAGAAAACTTTAGAGTTAATTAAGTTCCTTTTTTCTATCTTTATGGAGACAAATGAATAAGCTTGGACCAAATTGGATACGGAAATCTCTTTCAATACTTAATGAGTCGGTCTCACATATGTTGTAAAATAGAGGAACTGCCCCACCCATGACACAGCTCACAACGGCCTAGCATAATCTAGGGACTGATTTCGTGCAAGTAGCTGTCTGTGCTAGTGTTCCATGTTCCCCTCACTTTTAGCCTGCTGCTGAACTGGAGCTTGAATCCCTTTACTCAATTCAGACCTGCTAAAATAGTTCTTGACAAATTCCACCCTTTTGTATGTTCCTTTATTTGCTGCATAAGTGAACTCTGCATATAGGTTACAGTGTTAGTCAGACCTCGTAAAATGAACTCTTGCTTTCTCTTTTACAGATTCCATCTTATAGTAAATTTGTTTATACAACTGACTTCTGAAGCACTATTTCGGGTTGGCTTCTGAGTGTAAGTTTGTTAAATGCCTTCAAATTCAACACTACTTTTACCCTTTGTTGTTGTTATCTCTTTCTATTGGCTAAGTTAGTATTTCTGTTAAATTGGTTGATAATTTGTATGTGTCCCAAGATTTAGTTTTGCTCCATTAATTAGTCATTATCTTGCATAGAGAAAACTAGAATAAGAGTAGCTGCAGAACTGAGGTGTTACTTAGTTGTTTTTCCATAAATCACTTTCACTTGAGCATTTACTTGTACTTGAGAAGTGGAACATTTGTTGCACAGCAAGCTCGTCACATTTGTTCTAGAAATCTCTAATGGCATAATGTTCCACTGCAGGCTTTCCTCAATGAGGATGAAGGACCCCGTCGATGCAAGTCTTCAAAGATGGGTACTGGACTGGTTCAATGACGCTGTGTGGCCGGTTCTATGTCACTATTGGTGCTCAGAGGAGTTCAAGACAAAATGGAAGATAGGATAGGAATGTTGCTTCAGTTCTGATGATATTGCTCAAAACCATGGAGGGTCTAGACCCTTCACAGAGACACAACAAGTTCTGGTATGTTATGTGTATGTGTATCTTTGACTTAATATTTGCATACAAATGTAAACATGTCTATTTTGATGCTGCTCATTAACTATTTGTATTTGTAGGCACATAGGTTTGGACAACATAAGAAAACCCCTATTAATGCATTTGCTGCAATGAAATCTGGCATGAAAAATGTGGATAGCAGTGGTAATTGTGGTCCGATCAACAGCAACAAAGCACAACAAGAGCATAACATACCAGAACTTGTTGTGTTATCATGCACTTATACTTACTGCCTAATTTTCATAGATCTGATTCCCTAAAAATTGGTAGCACTGTTCTATTCTCACATGACTTGATATCAGCACATATTTTTCTAATATTGTTGAGTGGCATTGATGACAAATGGGAATTGTATGATTTTTTTCCTTATGAATGAATAAATATTAAATGAAACAATAAGATTAGCATTTTTTTAAGACGTCTTCTGTAAGACTGTAATGTTGCTTGATGATAAATTTTGTGACCATTATTTGAAATTAGTGATTTGTTCTGAGTGTATGCTTTGATAGATCTATGGTACAACTACAAGTACACCTTGGGATGGACAATTGGTGGTACATTTTTGTTTATGTACGGCTAATTGGTAGTGCTGAAGGCAAATAATCTCTTTGCTTCCATCTGGAATGTGTTTACCTATTGGCTGTTGTTAGCATCTGGAAGATTACTACTACTACCTATAGCAATCTAACTAATATTTCTCTTCATATATGTATAGGCCACTGGTTCTTCTCATGTTGGCTCGGAATCGACCAATGATGACAATGCCACATATGGCCACGATGAAGACAATCTCAATGCCGCATACAGAGCTGCATTGGAAACACTGAACCGAAACCATGCATGAAGGTGGGAGTCATCACAAACAGATAATGCAATTTTGTGTTTGTAGAAGTTGTTGGTAGTAGCCACTTCTAACCTTTAGATAGTAAAGGTGCAGCCAACAAGTTGATGCCAGTTTTTGGGAAAGACAATCAACTAGTTGATGCTTTTGTGAAATTATTATTTATGTAGCTGTGGATGCAAGACCTATGGACATCTTAATTATGTAGCTGTGGATGCAAGACCTATGGGCATCTTAATTTGTGGCTGTTGATGCCAACCGGGGGCATCTAATCTATATGTATGGCATGTGGATGATGACAAATTGATGCAATATATTTGTGTTCTAGTTGAAAACCTTATAGAATCAGATGTCATGTTTGTGCCTATACTATTATCATGAATATCGTATGAAATTATAATTAAATGAGGTGCTTCTGTGGTCTGGTGACTGCAATTATTTCCTGTTGGTACGTTATAGTTATACTATCGGGAGAGGATGATAGGAAAACTGTAATTCTCTTGTGGCTCGACAGAAAAACCAATATTTTCTATCGGTACGAGTTTATTTTTCTGGCGGTTCAACACCGACAGGAAATTGTATTCCCTGTACACATATTTTTCCTGTAGTCATTTACCGACAGAAGCAAAATTCTAGACTTGGCGACCCATAATTTTCGTGTCGATGCCCACCGACAAGAAAAATAGTAAACCAACAGTAAAATAATACAATCGACAGAAAAAAAAGTTATTTCCCTGTCGTTTTAGTTCTGTCAGAATTTTCCTATCGGTATACCGACAGAAAAATTATTTTTAATTTTCCTTGTCGGTTTTTTGCTTTTTTCTGTTGGTTTTTTACCGACAGGAAATTTTTGGTTTCCAGTAGTGTTTCCAATGTCCGAAAAGAGTGCGTCCAGAGCACTTCGACGTTGGATGCAGTCTGTCGAACAACTTGTCAAAGGCCTCCAGCTCCGACGTGGAGGGCGCTGATGGACCCTTGGTGTAGCCCATATACTGCATGATCAGCACCTCACCTCGCTTGAAAGCAGGTACTCGAGGGGCTGAGCCGCCAACCGCCTGCTCCGCAGCGGCAGCACTGGCTTAGCAGGAGGCTGCTTGGGAGGCTCACGAATAAGCGGAGAGTCGACATTCTTCAGCACGCGCCTGATGAAGCTCTTGAGGCGTCGTGCAGTCGTCCACCGTCCATAAAAGAGAGCATTTCTTGCTTTTCAAGAAGTCAAACCATTTAAAGTTTTACTAAAATTATATAAAACTATTTTCATAGTATGTCTATTTGAGTCATAGGTCTTTATAATTCTCTTTATAATTTTGGTCAAAGATACTTGGACTCTCTAATAAAGTTGGAACGACTTATAGTTTAGGACTGAGGGAGTAACATTTATGATATAAAATAAATATCATTACATTAGTTATAAAATATATTTTTAGACTAAACTTAATTGGAGACGTAAATTTTCATACTATTCACTATAATTTCAGTCAAAGTTAAACTAGTTCGACCTTCATGCAACCCAAGTTCTAATTTTTTGGACGGAGGGAGTACCATCCTATATTGGAATTGGTGAGCTTTCCCGGTCAAAGATGTAAAATCAAGCATGCGTACACATGCTTGTGGATTGAGTTAGTGGAGAGGCCATGAAAGTGATATGGTATAGTTGCAACTAGCAACTAAAAAGAATCAATAGTGGCCTCATTATGTGCTCAAGGGAAGCACATAAAGGTCAAAGACAAATTTTGGCATGCTAGTATCTTGACCGCCCAATCAATTTGCAACGAATTCTTTTAACCAACTCTTTCTCTAAAGAAACAAAAGTGCCAAGATGAAGTGTACTACCATAGTAAAACGTTTGGTATATATAGAATTGCACATCCACCATATCTGATCCCATATAACTGCCAAATTCTTGCAAGGCAGACTTTGGCACTTATCCAGAAAAGACATAAGAGGTTACATGTGGTGGTAGCTGGCAAGGAAATCTGCATGCTACACCGTGTGCAATGTAATCAAATCACACCCAGTCCCAACTTTGAGCTAGAATTTCATGTACGCAGTCCACACTCACAGCTTCACATGAAAGGGTAACTCCTCCACGTGCAATATTCTATCATTCCAAAAATTGGAAACTGACATCATACTGCTACAGAAATAGTTTTCGCGAATGGCATTTTCCTAGCTGGTTTTATTGAAACTGACAGTGACAACATATTTTTTTTCTCGAATACGCAAAAGGCTTGCGTATCTTTTGTATTAAGGTCAAAGGGTTTTGAGAATTACAGCGACGCGCCGCACTGCAGACGCACTAGGGGGACATGAAATGTTACAGTGTGCTCGTTGGTACTACTCCCGAACAAGACAACCAAGGTGCCGCGCCCCCGCGTCAATCCACAGGTTGGCGAAGTGTCAATCAAGGCTAGGAGTTGCATTGTGTTCGTTGATTCATCTTGGAAGCACCTGGCATTGCGCTCCTTCCACAGCTCCCAAGCCATGTGCGAGAATAGCGAGCACTACGTCAAAAAGTGTTTTTAGGGGCGGTTGTAGACCATTTGTAGGGGCGGTTTGCCCAGCCGCCCCTACGCAAGGGTCTCTACAAATCATGCATTTGTAGGGGCGGTTCTCAGGCCGCCCCTACAAATAGATTTGTAGGGGCGGCTGGTGTTCCCAGGCCGCCCCTACAAATCGATTTATAGGGGCGGCACGTATTACCAGCCGCCCCTACAAATCGATTTGTAGGGGCGGCTGTAGTACCAGCGGCCCCTACAAATAGGTATTTATAGGAGCGGTTCAATCTAAAACCGCCCCTACAGTACGTTTTCCCGTAAAAAAAAATTCAAATTTACAATTCAAAATCGCGTTGCCGAACGCCCGGCGACCAACGTTCCGAACCGCGTTCGCGTTGCCGAACGCCCCGCGACCAGCGTTCGCGTTGCCGAACGCCCCACGACCACGACTACAAGCACAAGAGTATTCTATAAACTACAATTACAAGTCCAATTCACAAGAATATATACAATCCATCATTAAATATACAAATTCCATACACATTGTTATCAACGTCCTAGAGCTAGCCTTTCAGTCTCACGAAGGTGTTGGTCCTGAGGATTTGTACCTAACTCTGACTCTCGGTCATGGTTGGCGCCTCTGATGTGTACAATCTGGTCCAATATGATGTTGCAAAGGTCGCCGACGAGCTCTAAGAGTTGGTCATCCTTGTATGGGTCTCTTTTCATTCCTTTCTCTTCTCTCCACTACAAGAGAACAAGTTTCGGTTTAGTATTTCATACCATTTACGAAGTTTTTATACTATGGGTGAAGAGGTTCAAACTTACCCTTAAGGAGTGTCTCCTGTAGGCACCGGTGTTACTCATTATAGAACATATATAGTATCCACAATGTACACTCCCAGGCTTCTGCTTGGGGCACTGTGTGTTTTGCATATGAAAATGTTAAGTAATGCTTTTGACAGTCATGTAATGGAGTACTGAAGAAGTAAGTTACACTTACCGCACATAGTGTTTTTATAGCTAGCTTTTCCTTCCTTGCTGGATCATGCCTTCCATGATGATTAGTGACATAGAACCTAAATGCCCTGTTCAAATTATTTTAGCAAATACAACTTGTTAGTATCCAAAAGTGAACATTACAAGTATGTATACAAACATATAAGCTAATGTGGATTGTCGATATGTATACGTCTTGAGAATCGATATGAAGTCTTTGTATGTCGCCAGGTCCTTATCTAATGAATCAAAGACCCATGACATGCTCCTCCCGACATCGACGGCTATACAAATCCAGTGGTTGCTGCATAGATTTAATCATAGAACTAGATAAGCTCTTTTGCATCGAATAAAATATATCGAACAAAGCTTTAAGTATAGAGTTGAGCTTACTCGAAGTTGTATGGTAGCCATATAGTAGAGTGTTGTTGGAGATTTTTGAAAGCCAGGGCAATGTATGCCGTAACCTTAAGGGACTCTTCCCTTAGTTTCGTCGTACGGATGTGCTCTTTCTCCCGAAGAGTCTTTGCAGCAGCTAGCTCTTTGGCATCAAGTGTCCACCGTTTAGGGTAATTGAAATTTGTTTGGGCTATAGCTTGAGGGTCCACATACCCGACTTTTACACTTGGCATTTGTTTGACAATGTGCACTTGCATTCTACAAATCACGGTGTGGGTTAGTTACAACAAAATTCAAAGATTACATTCATATCATATCGAGAGGACAAGGACTTACAGGCACCACGTGCGAATTAGATTCATCTCCATTTCTCCCAAGTGAAAGCATGTTTGCATGTCATTGAAGTCAAAGACAATTTTCCCGGCTGGGCTTCCAAATGTGCCGGTGGGAAAGCATGCTTGTATGATATTTATGCTCGTTGGGAGAACACGCAAGTACCAATCATGGAACCTTCTCATTCCAAGTGGTAGGCGCTGGATGTCCCGGTTTGGTAGGAAGGGCTTGCCTCTTTCATATGTTTTCGGGCAATCCTTTGACCGTTTGATGGCATCAACATTTGGATACTGCTTTGCAATTTGGTGGAGTTTGCTAGTGACGGCCTCCTCAGAACCCCGTGATGGGACTTTTTTAACTTGGTTCTCAGGCTTGAACTGGTCATGGGAATACCACTTGGACACCGACAAGACGTCTTTGATCGGAACATAAATAGGCCTTATGGTGATTGGATGCTTCTTTCGAAGTTCCCATTCAGGCACGTCCTCATCTTCTTGTGCTGCAGCTTCTTCAAAAGGCACTCGTTGTTCATGTATCGGCTGTGCTTGTTGAGAAGACGGTGGTATCTCATGATGCACTTGCTCGGTACGAGCTGGAGAAGGTTGTGGCATCTCATCAGGCACATGCTCGCTAGGAGGCGGGGAAGAATGTGGCATCTCAGGAATGTGGGGGTCACGAGACGGTGAAAATATCTCCCCAACCTCAACAACTCGCTCTAAATTTGGGAGAGGGGGAGGCGGCGAAGAAGCAGTCAATATAATGTCCCGTTTGTGCCAGAGGATGAACTGCCCCATAACGTCTTCGAGTAACACCAGTCCCTCGGGAGTTGCGTAGTCTGTCCTCCACTGCATGAACTCGGGCTTCACTGTATGCACCTCGACCCTAGTGTAGTCCGGAGGTATCTTATTATTATGGTGTAAGCCACCGGGAGGATGTGCCACACCCGTTGCCTCCTCCATCACAGTGTTCTGCCGACTGCTGAGAAACACCAAGATGCAACTAGTTGGTTCCCGTATGCGATCGACTAGGGTTGTGGCTGCAGTGGAACCTTGGCTGCTAGGAACTTTCGGAGGGCTGCCAACTAATGCCAGTTCTCCCGGTGGCGTCTCTAATATCCATGGCTCCGTAGACAGTCCTTGCTCCTCCAGCGCCTTCGCAACTAGAGCCTTCACTTGGAGCTCAAGACTAGTCTCCCAGTCTCGGCCATGTTTCTTGTACATGTGCCTGTCCTCTTTGAATCCTTGCTTCTAGGTCATCCTTTTCCCTAGCCCCCTGGTGCGGCCTGTGTGCTCCTTGTTTCCCAAGCCAAGGCTAAGCTCGTCCCTCTCTCTGGAAGGATTGAATGAGCCATTCTCCTTGTCTTCAGCATATTTTAGTATCCTTGATACCGCCTCTTGGATCTCTGGCTTATCAAACTTAAGTTTACTACCGGATGATTCTGTACTCCTCGCATATATCTAGTTCCTTGAGCGTACCTTCAAATTCGTCACATCGATATTCCTAGCAGCTGCGGCCACTTCGTCCATCTTCCTAAACTGTTCTTCATTGGCATAGTAGCCACTGGGGCCTAGATGATGGTGGTGTTTGTTCCTCTTCGCCAGCCCGGTGTTACGGGCACTGAGCTCCAATGCCTCCGGTGAAGTCTTCTAAGCCACGAGCTCCTCCCATTGACTAGGAGTTATTTTGCCGAACTCGTTGAAGGGAGTTAACCCCTTTTAGATATACTTCGTGTTGAGCTCCGACCTCCAACATCGGAATGACTCTCCCATCATCCTGATAGCATTTTTTTACCAATTCATGCTTACCCTCTGGAAATCTAAAATTGACCTTCAGTTGCCTATCCCATAGTGCATTCTTTGTGTTCTCTAGTACCTCTTTCCAGTTAGGGATTGCTGGGTTCAATTTATCTCTTACTAGGGCCCCGATCGCATTACGGAATTTTCCTCTTAATTCCTTCGGCTCAAGGATCTCCCCTGCTGGCCCAACCTCCGTTATCACATAGCATGCCTTATCTGGATATAGATTTCCTTTCCTATCCCCTCATTTCCTCTTAGGCTTGGTAGTCGTGGTTGTGTCTTGAGTTTGTGGAGCAGAGGCATCGTGATCCGTCTCTGTGGCTATTGCCTCTGCTCTCCTTTCCTCTACTCCGTCTTGTCCAGCGAGATGTCGCGGACGTCGATGTCATCTTTTTCGAGTTTTAGGAGGGACCTGTATATACGACAGGTCAAAGTGTTAGCAGAGGTAACACAGCCAAAGATTTAGGAAAATTTACAAGCTAAGGCTTTTTCCCTACCTCCTTGTTCGGGTCAAAATCCTTGTCCAAATCTTCCTCCGTTGGCCTCCTTCTGGCTTCACGTGGGAAAGGATCCTCGAGACTTTCATATCCCTCTTCCGAGTCATCATCATCATCCCCTTCTTCTTCGCCTTCAGCAGCCTCTCCTTCGGGGCCTTCCTCCTCATCACATTGCTCCTGAGTAAGCATCACTTCTAGATCCTTTTCTACCTCGTTATCGAACTGTTCCTGAGTAAGCTGGTCCTCTAGTGCTTGCTCCTCAAGGGTTGGCTGCTCATTAGGCTCGGGGCATTGGGCTGCACTGTCTGGTGTCTGTGACATTATTTCACGCTTTGTTCTAATATATGCAAGAAAGTGTGCTTTAGGTTCGCAAGAAGGTATAAGAAATAAAAAAGGTCTATAAACCAAAGTAGTCCTATAAAACAACAATATATCAAAAAAAACGAGTAGTAGCAGTAGTAGAGGCCTCAGAAACATGTCAATCATCATTTGATCATGAACTTGGAGCATCAAGGCATCATAACAGAGAAGAGAGAAGGTAATGTAGGGGCGGTTGCTAATGATGCCAAGTTCCTCACAAGTTCTTGATCATCAGCTCATATTCCATATAATGTATGGACTTGGACAATTTCATCATCGGCAAAACAAAGAAGAGGAGAGGAGAGGGGAGATTTGGCAAAAAAACCAACAGCTGCTTAGCAAACTTAAAGCAGCACCTGATGGCAAAAGATAGGACAACAAGTCCTAGGCGAGTCCTAGGAGATTTGGCAAAAAATGCAACAGCAGCCAACAGTTAGTAGCTAGAAGTAGCAAGTAGTAGTAGTAAGTAGAAAGTAGTAGAGTAGAGTAAGTGTAGCAGTAGAGTGGAAGTAGTAGAGTAAGAGCAGCAGCCACTTAGGAGTAGCAAGTAGTAAGAGGAGTAGTAGGAGTAGTAAGAGGAGGAGTAGTAGGAGTAGTAAGAGGAGTAGGAGGAGGAGGACGAGGAGGAGTAGTAGTGGTAGGAGTAGTAGTAGTAGTAGTAGTAGTAGTAGTAGTAGTAGTAGTAGTAGTAGTAGTAGTAGTAGTAGTAGTAGAAGTAGCAGCAGCAGCAGCCACTACACACCAGCAGTATATAAGCAAAACAAATAGAGAAGGAGTGGTAGTAGTAGAGTAAGAGCAGCAGCCACTTAGGAGTAGCAAGTAGAAAGTAGTAGAGTAGAGTAAGTGTAGTAGTAGAGTAAGAGTAGCAGCCACTTAGGAGTAGTAGTTGGAGCATCACTGAAAGAAGAGCAGCAGTAGGAGTAGCAAGTACAGGGAGGAGGAGTAATAGGAGTAGTAGGAGTAGTAAGAGGAGGAGTAGTAGCAGTGGTAGAGGCCTCAGAAACATGTCAATCATTATTTGATCATGAACTTGGAGCATCAAGGCATCATAACAGAGAAGAGAGGAGAAGGTATTGTAGGGGCGGCTGCTAATGATGCCAAATTCCTCACAAGTTTTTGATCATCAGCTCATATTCCATATAATGTATGGACTTCGACAATTTCATCATCGGCAAAACAAAGAAGAGGAGAGGAGAGGGGAGATTTGGCAAAAGAACCAACAGCTGCTTAGCAAACATAGAGCAGCAGCTGATGGCAAAAGACAGGACAACAAGTCCTGGGCGAGTCCTGGGAGATTTGGCAAAAAATGCAACAGTAGCCAACAGTTAGTAGCTAGAAGTAGCAAGTAGTAGTAGTAAGTAGAAAGTAGTAGAGTAGAGTAAGTGTAGCAGTAGAGTGGAAGTAGTAGAGTAAGAGCAGCAGCCACTTAGGAGTAGCAAGTAGTAAGAGGAGTAGTAGGAGTAGTAAGAGGAGTAGTAGGAGTAGTAAGAGGAGTAGTAGGAGGAGGAGGAGGAGTAGTAGTAGTGGTAGGAGTAGGAGTAGTAGTAGTAGTAGTAGAAGTAGCAGCAGCAGCAGCCACTACACACCAGCAGTATATAAGCAAAAAAATAGAGAAGGAGTGGTAGTAGTAGAGTAAGAGCAGCAGCCACTTAGGAGTAGCAAGTAGTAGTAGTAGTAAGTAGAAAGTAGTAGAGTAGAGTAAGTGTAGTAGTAGAGTAAGAGCAGCAGCCACTTAGGAGTAGTAGCAGGAGCATCACTGAAAGAAGAGCAGCAGTAGGAGTAGCAAGTACAGGGAGGAGGAGTAATAGGAGTAGTAAGAGGAGGAGTAGTAGGAGTAGTAAGAGGTGGAGTAGTAGCAGTAGTAGAGGCCTCAGAAACATGTCAATCATCATTTGATCATGAACTTGGAGCATCAAGGCATCATAACAGAGAAGAGAGGAGAAGGTATTGTAGGGGCGACTGCTAATGATGCCAAGTTCCTCACAAGTTCTTGATCATCAGCTCATTTTCCATATAATGTATGGACTTGGATAATTTCATCATCGGCAAAACAAAGAAGAGGAGAGGAGAGGGGAGATTTGGCAAAAGAACCAACAGCTGCTTAGCAAACATAGAGCAGCAGCTGATGGCAAAAGATAGGACAACAAGTCCTGGGCGAGTCCTGGGAGATTTGGCAAAAAATGCAACAGCAGCCAACAGTTAGTAGCTAGAAGTAGCAAGTAGTAGTAGTAAGTAGAAAGTAGTAGAGTAGAGTAAGTGTAGCAGTAGAGTGGAAGTAGTAGAGTAAGAGCAGCAGCCACTTAGGAGTAGCAAGTAGTAAGAGGAGTAGTAGGAGTAGTAAGAGGAGGAGTAGTAGGAGTAGTAAGAGGAGTAGTAGTAGTAGTAGTAGTAGAAGTAGCAGCAGCAGCATCCACTACACACCAGCAGTATATAAGCAAAAAAATAGAGAAGGAGTGGTAGTAGTAGAGTAAGAGCAGCAGCCACTTAGGAGTAGCAAGTAGTAGTAGTAAGTAGAAAGTAGTAGAGTAGAGTAAGTGTAGTAGTAGAGTAAGAGCAGCAGCCACTTAGGAGTAGTAGGAGCATCACTGAAAGAAGAGCAGCTGCAGGAGTAACAAGTACAGGGAGGAGGAGTAATAGGAGTAGTAAGAGGAGGAGTAGTAGGAGTAGTAAGAGGAGGAGTAGTAGCAGTAGTAGAGGCCTCAGAAACATGTCAATCATCATTTGATCATGAACTTGGAGCATCAAGGCATCATAACAGAGAAGAGAGGAGAAGGTAATGTAGGGGCGGCTGCTAATGATGCCAAGTTCCTCACAAGTTCTTGATCATCAGCTCATATTCCATATAATGTATGGACTTGGACAATTTCATCATCGGCAAAACAAAGAAGAGGAGAGGAGAGGGGAGATTTGGCAAAAAAAAAACCAACAGCTGCTTAGCAAACATAGAGCAGCAGCTGATGGCAAAAGACAGGACAACAAGTCCTGGGCAAGTCCTGGGAGATTTGGCAAAAAATGCAACAGCAGCCAACAGTTAGTAGCTAGAAGTAGCAAGTAGTAGTAGTAAGTAGAAAGTAGTAGAGTAGAGTAAGTGTAGCAGTAGAGTGGAAGTAGTAGAGTAAGAGCAGCAGCCACTTAGGAGTAGCAAGTAGTAAGAGGAGTAGTAGGAGTAGTAAGAGGAGGAGTAGTAGGAGTAGTAAGAGGAGTAGTAGTAGTAGTAGTAGTAGAAGTAGCAGCAGCAGCATCCACTACACACCAGCAGTATATAAGCAAAAAAATAGAGAAGGAGTGGTAGTAGTAGAGTAAGAGCAGCAGCCACTTAGGAGTAGCAAGTAGTAGTAGTAAGTAGAAAGTAGTAGAGTAGAGTAAGTGTAGTAGTAGAGTAAGAGCAGCAGCCACTTAGGAGTAGTAGGAGCATCACTGAAAGAAGAGCAGCAGTAGGAGTAACAAGTACAGGGAGGAGGAGTAATAGGAGTAGTAAGAGGAGGAGTAGTAGGAGTAGTAAGAGGAGGAGTAGTAGCAGTAGTAGAGGCCTCAGAAACATGTCAATCATCATTTGATCATGAACTTGGAGCATCAAGGCATCATAACAGAGAAGAGAGGAGAAGGTAATGTAGGGGTGGTTGCTAATGATGCCAAGTTCCTCACAAGTTCTTGATCATCAGCTCATATTCCATATAATGTATGGACTTGGACAATTTCATCATCGGCAAAACAAAGAAGAGGAGAGGAGAGGGGAGATTTGGCAAAAAAAAACCAACAGCTGCTTAGCAAACATAGAGCAGCAGCTGATGGCAAAAGACAGGACAACAAGTCCTGGGCAAGTCCTGGGAGATTTGGCAAAAAATGCAACAGTAGCCAACAGTTAGTAGCTAGAAGTAGCAAGTATTAGTAGTAAATATAAAGTAGTAGAGTAGAGTAAGTGTAGCAGTAGAGTGGAAGTAGTAGAGTAAGAGCAGCAGCCACTTAGGAGTAGCAAGTAGTAAGAGGAGTAGTTGGAGTAGTAAGAGGAGGAGTAGTAGGAGTAGTAAGAGGAGGAGTAGTAGTAGTAGGAGTAGTAGGAGTAGTGGTAGGAGTAGTAGTAGTAGTAGTAGTAGTAGTAGTAGTAGTAGTAGTAGTAGTAGTAGTAGTAGTAGCAGCAGCAGCAGTAGCAGCCACTACACACCAGCAGTATATAAGCAAAAAAAATAGAGGAGTGGTAGTAGTAGAGTAAGAGCAGCAGCCACTTCGGAGTAGCAAGTAGTAGTAGTAAGTAGAAAGTAGTAGAGTAGAGTAAGTGTAGTAGTAGAGTAAGAGCATCAGCCACTTAGGAGTACTAGTAGGAGCATCACTGAAAGAAGAGCAGCAGTAGGAGTAGCAAGTACAGGGAGGAGGAGTAATAGGAGTAGTAAGAGGAGGAGGAGTAGGAGGAGGAGGAGGAGTAGGAGTAGTGGTAGGAGTAGTAGTAGTAGTAGTAGTGGAGTAGTAGGAGTAGTGGTAGGAGTAGTAGTAGTAGTAGTAGCAGCAGCAGCAGCCGCCACTACACACCAGCAGTATATAAGCAAAAAAACAGAGAAGGAGTAGTAGTAGGAGCAGGAGGAGTACTAGTAGGAGTAGTGGTAGGAGGAGGAGTAGTAGTAGCAGCAACAGCCACTACACACTAGCATTATATAAGCAAAAAAACAGAGTAGTAGTAGTAGGAGGAGTAGTAGTAGGAGTAGTGGTAGGAAGAGGAGGAGTAGTCCAAGAAAATATCACAAATATAGTTAACAGTAGAAACCGGCCAATGTGAAAACATAGGAAATCACTTACTACTATAAGCAAAAGGCAGAAATTAGTAGTAGTAGGACAGTAGTAGAAGTAGTAGTAGGAGCAGTAGTAGTAGTAGAAGTAGTAGTAGTAGTAGTAGAAGTAGTAGTAGTAGTAGTAGTAGTAGTAGTAGTAGAAGTAGGAGGAGTATGAGTAAGAGGCCTTAGAAATATGTCAATAATCATTTGATCATGATCATCGTAACAAAGAAGTGCATGAAGGTAAGGTAGATGATGCCTAGTTCCTTACAAGAATTTGATCATCAGCTCATTTCAGATAATATATGGAGATGACAATTTCATCATAGGCAAAAAGGAGAGGAGAGGAGAGAAGAGGAGAGGAGAGGAGGCCAAAAAAAGCAGCTGCTGCTTGCTAAAACATATAGAGCAGCACGAGCTTGACAAAACAAATAGAGCAGCTGCTGCTACCAAACATAGAGGAGATGATAAGAAACAGAGTGGAGACGATAGGATCATGTCAGCCATACAGTAGCCGATATGAGCCATGCAGGAAGCCGATAGGCAAGTACTATCGGTAAGCCTGTAGGAAGCAAAAACAAATCGGCCTGTAGGAAGCCGACAAGTGTTAGTAGCCGATAGAAGCCACGCTGGAGGCCAATAGGCAAGCAAAATGGTTGGAAAATTTGCTAAATGCCATCACAAGGAGGCATCTAGTGTGACCTATGGAGAAAAAGAGAGAGATCTTCTACTTCTACCATACAACAGTAAGCTAGTAGATTGTTAACCCAATACCAAGCTGTAAAATTCACAAAAGAAAGACCGGAGTATAACAACTCGATAAGCTACTACATACTTGAGCATAAATGATTGTATTAGTATCAAAATGACTAAGCATGTTATGTGGCATATTAAAAAAACAAGTTAAACATGTTATGTGGCATTTCTGTTGTAAAACGATTCCTATTTGTTGCTGACTTATTGTTCTGAATAAAGTTCTGCCTCTGATTGAAACTGGGCGGTATTTGCAACTTCGACCAGATGATACATAGCTAATTCAAAATTGGATTAAACAGTCATACAAGTCAAGCTATCAAACAACGAAAAAAATGCATGCACAAATACTTGGGCTTCCACAATCCCATGAGTAACAAAACTCAGTCGGCCCCTAACCCTGCTACCTGTTCTCCCTAACAAATGTCCTTAAGTAATTGATTTACCACCACATACCTCTGGACTTATTAACTGAAATGTGAACAAAGCAGTTAAGCAGAGAAGACACTAGATGCCATTTTGCTAGAAGTTAGGAATATTGTGCGGCAAACTATCCTAACGTTATCATGTGTAATGCAAGTTCTTGAAATTTGGCTATCACAGAAGTTTCAACACTAGCACAGAAGATGTAAAGATTTTGACCAGAGTATCATGTTACTATAATTTTAAGAAAAACATATTAAAAACAAGTTAAACAAGTTAAAATGAGCAACCAGAGAGCTGACACTTACCGGTCTAGATGGACGATGTGCACTGGCGTGCGGGGGGCGGGACGCCGGGGGCGTGCGAGGGCGGGACGCCGAGGGTCGACGCGCGGGGGGCGGGCACCGGACGCGGGACATCGGGGGTCGGTGCGCGGGGGCAGGACGCCGGGGGCGTGCGGGGGTGGGACGCCGGGGGTCGGCGCATGGGGGCGGGCGCCGAGGGCCGGGCGCGGGACGCCGGGGGGTCGGTGCGCGGGGGCCGGGGACGCCGAGCGCCGGGGGCTGCTGTGGGCGGGCGCCGGGGGCCGGGCGCGGGACGCCGAGGGTTGGCGCGCGGGGGCGGGCGTCGGTGGCCGGGTGCGCGACGCTGAGCGCCGAGGGCTAGTGTGGGCGGGCGCAGGACCGGCAGCGGAAACCCTAGGCGCGGGCAGCCTGACGGCGTCGGAGGAAGAAGACAGCGCCCAGACGATGACTCCCGTGCGCTTCTTCCTATTTATACTCGGCAGTATTTGTAGGGGCGGTTCCTGATCTAGCCGGTTCCTGATCCAGCCGCCCCTAAAAATGCATTTTTAGGGGCGGTTCTTGATCCAGCCGCCCCTACAAATATTTTCTATTTTATTAAATTATAAATTCTATATTTTTTATATCATAAAAACACAAAGTAATATAAAAAATTTTGTGTATATACACAAATATAATATTTTGTATTATTCTATATATGAAGAAATATATATATAAACAATTGTAGTCAAAACAATATAGAAAATAAAAAAACAAAAATTAAAAATTTGAATTTTAGAACTTCGACTACAATTTTATGACATTAAATGAAATAAAATGAAAATGTTGTAAACATAAAAGTTGTATAACTCATCAACATGTACAACTTTTATTTTGGTCATCTTGTCATGTGACTTTGTTTGAACGATTCAAATTTTGAAATTCAAACAATTTCGACTTGAAACAATATTTTAAAAGAGTAAATTATTTCAGATGAAAAACTCATGAATATCAAAGTTGTAGAACTCATCAATATGTACAACTTTTATTTTGATCATATTTTCATTTTACCAAATTTGAACCGTTGAAATTTTGAATTTCACTAAATGGCAACTTCAAACAAGATTTTGAAACCTTAAATGATTTCAACAATAAAGGTCGTGAACATAAAAGTTGTTGAAATCCTCACTATCTACAACTTTTATTTTGGTTACTTCTTCATGTGATAAAGTATTAGTAAACATTGTTCATAAATTCACATATGACTCATAGTTTCATGAACTATACGAGAAACATGTTGATTTGTGAACAATGTTTACTATCACTTTGTCATATGAAGAAATGATCAAAATAAAAGTTGTAGACCTTGATGAGTTATACAACTTTGGTATTCATCACTTTTTCAGCTGAAATCATTTAATGGTTGAAAATCTCGTTCGAACTTATTATTTTTTTAAATTTGAAAATTTAAAGTGCTCAAACTTTGTCAAATGAAAAGAATGACCAAATCAACACACTAACTTGATAGGGCAATATTTTAGAAAATTTTAGGAAAAAAATCATCACATTTGGAGTTAGTATGAGGGAGAAAGACTAGTTACAAATTTTGGTCATTTCTTCATTTCTTAAAGTGATGAATATAAAAGTTGTATAACTCATCAAGATCTCCTACTTTTATTTTGGTCATTTCTTCATTTCATAAAGTGTTAAGTGATTTCATAAAGTTTTAGTAGTAATAGAGTGGATGTTCAAATAGAGTCATCTGGACGTTGCAAAGGGTAGTCTCACACACATGCATAAAATGTAGTCTCACACACATACAAAAATATGTAGTCTTAAACACGTACAAACACACACTTACACAAACACTACACGTTCAACAACTAGCTAGCCCGCTGTAACGACTTTTCCCTTGACACCTTTTTGTTCCCATGACATTATGTCTTTGGGGAGGTTCTTTTCCACAACACTGATCTTCTTAGGAAAGTCTGTGAATAGCGGCATCTCATCGTAGTTATTGTAAGCTTCAACATCGTCCACGCCATCAACTCCAATAATGTGCTGTTTTCCGAAGGCAACCACGTGCTTTGTCTTCTTCTTCGGGGGGAGGTTACTTTGTGGGTCAGACAAATAGAAAACTTGTGCGACACGTGAAGCGAGCACCCAAGGGTCATCTTGGTAGCCTAGATTCTCGAGGTCCAGGACTCTCAATCCGATCTCGTTCAGTTGGTGTTGTTTAATCCAGCGGCATCGAAACAGGGCCACCGTTATATCCCTTCCATAGTCAAGTTCCCATATCTCTTCAATGATGCCAAAGTATTGGATCTTTCGCCCCAATCCATCGATAGCCTCTATTCGAACGCCGTTGTTTTGGTTCACATATTTACTATCCTTTGTGTGGGTATAGTACGTATACCCATTGATGTCATAAGCATTCCAAGATGTCACTTGTCTCGATGGCCCCTCCGCTAACCTACTGATGGTAATAGAGTCTATGGTTTCTCCAGGCGGTATGTTTTGGTCTTTCAACCATGTAGTTAGTCGTTGCTTGTGTTGTTTCATGACCCAATCATCCGAATGGCTATTTCTCTCCGCCATAATGATAGCCAAGTGTTCATCAATGTACGGTTGCATCAATTGTGTACTCTACAAGACACTGTAATGCGCCCGACTCATCTCTTTGTAATCATGGTCGATGAACACTTTTCTACCACTGGTGCCCTTCCCAACCAGCCTACCCTTGTGACAAGAATCGGGTTTACCAATCCCTTTCTGTACTTTTAGGTACTTTTGACAGCACTCGATGACTTCTTCAGTACTGTAACCCTCTATCATGGAGCCCTCTGGGTATGCTCGATTATGCACATATCGACTTAGAACCGACATGAACTGCTCGTAGGACCACATTTCATGCAAGTAGCAAGGGCCCAACGCCTGTATCTGATGAACCATGTGAATCATGAGATGTGGCATTATATCAAAAAAAGCAGGAGGTAAACACATCTCCAGTTGATTTTGTGTCTCCACCACAAATTCATGTAGGTCACTCAGCTCTCGCTTGCCAATCGTCTTCTGTGAGATCTTCGAAAAGAAGTAGCACATGCGGGTGATGGCCATTTTCAAGAACTCTGGCTTTATAGCCCTGATTGCAATAGGTAGAAACACTATCAGCATCACATGGCAATCGTGAGCCTTGTAGTGTGTTATTGACAAGTCCTTCATCGACACTAGCTTCTTCACATTTGCTGAAAACCCAGTCGAGACTTTGATCCCCCTTAGGAAAGTGCATATAGCTCTCTTCTCATCTGGTGTTAGGTTGAAGCAAGCCGCAGGCAGAGTGTATTTTCCATTAGCCTCAGGTACCGGGTGAAGCTATGGCATCACGTTTAGCTGCACCATGTCTTTCCATGCTTTCAGACCATCCTTTGACTTGCCTGTGTCCATCAAGGTAGCAATGAGACTCTCAAAGACATTCTTCTGCACGTGCATAGCATCAATGGCATGGGGGACCTCCAAGTCTAGCCAATAAGGCAGATACTGAGAGAAGATCGATTGTTTCTTGAAAGGTACTCCTTCGACAGGAGGTGTGCTTCTATCTCTATTCGTCCCATCCGGATTCTTCTTTCCATAGACGATGCGTATGTTTTTCACCATTCTGTACACGTGTTCTCCGCTATGACATCCCTCCGGAGGGGGTTCAATCTCCGGGGCGTTGTCATAAAATCTAAAGAACAATTTGTTACGGTACTTGTGACTTGTCTTTAAGAAGCGTTAGTTCCTTAGGTAAACTATCTTCTTGGATGCATCCAGGTACACCCATGTAGTACCATCCAAGCAAACCAAGCATCCCATCTTCCCTTTGATCTATCCAGACAAAGCAAACAACGCGGGGTAATCATTGGTAGTAACAAATATAATTGCTCTACATATGAAGTCCTACTTTTGGAACGCATTGTACATCTACTCCCCATGCCTCCATAGCCTCTCCATTTCTTGCATCAAAGGCTCGAGGAACATGTCTATATCAATGCCTGGTTGTTTAGGGCCAGAAATAAGAATAGAGAGGAGAAGGTACTTTCTCTTCTGACACAACCATGTTGGGATGTTGTACATGGTCAAGATCACTGGCCATGTGCTGTGGTCTCTCATCCTCTCATTGAAGGGATTCATTCCATCGGTGCTTAAGCCAAACCGTACATTCCTTGGGTCATCGCTGAATTCTTTGTGCTTCTCATCAAACCTTTGCCACTGACTATAATCAGCCGGGTGTGCAATCTTATCATCATCCACCTTGCGCTCATCATCCCACCATGTCATGAGTGCGGCTTCTTTAGGGTTTAGGAAGATACGTCTCAAGTGGTTGGTCACTGGCAGGTACCACATTACCAAGGCAGGAATTCTTCTCTGCTTTGCATCGTTGCCTAATGGAGTGTCCTCTGAGGGCTGAGATTCTTGTACCACCTTTTTTGTACCCTTCTTATTCCTCTTTTTCCCCGTGGAGGCTTGGTCCCCACCGTAAAGGTCATTGTTCTTATACCGACTGGCCCCACATCGGGGACATTTATCCAGTGCCTTGAATGTTTCGCCACAAAAAAGTATACAGTGGTTGAGGCATGCATGGATTTTTTCAACCCCCATTGTCAATGGACTTATGACCTTCTTCGCTTGGTATGTGTTGGTGGGAACTGAGTTTGGTTGTGGCAGCACCCATGACAGGAGATGCAATAGATCATTGAAACTACAGTCTGACCAGCCGTACTTAGCCTTCAGGATGAGCAGCACAAGCACAAAACGTAGCAATGTCCAATGTGTCGGACAACCCTTTTCAATACCATACACATTCTTCTTTGATGCTTTTGTCACCCTTTCCAAAATTTCTAGACCTTTTGGGCTATTTAGTAAAATCTCTAGTCCAAGGGCTCAAATCATGTCCTCCAAATCATCTTCATCCCCGACACGTGCTCTACCATCATTATTGGCACCACCTTCGTCGTTACCATCCCAACCACTAGCATCACCACCTTGTTCATTGCCAAACTCAAAATCCATTCGTGCATCAAGCTCTGCTGAATATTGGGACAGGGATTCTATGGTTTCGTCATCGTATTCCTCCTCATCCTCATCGTTAACAATAACCGTTTCACCATGATGAATCCACACTGTGTAGTCCTCAACAAATCCTCGCATAATCAAATGTGATCTGATGATAGTCATATCTGTCCATGCCATACGGTTCTTGCAATCTTTACATGGACAAATAATTGTATCCTTATTCTCTTTCAATGTCGTTGCATGCTTCTTTGCGGCTTCAATAAATTTATCCACCTCTTTACGGAAACCTGCCTTGAACCTTAACGAACCATACATCAAAGAGTTCTTGTACTCCATCTTTTACAACAACAACAAAACAAACATTAAAGGACTACTTATTCAGATATATATAAAAATAAAACAAATTAATAATTACTTACGAATAATTGTATATACTTCAGATATATATGAATATAAATCTAATATAATTACATAAAGCATACAAACACACCATGGTAAAGGAAAATTAATTAATGGCCCATTTATCCATAAATAATTAAAATACATATTTATTGATTACAATAAAAAATTGCAAAGACAACAATTAGCAACAATTATACTTTACCCAATATCTTTCATACAAACCCTAGTCCAATTTCATCAAACATAAATTTACAAAAACGAAATTAATAAAAAAATCAAACCCTAGATCTAGATCCACATGCACATGAAACATCCATAAAACTAACTAATTATTCACTAAAATCAAGAAACATGGACCAAATAAGGGTACGATCTTGTTTCCCTCTCTAATTTACCCTAGTCCATTTAAAACTTGGGTCTAATTTGCTTCATAAGTAGCTCAAGCACCATAGAAGAGAGAGAAAAATAAAACTCTAATTACTCACTAACCAATCATTAAAACTTCAAAAAAAAGTATGGAATAGCATTGTCTTACCTTATACAACCTCTCCACCAAAGGATTTGAGACCAAAACCTTCCCTCCTTAGTAGAGCAATTTTTGAGAGGTGCCCAAGGCCTCCCTACCTTTCTTTCACGGGTTGGAGTGAGTGACCCGAGGAGAAAGAAGGTGCTGCGTTTGTTTTATATGGGGGGCATTTGTAGGGGCAGCTGGTGATTGAGCCGCCCCTATAAATCGGAGCTATAAATACGGGGCCATTTGTAGGGGCGGCTCAATCACCAGCCGCCCTTACAAATAAAATTTCCAGGAGCGGCTGGTGATTGAGCCGCCCCTACAAATCAGACCCATTTGTAGGGGCGGCTCGTAACACCAGCCGCCCCTACTGTTCTATTTGTAGGGGCGGCTGGTGTCTGGGAACCCGAGCACGTCACTGTAGGGGCGGCTCCATCACCAGCCGCTCCTAAAAAAAAATCGAAGCATTGCTAAAAATCGTTTTTTACGAAGTGGAGTCGTCACCCATAGTCTTGTTCCCGCTCCAACATTGTCTCCATGATCGCCACCATGAAAGGATGGTGGCTCCTCCGACCTGTGACTGAGTCATCTGCACCGAGCGCGGAGAGAATATTCCACCAAATTTGTCTGGAGAATGAACATAAGGCGATGATGTGATCGATCGTCTCCGGCTCCTGATCGCAAAGGAAGCAGTTTTCCGTGGCGTCCAGTCTATGGTGTTGGCGCCTGTCTGCTGTCTAATGGTGCTGCCGAATCGCTAGCCATAGAAAGAGCTTGACTCTTAGAGGAGCTCATGTTGCCCAGATTCTTTCGCAGCCCTGTATTGGGTGCGATGTCGAGTGGAGGGCCTTGTGTGCCGAGCACGAGGAGTATGTGCCGTCTGCTGTCCAGCGCCAAACGAGACGGTCGTTGTGATCAGCAAGCTGCACGTCACGCACATTGTCCAGACGTTGAGATACTCCTGGACTGCCGGTACCGTGAGCCGGCCGCCAATCTGTCTGATCCAGTTGCCATTTGGCAATGCTGAGGCTACTGTCTCTGAGCTGATGTGCCTGAGGCTGACGAGGCTGATTAGTGTCGGCGCCATGTCCTGTATGGCCTTGCCTTGCACCCAGCGATCTGTCCAGAACAACACTTTGCTGCCGTTGCCGAGTATGGTGTAAGTGGATGCTCTGAAGAATGCCTGGACTTCGATTTAAGAACATATTCACAACAGGAAACGGCTGATTTGCCGGGAGCAAAAAAATTTGCCGGGTGCTTTTTATTGGGCACCCGGCAAAGGAATTCTTTGCCGGGTGCCAGGCCTGGCGGCACCCGGCAAATAAAGGCCTCCGGCAAAGCAGCCTTTGCCGGGTGCCGGGCACTCGGCAAATTCCAGCCATCGGCAAAAATTGGTCTTTGCTAGGTGCCGGCCACTCGGCAAAATATGGCCGCTGGCAAAGGCGGCCGGCTTGACGGCGGCTAGCTGCCGTCAGCCTTTGCCGGGTGCCACGCCGTTAGGCACCCGGCAAAGAATTTTTTTTATTTTTTTTTAAATTTCTTTGCCGGGTGCCCCAAGACCTGGCACCCAGCAAAGGCTTCTTTGCCGGGTGCCCGGGGTGGCACCCGACAAATTTTTTTTTTTGTTTTTTTTTACCCCATTTTTTTTGTGGGGACTTGCTACAGTAAATATATCCCTATTTCAAAATTTGGGACAATTATGAGTTTTTTAACTATATTTCCTTAATTTTTTCCGTTTCATTGAATTTTTTCCGACTATTCCAAATTTGAACTGCAGGTACATGAAATAATGGAATTTGGTCATTCAAAAAATAGTATTCATGATATTTAGGCTATGTCGAGGCCGTATGCAGGAAGTGGCATGAAATGTCGCGCATCATGTTGTCGTAACATGACGATGTACTCGTGGGGGAAGTTTATTTAAATTATATAAAATCCAAACGATGTCCGAAAATCACGAAACTTGTCGATGTGTCTTGTTATCACATGTGGAGGCCCTGGTAAAAAATTGAGAAAGTTTCGAGCAAGTTGCGACGTCGGCTGCCTAAAACCCAGACATCTCCACATGAGAAAGTTTCGTACCTGTGCTGATGTTCGCTCCAGCGCCGCCGCCAGTTGTAGCTAGTCCAGTGAGTATGAATCCATATTGCTTCGACTAGTGCTTTCATTAGATGACCCACTCTAAGCGCCTGAATCTCTTGTCCTTTATGCAGCCTCCGTCGGCGGGTTCGAATAACCCATCTCAGGTGCAAGCAGGCGGTGCCGAGTTTCCTTCACCAGGCACTCAGTTTCCTCCCCACCTTTAGTTTGTATCTCTTTTTCATTGCTTGATGGACATGTGATGCACTGTGATCCACTATCGACTTGTTTCGATGGTAATTGGACCTATTATGTTTGTGATGTCGTGTATGTGAGGTATTGTATTCGCGATGTGATATATATGTGTGGGATTGAGTTTGTGATGAGATGGATGTGATATATATGTGCTATATTGTCTTTGTGATGCTTCAGATGTGATATATATCTTTTATATGCTGTGTTTGTGATTATAGAATCAAAAAACAAAATAAAAAAAATTAATTTTTGAGGCTTTGCCGAGTGCCAGGGCCAGGGCACCCGGCAAAGTTTTTTCAAAAAAAAAATTCTTTGCCGGGTGCCCCATGACCTGGCACCCGGCAAAGAAATTAAGAAAAAAGATAAAAAAGTCTTTGCCGGGTGCCTCCGCGGTGCGACACCCGGCAAAGAAATTATAAAAAAAATAAAAAAAAAATCTTTGCCGGGTGCCTCCCCGGCACGACACCCGGCAAAGAAAATTTGAAAAAAAAATTTAAAAAAATCTTTGCCGGGTGCCTCTAACATGGCACCCGGCAAAGCAAGGGATGACGGAGCCGGCGACCACTTTTCTTTGCTGTGTGCCGGGTTTGCACTCGGCAAAGTCTTTGCCGGGTGTCCGATAAAAAGCACCCGGCAAACACTACTGGAGTCGCATGCTTTGCCGGCAAAGGCCCAGAAACCCTCGGCACCGAGGGCTGCCCTTGGCAAAGGCCCCTCGGGGAATTTTTAGACAGCGAAGGGGTCTTTGCCGAGGGCCCTTTATCGGGCACTCGGCAAAGCCTTTGCCGAGGGCCAGGACGGCACTCGGCAAAGAAAAGAAGCCGTCAGGCGCCGGCGTCGTTGGCGGTTTCTTTGCCGAGGGCCGACCCTCGGCAAAGAAATGGTTTTTTTTTGGAATTTGTTTGCCGAGGGCCGACCCTCGGCAAATAAATTTTTTTATTTTTTTTAAAAAACCTTTGCCGAGGGCCTCCTCCCTGGCCCTCGGCAAAGAAATTTTCAGGATTTTTTAAAAATTCTTTGCCGAGGGCCGGCCCTCGGCAAAGAAATGGTTTTTTTGAATTTTTTTTAACCCTTTGCCGAGGGCCTGCTCCCTGGCCCTCGGCAAAGAAATTGTCAGGATTTTTTTCCAAAAAAGTCTTTGCCGAGGGCTATTTCTTGGGCCCTCGGCAAAGGACCCTTCTTTGCCGAGGGCCTTGGTCATTGCCCTCGGCAAAGAGGCAGAAATTTAATTTTTTTTTGTTTTTTGCATTCCATCGACACAAGCATTTCATATATATACATATATATATCACACAGAACCCATTTTCTCACAATATATCACAACCATAATTGTGAACCACAAATCACAATATATTACAACGACAAGTCACATGTTCATCATCATTCACATGTTTATTACGACAAGTTAATGAAATCCAAGCACAAGTCACAACCATAAATCACAAATCACGCTAAAGTCCAACCACATCACCTAGCACGAGTCCTCATCAAGCTAGCCTATGAGATGATGGTGAAGGAAAAGCAGGATCACCCGGTGACGCACTAGCGGGTTGATTGGAACCCGCGGACGGAAGCTGCACAAAGGAGCAGAGATTGCATGTGTGAGTAATCCAGCAAAATAGTTTTGGAACTTAGAGATTGCATCTAGTATTGTAGGAATACAAAAAGATTAGACTCAATTGAAAATTTCGGCAGCACCTCCCCTGCATGAGGAGGTTTCCAAAACCTGCAAAAAACGACGGCACGAACGCCGACATCCACAACGGCACGAACGCCGACATCCACAACGGCACGAAGGCCGACATACATGCAAAGCACAAGCGAAAAGTGAACTTTCATACTTACAGGAGTAGCTGCAGGAGTAGGAGGTGGAGGAGGTGGAGGAGCTGAAAACTGCACAGGTACACCCGATGCTTGCCCAAGACTTTGCATGATCACCATCATCTCCGCCATCTGCTTCTGCGCGGCCTCGAACGCGACCTTCTGGGCCTGCAGCTGTGCGGTCAGCTCCGCGTTCTGCTCTTGACTTTGCCTTTTTGTTTCTTGCAGCTCGGCCTGCAATATTTCACTCCAATGTATCAGTAATGCAAATCTAATTTAGGTGTGTAAATATCTACGTACGATGAGTAAAACAGGAATTACCTGGAGTGCTTGGACTTGCTGCAGTGCTGGAGAAGGCCGTGGACGTATGGGCTGGCTGGAGCTCGTGCTCCGTGCTCGGATAGCGTCGAGGGAGGGAACAGTGGTGGAGTCGATGGCGCCGTCTGCAATCCACAGCCGCCCATGCTTCTTGCCTCCTCCGAGCCTCATGATCGCCTCTGCATCAATGGGCTCAGTGCGCACATTGTAATCTTCCCCATAGATCTCCCTTACCGTTGACGTGTACTCTTGGACTTTAGTGTACACGTTCGGGTCGGAGTACACCTGGGGCGGGGCAGCCGGGTCGAAGGAGACAGAGGACGACGCCCTGCCCATGTGGGACATAGCCCACGCAGAGAACTCCGAGACCTCCTCGCCCGGGTGCGCAGCCTCCTACGAGAAAGACGGGAAGATGGTGAGAAATCAAGCAGAATTGAGCGTCAAAATAAATGAAAGAAATCACTTGCGTATGCTTGTTTGTATCCAGGGAGGCTACGGCTGCCTTGATGGTGAGTTGGACCTTGCCTCATCAGACGCTGTTCCCGCTGCCTCTCGTGCGTGTCAACAAAGTCCTGTGATAACCACTTGTCCACGATCATGGCCCAGCACTCGGGATACGATCGGCACCACCAGGGAATCACCTATAAGTCATCGAGTATTTGACATATAAGAAGATGAAATTGAACCTACTTAATATCAAAACGAATCATTATGAATGTTATTCGCCTACCTCAAGGTACTGGTCCCGAGTCAGCGTAATCCGTCTTGCTTGAGGCTTGGGGAGGGACTGCCTAAGTACCGACCTGTAGTAGTCTATGTGGGCCTGGACGCGCCCAATGGTGGTGCATCTCGGTGACGTACTTCCTACAAGCTGCGGTAGCCGCCCGATCCGCCTGGGCCTCAAGTCCTTCTTCGGCCTTGAAATATTTCTGCATACAAAACTGATATATCCATTCATTATTTCGATAAAAGATTTAACCAATGAATGCGATGTATTAAGCAATGTTGTGCGAGAGAGACTTACCCAAAACTCCGCCAATACTCGCTCCTGCTTGTTGCGGTAAGTGTCATCCGTGACCAGCGCGTACCTGTCCCAGTTGGAGGCCGGCTCCCGCACCACCGGCTCTTCGGACAGTTGCACAATGGTGGGGTACCATTTCCTGCACAAAACACCAAGGATGCTCGCGGGGGTGCATGCTGGAGTACCCGACAAAACCAACCAAGCCCTGCACAAGTGATTAAGAAAATTTATCAGTTTCTCTTAAGATTTCCAACATATCTTATGAAGTAGTTGTGATAACATCCATAGTTACTTACCTCTTTGCCATAGGCCGAATCACTGAGTGGTTGTGAGGAAGTGGAACCGGAGGGAGGCTCGCGGGACCTCGCTCGTAGAGAGTCCGGGTAGCGGTACCCTCTCCCTCGCCCTCGAGCACCTCGCCTCCCTCGCCCTCGAGCGCCTCGCCTCCCTCGCCCTCGAGCGCCTCGCCTCCCTCGCCCTCGCGCGCCTCGTCTCCCTCGCCCATCTGCTGACCCCTCTCGTCCTTCGACGAGGACGAGGCCATGGCCGTCACGTGCTCCTCCTCCAGCACCTCGTCACGTGTCGAGGGAGGAGACCGCTGCCTCCTGCAATGGCTGCCCCTGGTCCTCCTCTCGTCACCTCCTGCGGACGCTACCCCGGACGACGACCCCTCACCTCGAAGGAGAGGGCGGTCTCTCCCATAAACCGAGGGCGTGTCACGGCGTGGACGTCTGCTCGCCATCTTTGTCCAATCACCTGCAATCACAAAGAATGAACAAGACTAATTAGTATATATATTAGAAATAGATTCAAAATATATAAACAAAACACAAATTAAAAAACCATAGTATTACATGTATTAGGAATAATCTTCATGATTGGGATCATAGGTCTCATCATCACTGTCAAAATTGTCCAAATGGGCAACACTATCCGAAGGTTCTATGTTGTCATCGTCGTCATTGCCTAGAAGTAATCGCTCAAGCATTGCTATGTCCTTGGCATTTACCACCACATCTCCATCGACCTCGTCATCAACCGTTTCGTTGTCTACTTCCATTTCAATTGCTCCGGGTAAGACTATCTCAAACGTGCCTGGTAGCCCATCTTCTTGATAGAACTGACCATCATATGTGTTTGCGTTGAAGTTGTAATCATCATCGTTTGGGGCAGGTAGTTTACCATGTGGAGATACCTGGTGCACAATAGCCCAACCCTTAAGATCCTCTTTGTCTTGGTTGGCGTATCGAGTATAATACACCTGCACGGCCTGTTGAGCCACAATGTAGACATCTTTTCCAGGATAGATGGAATCTTCTCGAATCTCCACTAGCCCAAGATGAGCGGTTCATCTCGTTGATCGAGGATTAAACCAGTGGCATTTGAACATGACAGGTTTAAGAGGTTCGTCTCCATGAAATGAGAGTTCATAGATTTCCTCAACTCTACCATGATAGTCGAGGCCATCAGTGCCGGGCGTACAAACTCCGCTATTTGTGGTTTTTCGTTTGGGCCGAATCTACTCGTAACTTGTTGTGTGGAAGCGATATCCGTTCACGTCATAGCCGGTAAATGACTTCACCCTAACATCACAGCCGTTTGTAACCTGTTTCAACTCGTCGCTCATGGACGAATCGGTCTAGGCCTGCAAGGTGAATCATGATAGATCGTTATATTAATCAAACGTACGATCACCTTGGACGATCGAACGTACGAGATACATTGGACATTACCTTTTGTTTGAACCAAGAAATGAAATCAGGCCTCCCCACTCCCGCACCCCGCGAAACAAGGGTGTCTTGTTCATGCGAGGTAGGATCCCTTGATTGATGCTAGAATTCACGAACAAATTCCCTGTCCGAACGAGAATCAATGGGGTTGGATGCAGAATAGTGACGGTATATTGAAATAAGTTCGTTGAGAACTCACTTGATGAACGGCTGCACCTCGGTAAGGTTATTCAACACATATAGCATGATACTGCGACACTCTTCATTTCCCAATAGCTTTGGGGTTGATCCACTTGCGCTGCCGAGTTGGCCTTGGAAAAGGCTCAGGGTCGATTCATTTTCGCCAGTATTGTAACGAGAGGGTGGATTATGATTGCTAGGAAGGTTCGGCTTGTAGTATAGCGTTGTGAAGTTTGCCACCTCCTCCCGAAGGCATGCCTCTGCAATGGAAGCCTCAATTCTGGATTTATTTGTACATTTTTTGCGAAGAGTCTTTAGACATCTCTCGATTGGATAGCACCAACGGGCCTGCATGGGCCACCCCAAACGTGCCTCGAACGGGAGGTGCACAATTAGATGTTGCATCGGCAAGAAGAAGCCAGGTGGAAAGATCTTCTCCAGCTTACAGAGCAACACAGGTGCCGCTTTTTCCAAGTCCTAAGCGACGGTCCGAGATATCTCCTTGGCACAAAGCTGGCGGAAGAAAAAGCTCAACTCTGCCAGCACTTGCCAGACATGCTCAGGGACATAGCCTCGGACCATCGCCGGAAGAAGCCGCTCAATCCATATGTGGTAGTCATAACTCTTCATCCCGTTGACTCGCAGAGTGCCTAAGTTCACTCCCTGCTAAGATTCATTGCATATCCATCTGGAAACATTAACATCTACATCCATTTTAGTACCTCCCTCCTTTGATCGATTTGCAAGACGAAATTGACCTTAGGCCTTTTCCAGTTCTTGTTTCGGCCACTAGGAGGCTGCATCGCTTGATTCAGTCTATCGCACAACGTCGCTAGGTCCACTCTAGCCTTAACATTGTCCTTAGACTTGTCAGTGTCCATGAGAGTTCCCCAAAGTGCCTCGGCGATATTCTTTTCAGTGTGCATTACATCAATGTTATGTGGCAGAAGAAGGTCATCGAAATAGGGGAGCCTCGTCAAGCCGGATTTATGAGTCCACATATGTTCCTCACCATATCCCACAAAACCACCTTCTTCATTGGGCACGAGAGCATCTATCTGAACACGAACCTCGGCACCAGTCCTCAAGTGCGGTTTAGGGTCTATCACTTTGACACCTTTCGTAAAGCTCTTGATGTCTTCTCTAAATTCATGGTTTAGAGGGAGGAACTGATGATGCTGGTCGAACGATGAATACTTGCCACCCTTCTTCAACCAAATGAACCTCACGGCTTCCTTGCATACTGGGCATGGGAACTTCCCGTGAACACACCAGGCGGCGAATAACCCATACGCCAGGAAGTCATGCAGGGAGTAGTGGTACCAAACGTGCATTTTGAAGCTTGTCTTTGTAGCTCGATCGTATGTCCATACCCCCTTCTCCCAAGCGTGGATCAATTCATCAATCACAGGCTCCATGAACACACCCATATTACTCCCCGGGTGTCTAGGAATTATCAACCACAAGAATACGTTATGACGTTGAAAGAAGATGCCGGGAGGGAGATTGAGGGGGATAACAAAAACGGGCCAGCATGTGTATGGGGCAGCCATCATTCCATAAGGATTGAACCCATCTGTTGCCAGCGCGACACGTACATTACGAGCCTCAGCTGCTTTGTCACGATGTTTGTCATTGAAATACGTCCATGCTTCAGCATCAGACGGATGTACCATCTTCCTAGGATTGTACCGTTTGCCATCTTTGTGCCATGTCATCTGTTTCGCGGATTCCTCAGTCATGAATAGCCATTGGATCCTCGGTAGGAAAGGAAGGTGACGTAGCACTCTCGCGGGGATCGGAAGCTACTTCTTCTGGCCATCACCAGAGTCTACCTCCAGGTACCTGGAGGATTTACACTTCGGACAGTAATTTGCATCCTTGTGTTCTTTCCTAAATAGGACGCACCCCTTCGGACAAACATGTATCTTGTCATACGGCATCTTAAGCATACGAAGGAGTTTCTCTGCCTCGTACAAGTTCGTCGGCAAAGTGTGCTTCTCCGGTAGCATGGTGCCAAACACGGCCAACATCTTATCGAAGCCTTCTCGACTCAGGTTTAACTCGGCCTTCAACCCCATTACGCGTCCAATCGCATCTAGCTGAGAAATCATTGTACGCTCGTGAAGGGGTTTCTATGCCGAGTCCAACATTTTGTAGAAGTCCTTTGCAGATTCCTCCATCTCCTCCTTCTCACGTCGTTCAGCGAAGTGAGCTTGGTGGGCGTCATCTAGCATGTCTGCTACCCCGGCATCATCATCAAAAGCCTCGAGGCGTGCTCTCACCACCTCCGCTCTTATACGATCTGCTTCACCATGGTAGATCCACTGCTGGTAGCCAGGCGTATAACCATTGAACACAAGATGTCTACCCATGGTCTTCTCGTCTACTTTTCTCCTGTTGTCACATTTGCTGCAGGGACACCAAACTAGAGAATGTCCTCCTGCTCCTGGGCCAAATGCATGTTTCAAGAAACCATCTGTCCCCTTCACCCATTCATAGTCGTAGTCACTCCCGCTTCTCCAGCCCGTGTACATCCACTGACGGTCCTCCATCCTTTAACATTTACAGCATAGAGTATTGTGACCATCAATTGCATCTACGCGGTGTTCCTACTGTCTAATAGGTGAGGATAGGTCCTAATCCCACCCGCGGATGCGTAGATGAGGTCAGTTTCCTATGCTCCGCTCCTCTCCGAGACAGAATTTCGGCAGCACCTCCCTGCTGTTCTCCCGATACACGTCCTGCAAGGGAGAGTGTGTATCCGAAGAACAACAAGGAGGTGTTGCCGAAACTCCTTCTCGGACCGGAGCGGACCATGGAAACTAACCCATCTACGCATCCACGGGCTGTCCAAAAAACGTGGACAATCCGAAACAGATACGGTCGCAGATACGCAAAGATCCACATACCTACGACCGTATCTCTTTCGGACGGGAGACGCCTAACTGGGTTACGCGCGGGCTACGACAGACATGCGCAAAAAGAGGTTATTTATACCTAGGGTGTCGATGAAGTAAGGCTAGCGGGGCAGTGGCGAATCGACGCAGTGGTGAGGCGACGCAGTGCAGGCAGAACCGCGACGTCGACGAAGACGATCGGGGTCGTCCGGGTCCCCTCCGACGTACTCTTCTCCTACATAAAAAGACAATAGGTTATTTTTTGTTCAAAATTTCGGCAGCACCTCCCTTGCACGGGGAGGTTTCCAAAACCTGCAAAAAAACGACACGATGGCCGACATTCACAACGGCACGAAGGCCGACAACCACAACGGCACGAAGGCCCTCATATCAACTTACGGCACGAAGGCCCACACAACCACATACGGCACGAAGGCCGACAACGAGAGTTTTACCTAGGGTTGCGGTGGAGTCAGGCGTCGCGGTGCGGGGGTCACTTTCTTCTCCGGCGAGGTCGAGCGGCGTTGGAGTACTCGTCTCCCCCTCTTCCCTTTCTTCTCTCCTTTTCCCCTTCTTCTCCTTCTCTTCCCCTTCCTCCTTCTCCTCTTCTTCTCTTTTCTTCCCTTCCTCCTTCCTCTTCTCCTTCTCTTCTTCTCCTTCTCTTCTCTCCCTCCAACAGCAGCCGGCGACAGGGGGCGGCCTGGGGGCTAGGGGTCGGGGCGGGAAGGCCGGCGAGGGGGAGCCAGCCGGAGGGCCGGCCGGGGCGGTCGACCTCCCCTTGCTCGACGGAGACGAGGAACGGAGGCAGGGCGCGACCTCGGCCGCCACTGGGCGTGGTGGGGCGGCGGGGCGCCGGGGCGCGCTGGGCGGCCGAGCGCGGGGCGGTGGGGCGCGCGGGGTGGCCGGGCGCGCGGCGGCGGGCGCGCGGCGCGGCAGCGGGCACGCGGCAGCGCGGCAGCGGGCGTGCGGCGACAGTGGTGGAGGCGGCGGTGTTCACATGTGGAGATGTCTGGGTTTCAGGCATCCGACGTCGCAACTCGCTCGAAGCCTTCTCAATTTTTTACCACAGCCTACACATGCGATAACATGATATCTCGCCAAGTTTCGTGATTTTCGGACTTCGTATGGATTTTATATAATTTTAAAACACTTTTCCGGCAAGTCGGTCGTCATGTTACGCGAACAAGATGCGTGAAAATTTGATGTGAGTTCGTGGATAGGGACTCAACATGCACCAATTAACATGAATAACATTTTTCGAAACACTACATTGCAATATTCCATGCACCTGCAGTTCAAATTTGACATATTCGAAAAAAATCAAAGAATCGAAATAAATTAAGGAAATATACAAAACAAAATCAAAATTAGCCTAAATTTTAAAATTGAGTTCAAAACAATGTATCGTAGCACCACAAAAAAACTGGGCTAAAAAAACAAAAAAAAATTGCCGAGGGCTCTTTGCCGAGGGCCTGGCCCGTGGCCCTCGGCAAAGAATTTTAAAAAAAAATAAAAAATCTTTGCCGAGGGCCTATCCTGGCCCTCGGCAAAGGGCTTCTTTGCCGAGGGCCTAGCCTCGGGCCCTCGGCAAAGGAGATTTATAAAAAAAAATTTGGTCGAAAAACTGGTTTTAAAAAAAATCTTTGCCGAGGGCCTGGTCTAGGGCCCTCGGCAAAGACTTAAAAAAAATATTGCCGAATAACCTGGTTTCACAGAAAAAAAAAACCTTTGCCGAGGGCCTATCGGGTGGCCCTCGGCAAAGCTTGACGGGGAATGGCCGCCGTGACCCAACGGGCCTAATTTGCCGAGGGCATCTTTGCCGAGGGCCGCGGCCCTCGGCAAAGATTTGATTTGCCGTGGGCCTGTCTTTGCCGAGGGCCGTACCCTCGGCAAAGGCCTCTTTGCCGAGGGCCGTTCTTTGCCGAGGGCTCCTGTGGCTGGCCCTCGGCAAAGAGTGTCTTTGCCGAGTGCCCGAGATTTGGCCCTCGGCAAAGCCTCAGGCCCTCGGCAAAGCACGCGTTTCCAGTAGTGAAAGAAATATTTGCCGACTAACTTTTTGCCGGAGGATCTTTGCCGAGTGCTGCACCCGGCAAAGGCTTTGTCGAGTGCAAAGTAGCCTTTGCCGGGTGCATTCGGCACCCGGCAAAGCGCCTGAATCCAGTAGTGATTGCTCTGTCCAGAACATATTGCCATCGGTTTGGAATACAACGTCGTTGAACATCATTTTCATCGCTGTTCAGCATAAGACCTGATGGTGATGATTTTTTTAGTTGCATAACCCTATATAATTTGTAGAAAAAATATTTGATAATTTTTCGAAAAATATTTATAGTGTGATGTAACCGTAAACTATGAACATATATAATCTAAATTACTCCCTCGCTGGTGTTGTTGATGTGGCACCATGTTTCATAAAACCGTCGTCCAAAATCGTTAAATAAGGTGTAAAAAGAGACAGTTTAAAAGTCGGAGAAGTTAAAATCTGGTTTTATAAACTATAAGGGGAAATTAAACCGACTGTGTCTTTGGTTTTATAATGGACTTTCCTAACCGAAGACATGTTCTCTCGTAGAAGGGGATTATATTGCTTCCAGGGGCAGGCTCCACCGTGGCTGGGCGCTGAATCTGGCCGTTCACGATCCAACCGAAAGAAGCCCACAAACATTGACCGACGTCCGACACTGCGTACGTAACCGTTCCGTCCGCATCCGACTTTCCGATCAGACGGTAGCGAAATAAACCAACTCCGTAGAAAACACAGTCGGTTTCAGCATACGAGCCGCCGAGCTGTCGCTGTTCTGGCCCCTCGGCGCCGCCCCCGCGCCGCCAAGGAACCGTCCAAAGAGTATCACCGAGGAGGAGGAAACGGCGGCAAGATGCGGATCGGAGTCGTCGACTCGTACATGATCCTGAAGAAGATCGGCCAGGGAGGATACGGCGCCGTCTGGAAGGCACTGGCGCACTGCACGTCGAGTCCGGCGAGCTCGTCGCCATCAAGTCGAGCCTCCACGCCGTCGGCGAGGCGGCGGCGCTGCTGCGAGAGGCCGCCATGCTCGCCGCGTGCGCGGGCAACCCCGCGGTGGTGCGGCTCAGGGAGGTGGCGCGCGGCTCGGACATGCACGACCTCCACCTCGTCATGGAGTACGTCGTCGGCCGGAGCCTCCAGGACGTCATCACCTCGCTCCGCCGCCGCCATCGGCACCAGCACCACCCGTTCTCGGAGTCGGAGACGCGCCGCGTCATGGCGCAGCTGCTGGCCGGCGTCTCGACGATGCATGCGCACGGCGTCGTCCACCGCGACCTCAAGCCCGGGAACGTGCTCGTCAGCGCGGAAGACGGACACCTCAAGATCTGCGACCTGGGTCTCGCCACGTCCGTGGTCGCGCCGCTGCTCACGGACGACACGGATCCCGAAGGCACGCCTGGGTACATGGCGCCGGAGCTGCTTCTGGGCGAGAAGGACTGCGGCGTGCCCATCGACGTGTGGGCGCTCGGATGTAACATGGCGGTCCTCGTCACCGGGCAAACGCTCTTTCCGGAGGAAGACTTGTGTCAGCAGCTCATCAGCATCGTCAACCTCCTAGGGATCCCAGACGACGTCTCGTTGATGCCACTGGGTGTCTCGGGGCCCAGCAAGCTGCGCGAGAGGGTGCCGAAGGAGAGGCTGTCGCAAGAGGGATTCGACGTCTTGGAAGGTCTGCTGGAGTACAACCCCATGGACAGGCTCACCGCCGTTGACGCGCTGAAGATGCCGTGGTTTGCAGCCAAAGATGACTGACGACGGACGTTGCAGCAGAGACCCGAACATGAGTACATGACTGCTGTAGTGTTACGTTAAGGTAGTTTGATGTACTCTAGTTAGATTATCGTTTGCCCTGTGTCAGCCTTAGTTATTTGATGATGTTGATTCAGTGAGCAGATCAGCTAGGGTTTAGCTGCAGAGTTGCATGATTAAATCTTTGAATTGTTATGCTGCAAAAATGCAATCACAATCTCGGGCTGTACTATCTTCCAAATATATATTTTGTATGTACACTGTCCCATTGAAATGTGCAAATTTATTTTGTTGTTTCTACAACTTTTATAAGTATGTTCACTATTGATTGAGTTTCTGAAATCTTGTTAAGCCAGGGGATAATGTGAGCTGACAGTGATTCTTATTCTATCGCTGTCAGTTTTCAGACACGGATAGTTCCTGCAGCTCACACTTGACAACATACATGAATAACAACAGATGTGACAGCGGTTCACAAATATCTAATCCCCACAGATCACAGCAGTCCATATTCCGCAAAACTAAGGTTCTTTGCACACATAATGCTTGCATATGTATAACCGCACAATCAATAGCAGAAGTTCAGATAAATTTACAGTTCATTGAAAACAAAGTACATGTCAGATGAAACGACAAACCTGTTCTTCAGGTTTTGGGATTGTATGAAAACTACAGAAATTACACTCCAACAATGCTTCATCATTTTTTTCATCTTTCAGGTAGTGGACAGAATCAAGAGCTGCCATGACATCTTATCTGATCCTGCAACTTTTGTCTGGGTCACTGAAACAGCCCTGTCATTTTCTTCAGAAATTATGGAGAAATAAACATAGAAAGTCACTGCACTCTGCAGAATGATCAGCTCTTCCACAAATTATATATGTTTGTCAGGGAGCAATTCCACAACTCGCTGTTAACACAAAAGAAGAATTCTTCAACAAAACCATTGAGGTTCCATGTTTGTAAACATGCTGAAGGGGATATATACCGGGAAGCTTAAGGGGATCAGTTGCATCACTTGCCCAAGTATACCTGAGTATTCCATGTTTGTAATAATGCTATGTCAATAACTACATACATGTTAAATGTTATGGGACATAATGACAATTGCTAATGGGCATGTGAATTTCAATTGGCTTGCTACAGGTGACACTGGATCTCTCCTGCCTGCAAGGCATCAAAGGAAGAATTGATGGTTCTTTTCAAGGTTTTAAATCTCCGGCTAAGCCTCTTAGCGATTGAAGTCTGCAAAAGCTACGAGCAGCTATAGCGGGCTATAGCTCCAGCTAATTTGTTTAGCGGTTTTGACAAAAAGAGACAAAAATCATTGATCATTTCACATATTCATCAGTCATCGCTCATCAGTTCACAAGAACAGAGCTCCAGGACCATCACAAGACGTTTGGCATAACATATACAATGCTCATCATCAGTTCAAGCACAAATGCAATGACGAAACATTATCAGATCAATCAGCATGGTGGGTGCCAAGCTCAAAGCGCTCAGAACTACGGGTCATCCGCTGACAATTGGATGAGTCCGCTTGACTTTTGCCCAGCAAAGCACTTAGCGGCTACAAAAGGAGGCTTATTAGCGGCTATAGCGGGCTAAATACAGCTATTAGCGGCAGCTAACTCATAGCGGCGAAAGTGAATTATCCTAGCGGCTTATCTTCCTAGCAGCTATCTCCGGCTATAGCGGCAGCTATAGCCAGAGATTTAAAACCTTGGTTCTTTTACCAGGTACACTCTATATGAGAACACGTGTCTCAGATGAACTTCAAGTATTGTGATTCAGTTTGCATTAACAGTTTAGTAGAGCTCAAGCGAAATTTGTATCAAGCACAAGTATAGTACATGAAAAGCCTGAACAAAATGACAAAATACAACTTCGGCAATCTAAAGGAATCATGCTTCACTAGAAATCAAAAGTGCGTATGTCATGGTCAGCATGACCTACACTAGAAGGAGACAACAGACCAAGGCAATAGGCTAGTTAAGTAGCTAGGGGCTATAGGCCCAGCTATTATAGATCAGCACTCAATAGAAGGATAGTTCATGGGCCAAGCCCATAGCAATTGTAACCCCCCTTATATATATATGAGGGAGACACTTAATGAGAAGGCAAGCAAGTTTAAGGTTAATCCCTTCTATCTCCATCCCCTCTCTTCTCTATCTGTCGCCGCCCCTCTCCTCTCTTCTCTCTATCGCCCCCGCTCCTTCCTCCTCGCCTGCGCCACTCCTGCCAGCGCTGCAGCCCGCCCAAGCCGCCGGCTGCTCCTCCTGGACAGCCAAGCCGCTAGCCAACTGCCGCCACCTGCTGCCAGCCGGCCACCCAACAGCCCTAGCCGGCCACTCAAGCCCCGATCGGCCCCAGCCGATCTCGTCGGTCGCGGAGGCAATCAAGCGCCTGACAACTGGTATCCGGATCCCGTCCTGTCCTAGGTAGATTGGGCACATCATCCCAACTACCAAGAAAAAGCCTATTCCCTCGACTGAAGGCAGATGCAAGGCTGAGGCTCAATGTGTCAACGGCACTACTCACGATCAAATTCGGGCCGACCCCAATTCAAACAATGGCCATCCAAAATTGAGGCCATGCGCCCCTGAAACTCATGGAGTCACTAGCGCACAAACATCGGCATAGCCACGCTAACCGACCGATAGGCCACCCAACGTACGGCTACGACTAGTCGAGTGATGTTCGATCGAAACACTCGGGGGCTATGTGTGCATGACAATACTTGTTCCAGAAACAAAGGACGATCTTGAACCGACGATCTACAATACTCGAATAGAGAGCACCCTATGGGCTCCTGTCGAATGTCGTGCCGCTCCAACTCTCGAATGTATCACGATGACCCATCCGAGCATTTAGGGGCTACTACCACGCACAATCATCACACACAGAGGACTCGACTTGCAATAAAACACCAAGAAACTGCAAGATCCAAGCTTTATTACACCTTTTTACAAGAAGTACACAATCTACTCCAAAAGGGGGGCGTCCTTGATGATCCGCTCCATGTCAACAACGGCGGCTATCGCCTTAGAGTTACCACTGAATTCGGTAATCAATCGCGCGACGTCAACATGGTCGGGAATCTCCTCCGCCGCCAGAAACCCCGGTGTCACCCTACACAAATCCATCTTATGTCGAAGACGGGAGATAGGCCGTGGTCATGGCTCCCACGGCCCCATGGCAGACCCCATGAGCCACCACCTCCCTATGTCAGGAGGCAGCGGAGCCGATAAGGAATGCTCGTCCCCGCCGACAACACCATCATGACTGTGGCAACCTCCGCATCATGAAGCGCCGAATAACGCTCTCTGCTGGATTGCACCAAGGCAGGGAAGGAACATGTCCAGGCGGCTGCCTCATTCCACCCATGGGTAGCCTCTGCCAACTGCCCGGCCAGATCATCGCTGTCCTGTCACAGGCAGCTAACTGCTCCCAATGCCGAGGAAGAAGAAGGGAAAAACTCAGAGTTACCCCCATCAAGATACAGATCGAACGAATCTCAAAAGAAATGGAATCCAACTCAAAGGCAAGAACCGCCTTGGCTACTGCCACTGCGTCCTTGGCCTCAGTAGCTTCTCCATTCGTGGCATCAAGCGCCGTCTCCATGACCGAGATATACTCTCTCAGTCACCTCTCCTCCCAAGTGACATCGTGAAGGGCTTCATGCGTCACATCCGCCTCCTACACCATGGCAAGGACACCTCCTCCATCACCGCCTCACCTCAATGGAAGCTACGACAATGACGGAGCACCCGGGCCAATGGGGAGCCTCGGAGCAGGGTGCGCCATCGAAATTGCCCTGCAATAGACGACTTGCTCCAATCACCCTTCTTCCCGATAAGGTCAAGGGATGGATCTGTACTTACCCGAGTTGCACCAAGTCCTCGTGGAGAAGAACAGGGCCCTGGAACATGCGCTTCTAGGCGGCCCCCTCCTCCATCTCCACCCTCGCGTGCTTGTCACCGGCCATGGATGATGGACATAAGCTTGGGGGAGATCACGACAAATGATGGAAGGTAAGAAAACAGAAGCTATAACACATACTTACTAACTCTCCTCTGTTTCCCCTGTTTTTATAGGCAGGGGATGCGCACGGCAAATGGAATTCCAATAATCTCTCCAACAGTGGGGCTAGGCCACCACGTCCCCAGAATCTCCAAGGGATGCCTTCTGAGAAAAACGCGTGGAGAAACGAGCCACCAAAACCGATGCCCCAGCTTCGCCGAGAAGGAATCCATCCGTGCAACAGCAGGAACCATGGGGCCCAATGGTCCAAAACTCGACGTACCATCCAACGAGTCGTTGCAGGCGAGTGATCTAACACTCAGATCAAGTACTTGGCCCGGCTCACCCCATTAGCAGGTGTAAGCAATAGTGATTCGTTCACTATCGACCCTGACCTATTAGAGTCAGGGGGTGTTGGCGGTCCACGATCAATCCGACCGCCAATTAAGACATAAAAATGGAGAAATTGTGGCAGAACCTCCTAAATTATAGGGCCCACATGCATCTGTCATTGTCCATTAACTTCTGACGACTATGCACATGTCCCTGGTAACTTAAGAAGCCTGTCGGGTGTCCTCGGGAAACCCGAATCATCCACGATTTCTTTCGAGCAGGATCCATTACAGAGTCATTGCAGTATTACAACAATTTATTCATTAATTTACATCAAAGTAAAATAGCGGAAGTCTTACAATAACTTAGTTACAAAACAATTGTTTCACAAACCAAGTAGGATTATTATTACAAACCATAGTAGTGGAGTAGCCTAAGTAGCATAAAACAAAACACATAATTAAAGTGCCCTGCCCAAGGGTCACACATTTACTTGTCATCTTTGATTTGAACAACCGTCATGCAGCATGGTCCAAGGCATACCTGCTCATGAGGCTTACCTGCAACAAGGGTTAAAGAACCCTGAGTACAAAAGTACTCAACAAGACTTAACCGACGTAAAAACGGAGAAGACTTAGGAATGCAGGCTTGGGGATTCAAGGTAAGGCTTTAGCAAGAATCAAAGTTCTTTTGCGTAAAAGCTCTCTAACAAGATTCTTTCTTTCAACATTTAAATCTTTATACGGATCATATATAAAGCTGACATGATCCATATTGAGATCATGAACTTCATATCAAACTCTTTCTCAAATCCTACTCAAGTTCCATTCGTTAACTACGATGATGAACAGTGAGTTGAGTCTCCATAATCGAGGAGCAATGATGATTCGAACCAATTATAACCTAGCTAGGGATTCCCAACCACACGACATATGCAGGTCCCTGACCTACATATACCAACCTACCCTTAGATTCTCTAAAACAAGAATGGGTCCACGCCACCCAAGAGCACAGAACTCCACCAATCCAGCCCATTGCCACGTGGGTACACGCTACTCTCACCATCTCTCCATCCCCAGTGCGCGAGTAGCCATTCTCGTAATAGAATAGGCGAGTTAAGGCTTACCGGGGTATGTGGCCAGTACTACAAAGTCTCACCTCTTACAATTCAACAACGGACGGTTCTTAATCGACACAGGCGGAAAGAACCCGCTCACAAGACATCCATGTCTTGTGGCTCTCATACAAACCGAGTCCGCCCGGTCTAGATTTATTACTCCACATGATTATATCTCATGATAACATAAATAACCAATTATATCTAAAAATCCATTTATATCTCACAGGTGACAGGTAATCACCCGACTTTTATAGATCTAAGCATGGCTAAGCATAATTAGGCATTCTCGATTTAAAACTGGTAACAAGGTTGATACGGAAAAACAAGGTTGGTAATGCACCATTAGGTTTCCACTCAACTCCTAATCACTTAATGCAAAAATTAGTAACAAAAGTGATATAAATTTATAAAACACAAGGTAGGTTTAAATGCGTCCGAGGCTTGCCTTGATTGTCAGAAAAGTCAGGTTCCGGAGATGTTCCACAGATATCAAACCCGACCTCAACCGGTGGGTTGACTTCCTCAACAACTTGGTTGACTACTAAGTTCTCACTTTCGTTCACTACACGTAGTAACAATGCCATGTTTAATATGATGCGAGATATAAAACATGATGCTTGACAATGGATGCCAAAAGTTAATAACTTGAATACAACTTTCCTTCCCGGTATAGTTACAAACTAACAACTAATTAAACCTTCTCTAGGGTTACTTAGATTACACTAATGACTTTAGTGAGGTTATACTAATTAACATTTCTTAATCACAACTTGATCATAAACTCAAACACTTACTTAAAGTGCCAAGGATCATTTTATGCTAATGACCCAAGGTCATCACTCAATCCCAAATTCAAACAAACCTAAGTCATTAAGGTTTACTATTTGTTTTAATTAATTAATTAATTAATTCAACATTATGATATAAATCAACTTTTTCCAAATGAGCTCCAAATTTTTGAGAATGCTCATCACATGATAACTAAGTGGAAAAACAATTTTCATAATTTTAGGATAATTATCTAAGCCCAGAAAAATCATGGAATCCCATTTATTAATTAATTTGAGCAATTTTTATCATATTCAAAATGTACTGAAAAGTAATATTTAATATTTTTCCTAAATAGTTCACATCTCAGAGAGGTTACACAAAAATTTTCATAATTTTATCTCATCGTATTATTTAATTATCAATTAAACAAAATTAATACATTAATTAAATTAATAAAACACATCTAAAAAGGAAAACAGGCCTCGGGTTCCCTTTTGGCCCAAGTCGGCCCAGAGAAGCAATAGGCCGGCCCACGGCGGCCTGCCTCGGCTGACATGATAGTTTCGCAAAAAGGCCCTTAGGTTCTCTTGAAATTAACCCACGGTACTTCAACACTCTATGACACTATTCAAATAAGTCACTGACTTTTCATTCAACACCCTGCCCTTTCTCTAATTGATAGACAGGTCTATTGTCTTCTTCCCCGAGCCAAGCGGCGCAAGGAAACATGACGGCGACGTTGCTAGCCGATTAAGGCAGTAGAGATGGCGGTGAGGTGGCGCAAGATCATCGCCAGACTCGGGCGCACCGATAGGTGGACTTGGCGTGGTCTGGGACGACCCCGACCGGCCTACCCACGACAACCAGTGGCGCACATGGCTAACGGCGGCGGCGCAACGGTGGAATGGCAACTACGGCGCAAAACTGATCAAGATGGAGCTGGATTTGGCATGAAGAGGCTCACCATGACTTGAGCGGATAACTAGATGAAGCCGAGATGCGTTGGAGGCTTCTACAGACGACAGCGACGGTCACGGCGGCTCGCACCGGCGTCGCGGCGGTGTCCCGACGAACTCTATGGGTTAAATGATCAACGTGCAATTGTTCAAGACTCGTGGTGTCAAAAGGAGTACTAAACAGCAACGAAAGAGGAGAGAAAGCAGCCCGAGATGACTAGGAACGTCAAGGGGGAGCTCGGTGGCCATGGCGGCTCGGCCGCGGTGAAAATAGGGCTTACAGGCGATCCTAGCCGGTAGCAGTAGCTAGGCTGGGCTCAATCGAGGCGTAGGGGCAAGGCAAAGCTGGGGGAGAGAGCTATTGGACAGTGGAGCTTTATCGACGGTGAAGTTTTGCCGGCGAGCAAAACTGGGCGGCGGTGACGGGAAAACAGAGGAAGGAGAGGGCGACGGGAGGGAGCTTCTCAGGCGAGCGGAGAGCGGCGGAACAGGTGCGCTCGACATGTTACGGCAACGTAGACTCGTCGAAACAGGAGGTGGCGCTCGCGGACGCGCATGGAAGCCGGTGGAAGCTGACCGGCGGCGAGAGCTGCCTGCTTGCACTGTTCAAGTAAATTACCGAATTGCCACTCGCTTCATTTCTCAAATTACTCTCAAATTTGTATGGAAACTCAAAAATCTCCAAAAATAAAAGTTGCTCTAAATTCAAAGTTCTACAACTTTGCTTTAAAAACCATACCCAAATTCTGTCTAGATTTGAAAATGCAAGTTTAAAATCAAAAGGGGACACTTTAAGAATTTACCCCCTTTCAAATTACTTCAAATTTTATATAACAACTTTGAAAACTCTAAAAACCAACTTTGTACACATTGACAAGCTCTACACTTTTCCTTTTAGGCTCAACCCCAAAATGTGCTTAGATTTTGAATTAGGTTTTCCAGGGTAGTATTTAAATGCTGGAAATTAGGGTTTTGGAATTCCAATTTAATACTAAGTTTATGAACTTGATTCATCCTATACAAGTCAACACATATAATCATAAAAGTAAACTTGTTTTAGTGAATGCATATCAAAGTTTTCACTAACACAAGGATGATGTGCAATGCATATGATGACATGACATATTTTAGTGTTTAAAACACCAGAGGTGTTAAAACCTTTCCCCCTAAAAGAAATCTTGTCCTGAGATTTAAAGTCCTAGGATAAAGTAATGGAAAAGGAAATGTGTCAAGCAAAAACATTCTAAACTTGACCATAATGCAGTTAAGGTCCTTTCATAAAACATGGTTTGTGAAGACAGAGTACAACTAATAGTATTTTATAGAGAAGCAAGGAACTCTGGAAACTGTTCTAGCAAGTAATCTTCGGATTCCCAAGTAGCTTCTTCTTTGGAATGTTGATTCCATTGTATCTTGTAGAACTTGATTGTCCTCCTTCGAGTGACACGGTCTTTCTGATCTAGAACTCGGATAGGATATTTAGAATAGGTCAAATCAGGTTCAAGTTCAACTTCTTTAATATCAATATTTTGATCAGGCACTTGAAGACATTTCTTTAATTGAAAAACATGGAACACATCGTGTACAGCTGAGAGATGTTCTGGTAACTTCAAGCGATATGCCACTTTTCCACACCTCTCTAAAATTTGAAATGGTCCAATATAACGAGGTGCTAACTTGACTTTAACACCAAAACGGTTGACTCCCTTCATTGGTGATACCTTCAGATATACATAATCTCCCTTGTTAAACACCAATGGTCCACGTCGTTTATCTGCATAACTCTTTTGTCGGGATTGAGCTATCTTCAAATTATTTTATATCTGCCTAACCTTCTCTTCTGTTTCTTTCACAAGGTCAACTCCAAAGAACCATCTTTCCCCGGGTTCAGACCAATTTAGCGAGGTTCTGCACCTACGACCATAGAGTGCTTCAAACGGAGCCATCTTAATGCTCTCTTGATAACTATTGTTGTATGAGAACTCAGCCAAAGGCAAACATTCATCCCATTTATTGGAATAGTTAAGGACACAACACCTTAACATATCTTCAAGTACTTGATTTACCCTTTCAGTCTGACCATCAGTCTGTGGATGATAAGCGGTACTATGTAGAAGTTTGGTACCCAATGAAGCATGCAAATGTTTCCAAAAGTTGGAGACAAACTATGTACCTCTATCCGACACAATGGTGTTTGGTACACCATGTAGGCTCACGATTCGTGCTAAATACAACTTAGCATATTGGATAGTGGGATATATACTCTTGACTGGAAGAAAATGTGCTGACTTAGTCGATCTACAATAACCCATATTGAGTCAAAACCTTTTGATGTCTTGGGTAGACCGGTGATAAAGTCCATACTAATATCCTCCCATTTCCAAGCTGGAATAGGCAATGATTGTAACTCTCTAGCGGACTTCAAATGTATAGCTTTTACTTTCTGACATGTATCACACTTGGCTATATATTGAGCAATCTCTATCTTCATTTTGGTCCACCAGAATCTCTGTTTCAAGTCATGGTACATTTTATTACTTCTCGGATGAATAGAGAACCTAGTGGTATGTGCCTCTTCAAGAATTGACTGTCACAACTCAGGGACCTTTGGTACCACTAGGCAATTCTTGAACCATAGCACACCTACATCATCTATTCTGAAGCATGCTGCTTTTCCATTCCTGACTCTTTCTTTGATATGGGCTATACCCTTGTTTTCTTTCTGAGCGGCAATAATTTGGTCTTGAATAGTTGATTCAACAGTTAGATTGGTCAAACTACCTTGTTGAATTATCTCTAAATTCAACTTTTCCATCTCATGACATAAAGTTAGATCCATTGTCTCCACGGTCATGCAATTGCAATGACTCTTACGACTGAGTGCATCTGCAACCACATTTGCCTTACCAGGGTGGTAATGCACCTCCAAGTCATAATCTTTAATCAACTCCAACCATCTTCTTTGCCACATGTTCGTAAAGATATACTTCAAACTCTTGTGATCTATATAAATATGACAAGTATTACCAAGCAGATAATACCGCCAAATCATCAAAGCATGGACAACTGCTGCTAACTCTAGATCATGAGTTGGATAATGTTCTTCATGTTGCTTAAGTTGTCTGGAAGCAAAGGCGATGACTCGACCTTCTTGCATCAATACACATCCAATACCAATACCAGAAGCATCACAATAAACGTCAAACGGCTTCTCAATATTTGGCTATGCTAACACTAGTGCAGTGGTTAATAATCTCTTCAAAGTCTAGAAAGCTTCTTCACAGTTAGGTGACCAGACAAACTTAGCTTGGTTTTTCAACAATCCAGTGATGGACTTGGATATTCTAGAGAAATCTAGAATAAAACGACGGTAATAACCCACCATTCCCAGAAAACTTCGAACCTGATGAACAATGGTTGGTGGTTTCCAATCTAGTATATCCTTAACTTTGCTTGGATCTACCGCAACGCCTTCAGCTGACAAGACATGCCCTAAAAACTATACTTCCTTTAGCCAGAAGTCACACTTACTAAACTTGGCATATAACTGATGTTCTCTTAGGCGTGTCTGAACAACTCTGAGATGTTCAGCATGTTCTTTCTTGTTCTTGGAATATATTAAGATGTCATCAATGAAGACCACTACAAACTTGTCTAGCTCAGGCATGAACACTAAATTCATCAGATACATGAAGTGAGCTGGGGCATTCATCAAACCAAAAGACATTACCAGGTATTCATATAATCCATATCTAGTGGTAAAATGTCGTTTTGGGAATATCTTCAGGCTTAATTTTGATTTGATGATAACCTGACCTCAAATCAATCTTGGAGAAAACCTTGGCTCTAGCCAGTTGATCAAAAAGTAAATCTATCCGAGGTAAGGGATATTTATTTTTAATTGTCACTTCATTCAATGGTCGATAGTCAACACACAATCTCAGGGTCTCATCTTTCTTTTTCACAAAAATTGTAGGACATCCCCAAGGTGATGAACTAGGTTGGATAAAACCTTTATCAATCAACTCTTGCAATTGAGTCTTCAACTCAGCTAATTCCTTGGGAGGCATCCTATAGGCTCTCCTAGAGATTGGAGCTGTTCCAGGCTTTAGATCTATTCCAAACTGAACATCTCTATCAGGTGGTAGACCGGGTAAATCTTCGGGAAAAACATCTAGAAATTCACAAACTACAGACGAAAGTTGCACAAACTTTTTCCACTGATCTCTTTAAGATTGGAAGTTGGATAAGAAGCTGAGAATTACTATCTGGCAAACTCAACCTTATTGTCCTATTCAAAGTATCTACAACAGCTTTATGCTGATCCATCTAGTTCATACCTAGGATCACATCTATATCCTGATCATTTAAAATAATCACGATAGTGGGAAAAATGTGCCCACCCAAGTTTATGGGTACCTGGTACACTATTTCCTTAGTACACAAACGTCCCCCGGGCGACTGTATATAAAATTTTTCCTTTGTTTCCCCAATTGGAATTTCATGCTTTATGACAAAGGTTCTATTGATGAATGTATGAGATGCACCAGAATCGAAAAGCATAACTACAGGATGATCGGCGACAGGAAACATACCCAGCATCACAGGTTCCCCTTCTAGAATCTCCCCAGCTTGAGTATAGAAAACCCGCCCCGTCTTCTTTTCATTTATGCCCTTCTGAGCATTTGGGTTGTTGTTCTTGTCCTGAGCTTGACCCTGTTGTTGATTTCCGGGAGCCTTCTGAAAATTTGGATTGTACTGCTTAGGATACGGACATTCCCTAGAGAAATGACCTGACTTCCCACAATTGAAACATAGGTAATTGTGGCCTTGGGGTGTTGGAGCATGAGCAGCAGGAACATTTGTCTATTGTGAGTTCGTGTAAGTTATGGCAGGATGGACATTTGGTCGTTGCTCAGCTTGGAACAGCGGCGGACGATAAGGAGACGGTAGTGATTCACCGGATGATAAATTATCTTCTGTCTCTTTTGATTGCCACCGAAAGACCCAGATGGCACGCTCTTTTTCTTCTTAATTTCCTTATGCTGCCGATATTTTTCTTTTGAAGCAATAGCAATGTTAACTGCCTCATGATACGTGACATTTGTGCATGTAGTCATCATGGTCTGAAGTTTGGTATTAAGACCACGCATGAACCACTTCTTCTTCTTGGCATCTGTGTTAACATGCTCAGGTGCATACTGTGAAAGGTGATTGAACTTGCCCATATATTGCATGACTGTTTGATCACCTAGCTTCAAAGCAAGAAACTCATCAAGCTTCATGGCCATAACTCCATCTGGAATATAATGGGCATGGAAAGCAGTGCGGAACTTGGCCTAAGTTAACCGAGTACCGACTGGTTGCATGGCCACAAGGTTCGCCCACTAAGCACCTGCTACACCTCTAAGCTGTTGGGCAGCAAAAATAGGCTTCTGGAACTCAGTGCATGGAATGAGGTCGAACTTCTGCTCTATTGTACGAAGCCAATCATCAGCTTCAAGTGGTTCGTCAGCCTTGGAAAATACTAGTGGTCGTGTATCCATGAATTCAACATACATAGCTTCTTGCCTTAGATGATTACAACCACGATTCCCTTGCATCATATTTTGATTGCTTTGAGCTAACTCCCGAAGCAACCGAGCATTATCTACGGTCACATGGACCAGTGCCACGATAGCATTAGCCAAAATTGGCGGAACTGGTAGTGGATCAGGAACACCACCCTCGTCTTGCGAAGAACCAGGAATATCCAAAGCCCGAGTATGAGGTATCTGTTCATGACAAACCAAACTTTACTCACAAGCATTTATTGAACTATTAAAAGAGCTTACTACAAACACATTACATTGGGTTTACTTATTTATACACAAGTCTGCACTTAAGCAAGACTACCTAGCTTGACTAGAACTCACTATACTACAACTCTACTCTTCTCCTCGATCACATCAAACCTCAGGATCGGTATCCATTCCAGAAACATTTCCTTCTTCATCATCACTTTCATTGACCACCACTATTTCTTCTGGATCCTCTTCTTCTTCCTCTTCAGATTCATCATCATCTATAATGATGACACCTGGGTCCATTACATCTACTTGAGGCTCATGATTTGGATTTAGGAGATTGTTCAGCCTATGGACTTCTTCATGCAGATTGGTATAATATTCTTCTAAGTCTTCTACATAGAACTCTAACTCATGAACTCGGGCTCTAGCTATATCTTTCTCTATGCCAAGCTCCATTTCTTCCTTCCACCATACGAACTAACATACGCTCACAGTTCTTATGAGCGGTGGTGAGATGCCTCAATTGATCCTGTAACTTGCCCACCTAGATGGCATCCATGGCCCTATCTCTAGTAGCCTGTGTTAATTCTACTGAAAGCCTCTATATCTTAGCCTAGGGATCAGGCCTCAAGCTGCTACTGCTAGCACCATCACTCTAAGGGGCAAGCTGGTGATGAGGAACTCCTTTGGGTCCAACAGACTTACAGGGCATTACCTTAGTACAAGCCATACTATAGAAAGCAAGATTTAATAATAGTAAGACAATCTAAGAAAAGTCTAAAGAGTAGTAAGAATGGGACTTATACTACTCAACCCAAACTAAGAGGGAAAGTAATTAACAAGTGGATTAATCATGATGCATGAATCGTCCTTATGAAACTTAAGCATCAAAGCTCATAAGGTACATAAACAATAGTTCTTATTATATAGGGCATAATAAGATTACTACTCCACCATATAAAGCCTTATTAATCAAATAAGGAATTGCAAGAATGAATTAAGATAAGTCGGAAGCAATTTGGACCAAATTAACAGGTTAAATTTATTTGCCCCAAATCATTTTGAAGTTTTTGTCAAACAATACTACAAAAAACTTTGTAATGGTCACTCTGATACCAGTCTGTGGCAGAACCTCCTAAATTATAAGGCCCACATGCATCTGTCATTGTCCATTGACTTCTGACGACTATGCACATGTCCCTGGTAACTTAAGAAGCCTGTTGGGTGTCCTCAGGAAACCTAAATCATCCATGATTTCTTCCGAGCAGCATCCATTACAGAGTCATTGCAGTATTACAACAGTTTATTCATTAATTTACATCAGAGTCAAATAGCGGAAGTCTTACAATAACTTAGTTACAAAATAGTTGTTTCACAAACCAAGTACGATTATTATTACAAACCATAGTAGTGGAGTAGCCTAAGTAGCATAAAACAAAACACATAATTAAAGTGCCCTGACCAAGGGCCACACATTTACTTGTCATCTTCGATTTGAACAACTGTCATGCAGCATGGTCCAAGGTAGACATGCTCATGAGGCTCACCTGCAATAAGGGTTAAAGAACCCTAAGTACAAAAGTACTCAACAAGACTTAACCGACGTAAAAATGGAGAAGACTCAGGAATGCAGGCTCAGGGATTCAAGGTAAGGCTTTAGCAAGAATCAAAGTTCTTTTGCGTAAAAGCTCTCTAACAAGATTCTTTCTTTCAACATTTAAATCTTCATATGGATCATATATAAAGCTGACATGATCCATATTGAGATCATGAACTTCATATCAAACTCTTTCTCAAATCATACTCAAGTTCCATTTGTTAACTATGATGATGAATTGTGAGGTGAGTCTCCATAACCGAGGAGCAACGACGATTCGAACTAATTATAACCCAGCTGGGGATTCCCAACCACACGACATATGCAGGTCCCTAACCTCTATATACCAACCTACCCTTAGATTCTCTAAAACAAGAACGGGTCCACGCCACCCGAGAGCAGAGTACTCCACCAATCCAGCCCATTGCCATGTGGGTACATGCTACTCTCGCCATCTCTCCACTCCTAGTGCGCGAGTAGCCATTCTCGTAATAGAATAGCTGAGTTAAGGCTTACTGGAGTATGTGGCCAGTACTACAAAGTCTTACCTCATGCAATTCAACAATGGATGGTTCTTAATCGACACAGGTGGAAAGAACCCACTCACAAGACATCCATGTCTTGTGGCTCTCATACACCGAGTCCGCCCGGTCTAGATTTATTACTGCACATGATTATATCTCATGATAACATAAATAACCAATCATATCCAAAAATCCATTTATATCTCACAGGTGATTGGTAATCACCCGACTTTTATCAGTCTAAGCATGGCTAAGCATAATTAGGCATTCTCGATTTAAAACTGGTAACAAGGTTGATATGGGAAAACAAGGTTGGTAATGCACCAATTAGGTTTCCACTCAACTCCTAATCACTTAATGCAAAAATTAATAACAAAAGTGATATAAATTTATAAAACACAAGGTAGGTTTAAATGCGTCCAGGGCTTGCCTTGATTGTCGGAAAAGTCAGGTTCCGAAGATGTTCTATAGATATCAAACCCGACCACAACCGGTGGGTTGACTTCCTCAACAACTTGGTTGACTACCAAGTTCTCACTTTCGTTCACTACACGTAGTAACAATGCCATGTTTAATATGATGCGAGATATAAAACATGATGCTTGACGATGGATGCAAAAGTTAATAACTTGAATACAACTTTCCTTCACGGTATAGTTACAAACTAACAACTGATTAAACCTTCTCTAGGGTTTACTTAGATTACACTAATGACTTTAGTGAGGTTATACTAATTAACATTTCTTAATCACAACTTGATCATAAACTCAAACACTTACTTAAAGTGCCAAGGATCATTTTACGCAAATGACCCAAGGTCATCACTCAATCCCAAATTCAAACAAAACCTAAGTCATTAAGGTTTACTATTTGTTTTAATTAATTAATTAATTAATTCAACATTATGATATAAATAAACTTTTTCCAAATGAGCTCCAAATTTTTGGGAATGCTCATCACATGATAACTAAGTGGAAAAACAATTTTCATAATTTTTGGATAATTATCTAAGGCCAGAAAAATCATAGAATCCCATTTATTAATTAATTTGAGAAATTTTATCACATTCAAAATGTACTGAAAAGTAACGTTTAATATTTTTCCTAAATATTTCACATCTTAGTGAGGTCACACAAAAATTTTCATAATTTTATCTCATTATATTATTTAATTATGAATTAAACAAAATTAGTACATTAATTAAATTAATAAAACACATCTAAAAAGGAAAACAGGCCTCGGGTTCCCTTTGGGCCCAAGTCGGCCCAGAGAAGCAACAGGTCGACCCACGGCGGCCTGCCTCGGCTAACATGATAGTTTTGCAAAAAGGCCCTCGGGTTATCTTGAAATTAACCCATGGTACTTCAACACTCTATGACACTATTCAAATAAGTCACTGACTTTTCATTCAACACCCTGCCCTTTCTCTAATTGACACGACTTGTCTATTGTCTTCTTCCACGAGTCGAGCGGCGCAAGGAAACACGGCGGCGACGTTGCTGGCTGATTAAGGCAGTAGAGATGGCGGTGAGGTGGCGCAAGATCATCGCCAGACTCGGTCGCACCGATAGGTGGACTTGGCGTGGCCTGGGATGACCCCGACCGGCCTGCCCACGGCAACCAGCGGCGCACATGGCTGACCGCGGTGGCGCAACGGTGGAATGGCAACTATGGCACAAAACTGATCAAGATGGAGCTGGATTTGGCACGAAGAGGCTCACCACGACTTGAGCGGATAACTAGATGAAGCCGAGATGCGTTGGAGGCTTCTGCAGACGACGACGACGGTCACGGCGGCTCGCATAGACGTCGCGGCGGTGTCCTAGCGAACTCTATGGGTTAAACAATCAACCTGTAATCGTTCAAGACTCATGGTGTCAAAAGGAGTACTAAACAGCAATGAAAGAGGAGAGAAAGCAGCCCGAGATGACTAGGAAAATCGAGGGGGAGCTCGGCGGCCATGGCGGCTCGGCCACGGCGAAAATAGGGCTTACAGGCGATCCCGGGCGGTAGCAGTAGCTAGGCTAGGCTCAATCGAGGCGTAGGGGCAAGGCGAAGCTGGTGGAGAGAGCTATTGGACAGTGGAGCTTTATCGACGGCGAATTTTTATCGACGAGCAAAACTGGGCGGCGGTGATGGGAAAACAGAGGAAGGAGAGGACGACGGGAGGGAGCCTATCAGGCGAGCGGAGAGCGACAGAATAGGTGCGCTCGACATGTTACGGCAACGCGGACACATCGAAGCAAGAGGTGGCGCTCGCGGACGCCCGTGGAAGCCGGTGGAAGCTGGCCGGCGGCGAGAGCTGCCTGCTTCCACTGTTCAAGTAAATTACCGAATTGCCACTCGCTTCATTTCTCAAATTACTCTCAAATTTGTATGGAAACTCAAAAATCTCCAAAAATAAAAGTTGCTCCAAATTCAAAGTTCTACAACTTTGCTTTAATAACCATACCCAAATTCTATCTAGATTTGAAAATGCGAGTTTAAAATCAAAAGGGGACACTTTAAGAATTTATCCCCTTTCAAATTACTTCAAATTTTATATAACAACTTTGAAAACTCTAAAAACCAACTTTGTACACATTGACAAGCTCTACACTTTTCCTTTTAGGCTCAACCCCAAAATTTGCTTAGATTTTGAATTAGGTTTTCCAGGGTAGTATTTAAATGCTGGGAATTAGGGTTTTGGAATTCCAATTTAATACTAAGTTTATGAACTTGATTCATCCCATACAAGTCAACACATATAATCATAAAAGTAAACTTGTTTTAGTGAATGCATATCAAAGTTTTCACTAACACAAGGATGATGTGCAATGCATATGATGACATGGCATATTTTAGTGTTTAAAACACCAAAGGTGTTACATAAATTAACAAACTTAAACACATATGCATGTACCACTGACCAAGTTCCACATGTATTTGGAAGATTATTATTTTGTAGGACATATACACAAATACATGGGAGAATACATCAAAAAGTGCTTCCCAACATTGATTTGCGCAAAGGAATAAATAGGAAAAGCCAATCAAATCAAAGCATCCAGGCGAAGTATCGACCGAAGAGCGGTCCAGGCCCACTCCAGAGCCCACCAAGCGAAGGTGTTGGCCAGAGGGCCTAGTGAAACAATCTCGATTTCCATGAAGGGAAATCCATAGATTCGAACCATAACATGATAGTCCTAGGTGATCATTCCATCATATTATCGAATAATAGTTGATATCACAGTCATACATGGAATACCTATCTTATAGAGAGTACAAATAGCAAGGTGAAACTGGATCTCTCCTACCTGCAAGGCATCAAAGGAAGAATTGATGGTTCTTTTACTAGGTACACTCTATATGAGAGTATATGAGAACACATTTGTCTCATATGAACTTCAAGTATTGTGATTCAGTTTGCATTCACAGTTTAGTAGAGCTCAAGCAAAATATGTATCAAGCACAAGTATAGTACTTGAAAAGCCTGAACAAAATGACAAAATACAACTTCGGCAATCTAAAGGAATCATGCTTCACTATGCATAGCACCTCCATGTTAATTAGGAATAAATACCCAACCTCAGATTGGAAGAAATTATTAGTACAATCATCTGAACCAAAAATTAAAGGCAACATAACTCGAACATATAACAACTAAACCAGGAGTTATAAGACTTGACTAGAAACCTAGTATCAGCAAACTAATGACATGAACATGGTTTCAGTTATTTGTCGTCCCAACAAGACCAGCCTGATGAACGCTTAGTGGAGTCTAGAGTGTGTCCTAGAGGAGGAGGCGGTGCTGGGGGCTCGTTGCCCTTTGGTGCAGCCTCGTGAAATGGACGGAGCTTGCCGTGGTAGTCGGCGATGTAGGCCATGCTCCCAAAGTGGAGGACCTAGCTCAAAGCGAAGGCACCGGCCACGATGGAGAACTCACCGGGGAAGCGGACACCGTCGTCTAGGGCGGTGCCGCTTGCTTTGGTGACGAGGCAGGTGGCTCCGGCCACCATAGAGCTAGAATCACACTTGACGCTGCCCCCTACTTGACCCACCAGCTGTCGTAGGTGTCGAAACCACGGCAAGCATGTTGTTAGAGTCTGTGTCAGAGTACGTGGTCTCCGATGGCTCGGGTGGACTTAGGAACACAAGAATCATGCAAAGAAGACGCAACGGTTTATCCTGGTTCGGGCCAATTCGGTGCCTACATCCAGCAGCTGATGATCCTTTGACTCAAGAGCACCGAAAATCTAGGGGTTTACAATAGAATGTAAAGGAAGAAAGTTTGGTGGGGGTTAGCTTAGCGCTAATCCTAAGTTTGCCTCGCCACCGGTGGAGTCTCCCCCTCATCGGAGAGGAAAGAGACTACGATATGCGGTGGAGGAGGGGCTCTCGATGCCCCTCTCTGGGTTGCCTTGCTCTTGGGGTAGGCAGTTTGAGCGTTCTAGTCTATGGTCTACGTGTGCCGAAGTCTAGGAGGGCCTTGCCGTGATGCGCTGTGGACCATCGAGGTGTCTTGGAGCGGAAGAAGCCAAGGCATCATCCGACTGCTCTGTTCTGACACTCTACGTGTTAGACGATGTCAGCCTAGACAGGCCTACCCTGGGTGAGACCTTTTGGAATCTTCTTAGCGGCTGACGTGTGGGAATGGAAGCCCCCGTGCCCCCAGAGGTGGTGGGAAGCTTTTGTGTTCTTATGTCATGCTCCGAACATGACCCTATTGGAGGAGCAGTTGGTAGGGGCACACCTAGGGAGTGATGCTGAGGAGCCCCTAGGCATCGGTAGCCTAGGGCTTGTCTTCTTATGCCCGGACCTTGGCTGACATTATTAGCTGGGCAGGAGCCAAGGGCCGGGGAAGCCTTCGAGCCCCAAGCGGAAGCTATGGTTGAGTTAGGCATGGTCGGATCTCTTTGCTAGAGGGTGCGTGCGAGCATGCCTGATGGGCATAGCCCCTGAGCCCTTAGGAGATCCTGAAGGGGTCGATCAGGGGGTCTTCTTTGTTTGCGAACTATTGGACCCGAGGCTTAACATACTTATATGTTAGGATCTCGTCAATAGCTATCTCAGATATCTACAACGACCTCATCCTATGCTGGTGCTGAGGGGCTGATGGATTATACTGCTATGTCATCTATAATCCGGCAACCAAGAAGTTTAAGGAACTACCGCCTAGAATCCATTATGTTTGTGAGGCTCGATTGGGGTCTGATCCGATAGCCTCCTCACACTTCAATGTGATTGAATATATAGAAGAGGAGCAGGATGATGAGTGCAAGGGTGTGGACATCTACTCATCTAAAACTGTAGCATGGATCTATAAGGAATCTAAATGGGGACCAAATACTTGTGTGACAATTGAGAGATCAGAAAAAATGAGATCATTAAAAATTGTGTATCTTAACGGTTGCCTGCACATTATGGGGTACTCAAGGGATTTACCCTCAGATACTTATTGTGGATATGGAGGGAGAGACATGGAGGGAAATTCCTAAGCCGGATGGTTCTTCACCCTCCATCCATCAAGCTCAGGGTCAATTGTGTGTATGTATTGTTCGTGGTCACAATATGTCCAAAATTTCAATCTAGATCCTTGAAGACTATGGTACTAATAAATGGACATTGAAGCATACTATCAGTATTCTAAAAGTGTTTGTAGAGACTAACATTGAATTTTGTTGTTACTACGATGTTAATGAGTACTACTCAATGGTTCACCCACAATGGAATTTGCTTCTATTTGTTGGGGTTGTGGTGGAAAATGACATCGTCGCATATAACATGGACAACAGAAAAGTTCTGCCACAAATCAAAGGTAGACCTTACTATCTTCCCTATGTTCCCATTGTTCTCGGAGTTGGAGTCATTAGCATAGGAGTAAATAAAGTTCCATGATGTATCTCTCTGTCATGACATGTTTAAATGGATCAATGTTGTTTGATTGTCTTGGATGGATGTTGTCATAATTTTATAGCAACTTTAACTTGTTTGTAATGTAAGCTAAGATCTATGCAATGTGTCATATGCGTTCAAACCTATAGAGGTCGGACATTCATTGCGTGTGCAGTAACATTTGAACGCCAATGGCTCCTCTTTGTTTCCAAAAAACACCAATGGCTCCTCTGTAGTAGTGATATATTAACCGATGAGATCTCTTCCGCAACTCCTGCTTGTTTTCCTTCCTTCCTCGAGCCCTCCCATCCCACTACAGATCTAAAATCGCTAGGAATGTGCGGTTGCCTTCTCCAAACTTACTTTACTCTTAACCACCGCTATGGTGAAGGGTGAGCCTTCTACGAAGCACGCATGGGATGGGGATGATGTTGTGCCCATGGTGAAGGACAATGACACCATGCCCATAGGGAAGGAGGATGACGCCGTGCCCGTGGTGAATCAAGATGAAGCTCCAGTGGATCCCTTTGGAGATAGAGATGATTGGGCCATTGGCCTCATGAGTAAGGATTTCTTGAAAATTAGGCATGTGCTACAGAACACTTGTTTGGGCACCCTCAACCCGCCTTGGGAGCAAAAGGTGAGCAGTTACGTCTTCATTTTTCACCAACTCATCGATGTCCTAGAAGAACTGCCAGCCTACCTGAATGAGAATTGTGTGGACAACACATGGTACATCCTCACCTGCTACCAGAGCTAGATAGATGGCTTTGGCACTAGCGTCATGACATAGGGAATAAGCACCGCCCACAACATCGAGAAGAACTAGCGCAACCTGGTTCGTGCTGATGCTGAGCAGGTGACCAACCGCATCACCGCTGACGAGGACAACATTGATGCTAATACCAATGAAGAGGACAAGGATAAGGACAATGATACCAACGGCGAGTAGAGGAGTAAATAAAGTTCCATTTGATGTATCTAATGTTGCATTTGATGTATCTCACATTGCATTTGATGTATCTTCCTTATGTTGGGAGTATGGAGGGAGTACATGTTGTTACTCTTTCCTAGCTGTTGTTGGTTGGTTTTGCCTACAGGTTTATTTCTAGTTCTCTTTCTGATCTGTAGTATTGTAAACATGCATAACGTAATTTATCCGATTAAGTCTTGTGCCGATGTAATGCCTAATGAAGGAGCCACATAGCTATTCAAATTTTATAGCACACGCAAGAAAGTCCGAGCATTGTAAATCTAACCAGGCTGGACACCTCTCATGTTATACAAGGAAACCTATTTTGTATGAATATGTTCATTGAATTCCTAAAGAAACAAAAAAAATTAAAACTAGTTACATGTCTGGCCTGTTCAAATTTACGCTACTTGGACTATCAGGTGAGAATACGGTTTACAAGAAATAGGTAAACGTCATTTCGTCGAATATACTAGAGGGACATGGAGGGGGGAATAGTTGTGATTGTTTCTTGTAGAGTACACATCTGTGGTATGGTAACTAGTTGCCATCTGTAAGCATGATTTCGGTTAGTGTCAAATGATGGAAGGGAAAAGCCACTCATGACTACTACTACTGATACAAATGTTGTGACCTAGTGCACTCCGTAGGCAATAGTTTTACTCACAACTCTGCACTGTATAGTGTCTTTGTATATATTTGGTCAAAATTTAGAATCTTTGAGGGAAGGGGACGCTCCTCCCATATAGAACTTGCACGGTTTCCAAGAGTAAAGTGAATGCGTAGGAAAGCTAGACACAAGAAGTGCATCTTAGAAGAAGAGCTTTTGACCACAATGACACGCTTGTGACTTGAAAGCCTAGTGCGGTTGTGAAGAGGACTCATAGCAGTCAAGGGGCAATTAGGTAGACCGAAGGCAATTTCTCTTGGTCAGAGGAGGAGAGGCAGTTAGCTAGCTAGAGATGGCTATACAATGGGAGTGAGGCCAAGCTTTGTACACACAGGGATGCCAGGGCTGAAATAGGCTTCTGATGTGACCGCACGACGTTCATCATAACTAGTATTCGAGTAGTGAATATTTTAGATGGTTCGACCTTCTGTCATCCAGCGAAGTATGTAGTGCACTCCAATCCAAGTAGTCATAGGCTCGCAACAGCCGAGGGGCAGCAGGTAGCTAGAGATGGTTACATGGTTTCATAGGTTCTGATCGACTGCACTCCCTAGGATGTGGTTGATGCTGCCACTTCGAGAATCCAACTACTAAGTAAAGACGTACCCTTACCTTACTAGTATTACTTCATGCATGAAGCCATAGCTAGTGCAGCTGCTGTTTGTAGCACAGCCAATTAGGCAAGTTCTACTCACATAAAAAATTAATGTTTTTAATGTATGACATGGGGCCAAAGTACTTTTGTCAACTATGAACAAATGCACTAAATTTGCTATGATTTTCAAATGTACAAATGACACTATATACTGAACTATGAGATGAAATGTACAGCGGGCCGACTTTCTTACGTGTGTAGTAAAAAATGTGAATAGAAATAAACATGCAGATCAGAAAGAGAACCAGAAAACTCCGTATTTCCTGGTAATCTGACTGTCTCATCTATCCGGTCGCCTGCCCACCTGGTAATTTGAACCGTGTCATCGTTGCGAGTTCCCACGCCAGTTCATAGTGTATTTAAGAACTCCTACTTTAACCCCCGCTTGGTCGCTGTCGGTGTTTTGAACAAACAACGGTGAGTAAATTTATAATTGATGCGCGTTAGGCCTAGATGGTGCGCTAAAGGACACAAGGTTTATACTGGTTCGGGCTAAATGTCCCCACGTCTAGTTTGTTGCTAGTTGTGTTATTAGCACCGAAAAAGGTTCATAGCAGGGGGTACAAACGATCGAGAGAAGGATAGGTCCCAAGTCTCTGATGGAATGGTCGAAAGGGTTGCCGAGAGCTTAGGTCGTTGCTTAGCTGTGTGTGAAGTGTCATGTGTCCAGCTTATCTATTCAGCGTCTCCCCCTTTAGTGGGGGGCCCTGCCCTCCCTTTTATAGACCAAGGGGGGAGAAGGGGTTACAGATGGGAGAAAGGAGAAAAACCAGGGGCCAAGAAGCCCCTTTGAAGGTGTTGAGCCCTCCTTTTCCGCTGAGCCAGCCTTGCTGACACGGCCAGACGGTGTCAGGGATTGGCACGTTCACCGGGCACCCGTGTCCTGGCGACGCCATGCCCTTACCGGATCAGCAAGTGGCCATGTCCCGTCCCGCCCCTCCGGGCGGTGTGCCGGACAGGGGTGTTGGCCTATGGCCCTATGGGGAGTGGACGGCGCGGTGATATTACGTCCATCATTATAGATGGCATGAGTCTCTTCCTAGACCATTGTGGTTGTCATATGCCTGTGTTAGTATCCACACCCGAGGGCTGATGGCGGCGCCTACAACACCGTGGGACAAAAGTCGGCGCCTGCAACACTATTTGAGCACTGTTAGGTTGGAAAGGGCTTAAAGCACCCGTCCCATCATATGCTGATGGTACCTTCCTACAGGCATGCAGGGCATGGTCCTTGGTATGGTGATTGACTCGAATGTCCTATCGTACCCTGTGTTTGTCAGCATGAAGGTGCAGGGTGCAGTCATCGGGTGAGGCGGAGCTAGCCCTCAGCCATCGGTCGGGACAGAGCCTGTCCTCAGACATCGGGCGAGGCAGATCTAGCCCTTGGGGGTCGGGCGAGGTGGAGCCAACCCTTGCCAACCCTTGGGGGTCATGCGAGGTGAAGCCAGCCCTCGGGGGTCGGGCGAGGCAGAGCCAGCCCTTAGGGGTCAGGCGAGGTGGAGCCAATCTTCTGTCGTTTGGGCAAGAAGCGTAGTAGCGTTCTTGTCTGACCGAAAGCATCAATGTTCGATGGTTATTAGTCTCACCTCATTGGGTACCCTGGTATTAGGTCCCCGACAGTAGCCCCCGAGCCCCTAGGTGATTCGGATAGAATCGCTCGAAGGATATTTCAATTCGCCAGAGGGTGCGCGTGAGCGCACCCGTCGGGTGTAGCCCCTAAGCCCCTAGGTGATTTGGACAGAATCGCTCGGGGGGTGCTTTGGACCCTTGCGGGTAAGGCTATGAGGTTTGGTTTCATCAACCGGAAAGCTTTAAGGGAACCCTGGTGTCCCATTCGCGGGGATTTTGTCTAGGGTCAGCCAGGCTGGGGCTCGACTTCGGATCGAGGCCCTACTGATGCTCGTGTACCTAGGTCCCGGTTGATTACAGGCCCATCCTCTATTGGGTTGGTCGTTGAGACCGTTGGGCCGATCCTTGGACGTTCCAGGCCTAGGTGGGCCAGAGAAGAAGCATTCTAACCCATATCCCCTCTGTGGGAAAGGAGTCCAGTCCGCTTGGGAAGGCGAACCGTCCAGTGCGGTTTTGGTGGGAAAGGATAGGGATCGTGGGCGCATATCTCATGAGGTGATGCAGCGGTGCGCATGGTAGCCTCGAAGATCGAGGTGAACAGTTGTTCTTCTCGCATCCGTTGCCCCTATAAAACCATGGGGTTTTCCCCCAGGGTTCCATATTCCACCTCCTAGCCTTTGCGTCTGACTCTTCCACTGTCAATTGCCTTAGCCTCCTATGTCCGTACTTCCTCCGTTGTCAGCCTCGCATCCATGTCGTTGCCGCCGTCAAGCTCACGCCCACGTCGCAGCCGCCATCGAGCTCGCATCCATGTTTTTTCCTGACGACTCAATGGAGCTGTGTGGTAGATCTGGCATTACCCCTCGGCATTTGGAGGGCCTCGTCCGTCGCAGCCTCCTCCACCCGTCGGCTGCAACTGAAGGGTGGCTACTGCCTAGTGATGAAGACGAGCCATCGCCACCCGAAGGGTATGTCATGTCCTTTGCTATCTTCCATGAGCGGGGATTTGCCGTTCCTGCGCATAGATTTCTTCGGGGGCTATTGGATTACTACCAGGTGGAGTTGCAGCATCTTACTCCTAATGGGGTCCAATATATGGCGGCATTTGTTGCCCTACGTGAAGGTTTCCTGGGGATCGATCCCCACTTCGATTTGTGGTGGCACTTCTTCACCGTCAGCCTGTCGAAGAGGCGGGTTGGGGGGAAAGAGGTGAGTGTGCTGATGGGATGTTCCAGCATTCATCTACGCCATACCCGAGTGAGTGTCTACCCATTGATGCGTCTATTGACCTCCAACAAGGGGTGGCATTCACAGTGATTTTACGTTAGGCATGACGTGAATGCCCCCCTGCCGAAGTATTTAGGGCGCCTCATCGAAGAGGCCCCGGAGTCGTGGAAGTGGGGCGTCCTAACTAAGGAGAAGAAGTACATCACCAACCTTCTCACCGCCCTCCATGCTCTGAAGGATCGGGGCGTGAAGGGGTCGGGGATCATTGTCGCCTACCATGCGAGGAGGGTGGCGCCGCTGATGGCACGTGCGCTTCCCCTGCACCGGATGGTGCCTGGAGTGTCGTTTGAAGGGATGGTGCTTGTCGATGAAGCGCTTCCTCCCTTTGAGGTGGCGCAGCGCATCAAGGAGGTGATGGAGCCTTCGAAGGATTCCACTAGTGTCCTCCTCGGTCATGTGTATCCGGTGCCAGGGCATCCCCCAATGTGGTCGGAACCGGGGTTTTTTGACTTCGTAAGCTTTCTTTCCCCGCGCTCCTCTTTTTGCTTGAATTTCTGACCCCTTGATGCTAACTTTGGGATGGCAGGACCAGTTGAGGAGACTTTCCTTCAAGGAGAGTCTGGTCCCAGTGCCGAAGGACTGGGTCCTGGCGGCGGCGAATCGCACCGCGGCCGAGTGGGACAAGAGGACATGGGAGCTCAAGAAGAAGGAGATGATACAGAAGCAGTAGGCATGTGATCGAGGAGAGGAGGTAAGCAGTGATGATGACGACGACGATGACGACAACAATGATGATGAGGAAGCTACCGACGTGGATTGGGACGTCCTGGAGGATGAGGACATGCTGACAAGTGCCCACCTATCCATGTAGGGGCCCTTCCCATTCCACGCGGAGGGAAGCAAGTCCGTGAGGTCGGCGAGGTGGCCGAACCTCTAGCCCGTCCTCATGGCCGGTGGGAGCCGGAGAGTCCACCGCTTCACATGGGGTGCCGGCGGAGGATCGGTGGGTGGGAGGAGGTGAACCTGCCGCTGCCCCTGAGGTGCTGATGGAGGGAGGTGGCTCTATTGCCGCGCCCCACGGGACGACGGAGGCGGGTGGTGCTGTTGCCCCACCTGAGGCATTGACGGGGAGGGGCGGCTCCGTTGTTGTGCCCTAGGAGATAAGGGAGACGAGCCCCCTACCCGGGAGTAGGGGGTAGGCTCGAAGCAGGCCCGCCCAGATGAGTCGGGGGGGTCTAGGGGTTCATCCCCAAAATGTTCCCGCCACCCAAAGGCGCTAGAGTAAGCCACTGATTCCCTATTTTTCTGCCTTTTTATTTTCCCGCTTTGACCTTACGCCCTTCACCTTCGTGTAGATTCTTGCGGATGGGCCATTCTCTGGGGCTGACGCCCAAGAAGAGCCTTGCCCTCTAGGCAGGACGGACCACGCTGCCCGACATCGCCCTTGTTTTGGGCAGGAGCGGTGCCGATGCTGCGGCCTCGTTGGCCGATCTAGCGGCGCCCGCGCCCATGGTGGTTGCCGAGCAGGCAGCGTCTTCCATGGCGGGCGCAACCCCGCCAGCCAAGAGTCCAGTATCGTCAGCGGATGTGGTCGTGACTGCGCCTAGCCAGGAGCCACCGAACGTAGCCATGATGGTATCCGAGGGGCCGGCGTAGTTCGTGCCTCTAGTGGCTCAAACGACGGCGTTCGACGCGGGCTGGACGGAGAGGGACGTGGCCGGACGGTCCCCAACCCCGATGAGCCAGGCGCATCCGGATGCAGTCGTGATGGCGTCGGCAGGAGCAACGCAGTCCATGCCACCGGAGACCCAGGCAGTGGTGATCGTGACCGCAGCAAGCCCAGCGGGGCTAGACATCGCCATGGCGGCGCCCGAGGGAGCGGCGCAATCCATGCCACCGGCGGCCCAGGCCGCGGCGCCCGAGGTCGGCCCGATGGAGGAGGACATGGCCGGAGGGTCTTCGAGCATTGTGATGGTGGTGGGGAGGACCCGCAGGAGGTCACCCCTAGCCCTATTGTTGGGGGGCAGCCGCTCCCCCACGTGGGGGAGCCATCGCTCCAGTGGATGGCCACCGAGGACCCAACATCAGCCCTTTTCTCGCTTGACGATGCTGCCGAAAGCTTGGAGTGGGAAAATCTTGACATCGGATTCTCGGCTGTGACGAATGCCTTGAACCAGGCCAGTGGTGCCTTGCGCAAAATCCTCATTCCTACTAGCTAGGTATCCACTTGATCTTCTCCCTTATTTTCTTCTTTCTTCACGCATTTCTGTGTTTTCGTATTTTTTATACCGGTCTTCTTTTCAGTGTATCGTTGCTCGTAGCCGAAACAAGTCCTGGTTCCTCCATGAGCAAAAGGTAGAAAGGGACTGCCTTACCGAGGAGGCCCGACTACGAGGAGATGTGGGAGCGCAGCTAGCTGCCGCCCAGCAGTGGGAGGCCGAGGCACGTCGGGACATGGAGGAGATCCATGGGATGTTCGAGGACTTGTCGGCGAGGGTGAAGCTAGACGAGGAGGCGGCTTCCAGGCTTCGAAAGGAGTGGGACAAGCTGCTACAGAAGGATGTCGTGGCCAGTGAGTAGGCCATCGAGCTCCTAGCGGAGTTAGAGACGGAGCAGGACCTCAAGCTGAAGGCTAAGGAGAGGTCCATAGTGTTGCAGCAGAGGGTAGACTGGGATGCCGAAGTGATCGCCTGATTGCTTGAGGAGCAGGATGAGCTACGCTGGACCAAGAAAAGACTTCGTTCGGAGCACGGCATAGCCCTTGAGGATCATGACTGGGACATCTAGGAGCGCGATGAGGAGCGTCGGGTGGTCGACTCCCTCTGGGCGGATCTTGGAACTGCGGTGAACTGAAGGTTGGACGCCGAGAGCATCGCTGCCAGGCTGGACAAGGAGCGTACTGAAGTGTGAGGGATCCTTTAGACCGAGAGTGATGAGCACAACCTTCTACAAGCCGCTGTCGGGGTGGTCATCGATGCCCTGAGGGTGGAGCAGCCGGTGGAACTAGCTCATTCACGGCTCGTGTCGTGGGTATCATGGCGCGGGTGGGCCAACTTGAGGAGGATGCCTTTCACACTGGGATCACCCAAGCCTTCGCTGTCACCCGTTCCCATTATGATCATGAGATCAACCTGGAGGTAATGAGCCAAGGCTTCATGCCTGTCTATGAAGATGCTGAGCTGGACGAGATGGAGAAGGCGGTGACTCCCCTTGTGCGGGACCTAGCGAACAGGCTGAAAGAATCGGTTCTCCCTCCACGGAAGTAGTTATTTGAATAAGTTTGATAAACATTTATCCATAATATGTGAACAAGTGTCGGTTCTTTTATGTCTGAAAATGGATTCGTGGCTTTGTTTCGCAATTTTGTTTCATTTGTTTGGTCTTACCTTCTTCCCTTTTTGCGATGAAAAAAGATTTACACGATCAACCCTTCTGTTTGTTAAGACCATAGGGACCGAGGTGCTTGGGGGAAATTTTGATTGTGCTGGTGATCAAAATTACTGTAGCCGTCTAGGTGTAGGCCTTTTGTAGTCTTACCAATCTGTTCCCCCGAACTTTGCCGCCAGTCTTGGTGCGAGGAAGAGGTCTGCTATAAAGACTTTTTTGAAAAAGGAAAGGAGGTACCCGTACCTTTATTAGCCCCTGAGTGAGATCTGACCCCTTGTGGTTGTTGGGGTCAGATGTTCCTAGAGACCAGAGCGAGGGAAACGAACTTACGTTTTGTATTCGCATGTTCCCCTTACATGGCGATCGCTGCGTGACCGTACGTTCGGCCTCATTGATGGTCCGGCCTTCCCCGAGCCCCCGCGCATGGTGGGGATTCAGTCAAGGGCTGGCTCATTTTGTGACTATCGCCCCATCAGTAGTTTTTCGCAACTGGAGGGGTTAAGGTGACATCACTTGCTTCGATGGCTCGAGTGACGTGCTTCATGAGCTTGCTAACAGGGATGTTTGGGCGGAATCCGATCCCATTGCTTTGCGACAGAGTTGGCAAAGCCCTCGGGTGGCATTATGTTGCTCCTTGCCCCGCCTTCCAATAGATTCCCCCTCAATGGGGTTTCTATGGGCTTGGCGAGGGGCTAGATTGAACTAGAAGGTTGAGATGACCCTATCCGCCTCAATGCGGGTTGGGCAAAGGCCATCGAGGCTCATCTGCATTTTCTCCCCTAGCTCTTGTTCGACACAGGGCGGGCTCGAACCCTGGTCTATCGGTCCGGCTCAAACCCCTAAGCCCTTTAGGGTCTGATAGGGGTCAGCCATGTTTTTGCGTGTTACCCCATCCTCGGTTTCCACAATCGAATGGGCTGAGTTGATGACACTTGCCTCGATGGCTCGAGTGTCGCGCTCAATGAGCTCGCTATCGGGTATGTTCATGTGAAATCTGAGTCCATCATTTGCTGACGGGATCGGTAGAGCCCTCATGTGGCATTTCACTACTTCTTAACCCACCTCCCCGTAGATGCCCGAGCCGTTTGATAGGCTTAGGTGGCCCGTTGGCCTCTCCTCGACGGAGATTCTGTGGGTTTGGCCTAGGGTTAGAATCAAACGAGAAAGGTCGAGGCGTCCCTATCTGCTTCTAAGTAGGGTCGGGCAAGGCCGTTGGGGCTCATCTCTATTTTTCTCCCCCTGGCTCTGTTTGACACAAGGCAGCCTCGAGCCCTTTGTGGGCTGGCCTTTGAACCTCGGTCGGTCGCCGCTCATATTGAATGAGGCGGCTACCACTTCGTGACGCGACACGAAGCGTTGAGATGCAGAGATTTGCATATGCAATGCTTGGATGTATGGTTTTAATGTATCACTAAATTGAAACAAAAGTGGGGTTTGGTAACATTACCTTGGTGATATGAGCAATGGGAAGCTCCAACCAGATGTGTCCATGCGGGGTTTGGGCCTGATGTTTGCGACGAGGTCGACGCAACCTGCATAAGAGTCGCTATTTTTTGTTTTTGTCTCTCGCGGTGATTCGAGCCGCCCGATTGATTTTAGTCGACCTGATAGCTTCTCCCTGAAGGAGGATCTACAGGGAGACCCCTCCAAACCCTTCTCGGGAAGGCGGTAGCCAAGGCTTGCGATGCAGGGAACTATGAGTTCGATTTATGCTGGTGAACAAAAAACACCATAGCCGTCGAGGCGTAGGGTCTGGCGGTTCGTCCAGTTGTATTCAAAGTTTTTATACCCACACACCACGCTTCTGGTTTTAAACGTAAGGAGGGGTCGGGCGAAGAGGGTGATAGATACCCTCGGCAGCCCCCGAGCAATGTCCGTGCCTTTGCTGTTGCTGGGGTCGGAGGCTTGGTAAATGAATTAACACTCAAAGTAAGCAAATAGAGATGCTTATCTTTCAACGGTCGTTCGTTCGTTGTTTAGCCTAGGCCACCCGATCGACCCAGGCGGCCCATTGGGCTCCCCCTGGAGGGGGTTCCATCGTTGGGTCGTTCCATGGTCTTGCCTGGGGAAGCGGAGAGTTGCCTGCATGCGAGCGTGCCCCGGTTCTCACGCCCGAGGCGCATTAGTGGCGGGCCATGCCCAGGCGACATTCTATTTGATCAGGCGACGTCTTGTCGAACAGAGCGCATCCCTCTGGCTCTGTCGCGTCCCCTCAGATTCTGTCAGCATTGATTTCGCATTTGCATTGAATAGGGGAAGGCAGAGAGTTTTTCATCCTAACCTTTCGCCTTTCCTTAGCTGCTGAGCCCCTTCTTTAAATAGGGGGGAAGAGGAATTCTCGTCCCACCTCCACGCCAGCCTCTGAGCCACCACCTCTTCTCCCTCCTTTCCACCAAATGAATCGGTTCCTAAGTAAGAGAGGGTAATGCCAGGGAGAGAAAAACTCATAGATCCGCTCATGAATCTGGAGCATGATGTCGAGCTAGAGGTCATCCAACGTAGATGAGATGGTGCGGGTCACCTATGCTGAGGAGGGGTCCGCTGCTGCTGAAGGAGGAGGAGCACTGGAGGGTGCCGAACATCGTCGGTTTTGCCATCGTGCGTTGCGGCCTTCCTTCAGCAGGAGGCGCCCCCCGCCCAGACGCCGTTGTCGGGGTTATGGCTGATGACGGATGGCGTAGTCCTGGGATGCCTTGGCGGAGGGGCACCATAGTCGCCGGCGTGGTGCTCGACGTTGCAGATGACGGCGCTTTCGAGGATCCCATGGAGCGGTAGGACGTCGCCGATGGAGAGCGTGGTGCGGCGGCCGCAGTAGACGAACTGGCCTGTGTACATGGCCGGATGTTGCCAATGGAGAGCGTGGCGCGGTGGCCGTAGTAGTACTCATAGCAAAGCTGGGTAGAGACTATAATTGAATAAGTTTGTGGGGGGAGCCCCTGAGTGAACAGACCTTTGAATTTAAGAGTACATTAGTCTTTTTCGTGATGAAATTTGTGCAAAGAATGAACAAATTTTCATCTTTTGTTACGGCAAACAGTTTTTTAGCTTCCTCTTTTTGTAGAAGAGGTTTTGGTGCTCTCTGACCCTTCCCATGGCTCATGTGCAAAAAACTAGGAGTGTGGGTGAACTAATTCTGATTATGCTAGTGAGCAAGGAGGTCATAGCCGCTGGGGTGTGGGTTTCCCATAGTCCTACCAGTTGTACTCAGAATTTGCTCCTGAAATCCTAGCCCATAGGACTTGTTACGGGAAGAGTGGAAAACTTAGAGAATGTTTGCCAAGGTAACACAGGAAGTGTTTGCAAGATAAACATACTTGTATTATTTGTATCAGCCCCCGAGCGAGGTCCAACCCCTCGCAATTTGCAGGGGTCGGATGTCACTAAAGATCAGGGATTTGTAAAGACAAGAACTGATAAAAGAAGTATGTGTTTATTTAAGGGTAAAAATGACATAGCTGCTCGATGTTCCAGGCATTGGTGAAGACCTCACCGTTGATGGTTTTCAACTTGTAGGCGCCTGGGTGGAGTACTTCCGCGACGACGTATGGCCCCTCCTAGGGTGGGGAGAGCTTGTGGCGGTCCTTGTTGCTCTGCATGAGGTGGAGGACAAGGTCCCCGATGTTGAAGGCTCGGTCCCGCACCCATCGGCTGTGGTACCATCGCAAACACCTGCTGGTACTTGGCCGAACAGAGGAGGGTGATGTCGTGGGCTTCGTCTAGCTGGTCCATGGCGTCTTGGTGGGATGCCTTGGCCCCCTGTTCGTCGTATGCTCTGATTCTTGGTGCTCCGTAGTCAAGGTCCGTTGGGAGAACAGCCTTGGAACCATAGATCATGAAGAAAGGTGTGTAGCCAGTGGCCCGGCTGGGAGTTGTCCTTAGGCTCTAGAGCACCGCCGGGAGCTTCGACGACCCAGCGTGCGCCGAACTTGTTCAAACGGTTGAAGATCCTGGGATTGAGGCCCTGCAGGAGCATGCCGTTTGCACGCTCGACCTGCCCGTTACATTCGGGGGTGCGCGATAGCCGCCCAATTGATCCGGATGTGTTTGGTCCATCGCAGAATCGAATGAATTTCCTGCCGGCGAACTACGTGTCGTTGTCTGTGATGATGGAGTTCGGTACTCCAAAGCGATGGATGATGTCGAGGAAGAATAGGATAGCTTGCTTGGATTTGATCATGGAGATCGGTCGAGCTTCGATCTATTTTGTAAACTTGTCTATGGTGACAAGCAGGTGGGTGAAGCCCCCGGGCGCCTTTTTGAGTGGCCCAACTAGGTTGAGCCCCCAGATCGGGAAGGGCCACATGATGGTAATCATCTAGAGTGCCTTGGCCGGGAGGTGAGTCTGCCGAGCGTAGTACTGACACCCTTCGCAGGTGCGTACGATGTGCTCGGCGTCGGTTACTGCAGTGGGCCAGTAGAAGCCCTATCGGAATGTGTTTCCAACCAAGGTCCTTGGCGTGGCATGGTGACCGTAGACCCCATCGTGGATGTCACTCAGCAAAAGTCTTCCCTGTTCGCCGGGGATGCAGAGCTGCAGGATCCCAGTGTGGCTCCGTCTGTAGAGTTCGCCCTCTACAAGAATGAAAGACTTGGCATGATGTGCGAGCCATCGAGCCTCCGTCTTGTCCGTTGGTAGTGTGTCATGGAGGAGGTAGTCGAGGTAGGGTGTTCTACAGTCGTCCGGAGGGTCGGGCTCTGCAGTCAGGTCCTCTTCAAGCTCCATGACCTCGGGGTCGGATGGAGCAGTCGGCAGGTCAGCCCTCAGGGCTGGATCAGATGGGCCATCCTTGGCCCGTTCTGACCCTTCATAGCGCACCAAAGGTTCATGTTGGTCACTGGCGAAGACGCCCATTGGCACCGGCTCTCGACTGGATGCGGCCTTTGCGAGTGTGTTGGCCGCCTCGTTGAGGCGCGCCTCGGGACATGATTAAGTTCGAGGCCGTCGAACTTGTCCTCCAGCCATCGGACTTCTTTGTAGTACGCAGCCATCTTGGCGTCATGGAGACTGGACTCCTTCATGACTTGGTTAACGACCAGCTGAGAGTCACCCCAAATGTCAAGGCATCGGATGCCCGGCTCGATGGCGATGCGCAGGCCGTTGACGAGTGCCTCGTATTCGGCCACATTATTTCATGAGGGAAAATGGAGCCGAACCATGTACCTCATGCAGACCCCGAGGGGTGATATGAAGACCAACCCCGTGCCGGCACCCTTCTTCATTAGCGACCTGTCGAAGTACATTGTCCAACACTCTTGATCCATCAGCTCGAGTGCCAATTTTGTGGTTCTTCCTATGGCGTCCTGGCTATGGATGACCTCGCCAAGGGGAAATGACGTCACTACTATCACAGGGTGTGACTCGAAGTAATGGCGTAGCTTCCTTTTGGTGATGAGGACGGCATATAGGAGCATCTGGATTTGGGAGTAGTGGGTTTTGGAGTCGGATAGTACCTCACTGATGAAGTACACCGGCCGCTGTACCTTAAGGGCGTGCCCCTCTTCTTCCTGTTCTACTACCAGGGCAGCGCTGACCACTTGCGTGGTGGCCGCTATGTATAGCAGGAGGGATTCTCCGTTGCTTGGAGGAACTAGAACCGGGGGTTTTGTTAGAAGTAGCTTGACCATGTCAAGCGTCTCATGGGTCTCGGCTGTCCACTCGAAGCGGTCGGCTTTTTTCAGGAGTCGATAAAGGGGGAGTCCTCGTTCGCCGAGGTGTGAGATGAATCGGCTGAGGGCGGCGAGGCACCCTACGACCTGTTGAACCCCCTTTATGTTCTAGATTGGACCCATCCTTGTGATGGCTGAGATTTTCTCTGGGTTGGCTTCGATGCCACGCTCGGAGACGATGAAGCCGAGCAGCATGCCCTCGGGGACCCAAAAACACATTTCTCGGGATTGAGTTTGATGCAATTTGCCTAGAGTTTCGCAAAGGTTTGCTCAAGATCGGCGACAAGGCGGTCAGCCCGTTTGGACTTAACTATGATGTCATCGACGTAGGCCTCAATGGTCCGCCCGATGAGGTCCCCGAAGCAATTGAGCATACAACGCTGGTAAGTGGCTCCAGCATTTTTCAGACTAAACGGCATTGAGACGTAGCAGAACGATCCAAAGGGGGTGATGAAAGATGTCGCGAGTTGGTCGGACTCTTTCATCACGATTTGGTGGTAGCCAGAGTATGCGTCAAGGAAGCAGAGGGTTTCGCACCCTGAGGTGGAATCGACTCTTTGGTCAATGTGTGGTAAAGGAAACAGGTCCTTTGGACATGCCTTATTGAGACCCATGTAGTCGACACACATCCTCCATTTTCCGCTCTTTTTTCGTACAAAAACAGGATTTGCTAACCACTCTGGGTGGTGTACTTCTCTGATGAATCCAGTGGCAAGCAGTTTTGCTATCTCTTCACCGATGGCCCTGCGCTTTTCCTCATTGAAGCAACGCAGGCGTTGCTTCATCGGCTTGGAGCCTAGGTGGATTTTCAAGGTATGCTCGGCAACCTCCCTCGGGATGCCTAGCATATCCTAGGGTTTCCACACAAAGATGTCTTTGTTGTCGCGGAGGAAGTCGGTGAGCGTGCTTTCCTATTCGGAGGAGAGCGTGGTACCAATGCATACCATGTTCCCCTCAGAGCTGCTAGGGTCTATGAGGACCTCCTTGGAGCCCTCTGCCGATTCAAACGACCCGGTCCATTTCTTTGCGTCGGGCGCTTCTTCGACGACCTCCCCCCTGAGGGCGGCGAGTTCCCCGGAGGCGACGATTGCTGTGGCGTGGCCACAGCACTCGACTTTGCACTCGTAGGCCCGCTGGAAGGAGGTGCCGATGGTGATGACCCCGTGTGGGCCTGACATCTTTAGCTTGAGGCATGTGTAGTTGGGGACGGCCATGAACTTCGTGTAGCACGGTCGTCCCAAGATGGCGTGGAAGGTTCCGAGGAACCCTACCACATCGAAGGTGAGAGTCTCAGTCCTGTAATTGGACTGATCCCCAAAGGTAATGGGCAGATCGATCTGTCCGAGTGGTGTGGCCTGCTTTCCTGGGATGACGCCATGGAAAGGTGCTCGGACTGGGCGGAGGTGCGTTCGGTCGACGCCCATTATGTCGAGCGTCTTTGCGTACATGATGTTGAGGCCACTGCCTCCATCCATCAGAACTTTGGTGAGGCGCTTCGGGCCGACGATTGGGTCGACGACAAGCGGATACCTTCCCGGATGTGGGATGGCGTTCAGATGGTCGGTCCGATCGAAGGTTATGGCGGACTCCAACCACCGGAGGAAGAGATGTGTGGCCGGTTGGGCCATGTAGACTTGGCGGCATGCGACCTTTTGATGACATTTGGAGTCATAGGCCATTGATCCTCCAAAGATCATGAGGCAACCATCCGGCGTTGGAAAGCCTCCATCCTTCTCCTCGGCGTCGTTGGCAGTGGGGGCAGGTTCCTTCCCCTGCTCCCCCTTGTTGGCGCTTCCGGCCAAGAACTTGCGCATGAGGCCGCAGTCCTTGAGCAGATGCTTTATGGGGAAGGCGTGGTTTGGGCATGGCCCCTCGAGCATTTTCTCGAAGTGGTTCAGAGTGCCCTCCGTGGGCTTCTGACCACCCTTGCGGTCAGCAGCATCCACGAGTGGGTCCTCGCATCATTGCTTCTTGTTTTTCCTTTTGGCGAAACGATTGGAGGTGCCTTCGCCGGCACCCTCGTCCTGCCTTGCCTTGTCCTCGAGGCGATCGAAGATCACTCCGACCGCCTCCTCTCCTAAGGCATGGCTGGTGGCGATGTCCAGGAGCTCCTTGGTGGTTCGCGGGCCCTTGCGTTCCAGCTTGTGAACCAAAGACTCGCAGGTTGTCCCAGACAGGAAGGCTCCTATCACCTCAGCGTCGGCGATGTTAGGGAGCTCATTGCACTGTCGGGAGAAGCACCGGATGTACCCACGGAGGGTTTTGCTGGCCTTCTAGCAACATTTCTTGAGGTCCCAGGGGTTCCCATGACATTTGTATGTGCCCTAGAAGTTCCCCACAAAGTTCTCCCTCAGGTCCGCCCAACCCTGGATGGCGTCGGATGGAAGGTGCTCCAACCACGCTCATGCCGAATCAGCGAGGAATAGTGGAAGGTTGTGGATAATGAAGTTGTCATTATCCGCACCACCGGCTTGACACGCAAGCCGATAGTCTTCAAGCCAAAGTCCAGGGTTTGTCTCCCCGGAGTACTTAGGGATGTTGGTAGGTGGTCGATACCTTGGTGGGAACGCCGTGTTGAGGATGTGACGGCCGAAGGCCTAAGGGCCTGGTAGGCCGGGGCTCGGGCTCCGGTCCTCACCGCTATCGTAGCGTCTGCCATGTCGAGGATGATAGCCACGGTGGGCCCCTTCCCTTGGGTCGCCGTAGGTGTGCCTACGGGCGTCGATGGTGCTGCGCGCGTCGTGGTTGTGGCCGAGACGTTGATGTACCGGGATTGCAGCACGCTGCCCGCCACCTTGCGATGCTTGGTGGACCGAAGCGTCCCCGACGGGACGCACCGAGGGGGTACGCTGGCTGGCATCAGGCTCGTGTCGCTGAGACATCGAGCTTTCCTCCGGCTATGCTGCCGCACGCTCAAGTAGCGTGCGAATCTCGCGGTGGACCCGGTCATCCTTGGGCGTCGCGGCCTCTGGAAGGCCACGAAGTAGGGCCGTCATGGTGGTGATGTTCTGGCTTGCATGAGCAAAGTGGGGAAGGGTTTCATCATCGGTGATGATCCTTCGGTTCACGTCGTGGGCCACGGCGTGTGCGTGCCCTCCATCTCCATGGCACCTGATCTCCGCGTCGATCTTTTCGTACTCCCGAACAAGCTGATGTTCGGCCTCGTCTATTTCCCACTTTCGGGCTCTCAGCTGCTCCACCCCTACGTGAGGGGCCGCTGCTCCCCCTTTGGCTCCATCACCGAGGTCGCCTACTGGGGTGACCTCCTCATCAGAGGCACTTTCGACATGTCCCTCAGAGGTTTCTGCCATGAAGCATTCCCGGGAGGGATGATGGCTCCCCCTACTGGAGTCAGAACCAGAGTCCGACCCCGGGCCTTCTGCAAGGAGGCCATGGAGGGATTCAGTGACACTTTCGATCATCCCCACGAACTCGTTGTTCATGAGAAATGGGATCGCGCGCTGGGCCACAAGGTGGCTTATGGTCGCCGTGGCGTTACAGAGACCGAATGGAAACGCCGTCTAGGCGCACTGAGTGGAGCATTCCGAAGAGAGGGTGATGTAGCGCGGGGCCTCCCTGGATGGCTGGGGTCCAAGGAAGACGCCCGGCTGGCCCTCAAGCCTCCGGTAGCTAAAGTTGGCAGATGGGGGAGACTGGACGGCCGCGTGGGCCAGCGCCAACTCTCCTCCCAGCGTGACAATGAAGTCTAGGCCACCGAAATGCACGTGTGCGCCCAGGACCCAGCTGATTGCGTGGTTAGCCATCCAATGCCTGATTTGGAACGCGCAAAGGGCCCCTACCTAGCACGTCAACTGTCGGTGTTTCGAACAAACACCAGCTAGTAAATTTATAATTGATGCGCGTTGGGCCTGGATAGTGCGCTAAAGGACACAAGGTTTATACTGGTTCGGGCTAAATGCCCCTACGTCCAGTTTGTTGTTGCTTGTGTTATTAGCATCGAAAAAGGTTCATAGTAGGGGCTCAAACGATCGAGAGAGGGACAGGTCCCAAGTCTCTGATGGAATGGTCGAAAGGGTTGCCGAGAGCTTAGGTTGCTACTCAGTTGTGTGTGAAGTGTCATGTGTCTAGCTTATCTGTTCAGCGTCTCCCCTTTAGTGGGGGGCCTTGCCCTCGCTTTTATAGACCAAGGGGGGAGCAGGGGTTATAGATGGGAGAAAGGAGAAAAACTAGGGGCCAAGAAGCCCCTCCGAAGGTGTTGAGCCCTCCTTTTCCGCTGAGCCAGCCTTGCTGACATGGCCAGACGGTGTCAGGGATTGGCACATTCGCCGGGCGCCCGTGTCCTGGCGACGCCATGCCCTTATCGGATCAGCAAGTGGCCACGTCCCGTCCCGCCCCTTCGGGTGACATGTCGGATAGGGGTGTTGGCCTGTGGCCCTGTGGGGAGTGGACGGCGCGGTGATGGTACGTCTATCACGTTAGATGGCGCGAGTCTCTTCCTAGACCGTAGTGGTTGTCGTATGCCTGTGTTAGTATTCGCACCCGAGGGCTGATGGTGGCGCCTACAACACTGTGGGACAAAAGACAGCGCCTACAACACTATTTGAGCAGTGTTAGGTTGGAAAGGGCTTAAAGCGCCCGTCCCATCGTATCCTAACGGTACCTTCTTACAGGCGTGCAGGGATGGTCCTTGGTATGGCGATTGACTCGAATGTCCTGTCATACCCTATGCTTGTCAGCATGAAGGTGCAGGGTGTAGTCATCGGGCGAGGCGGAGCTAGCCCTCAGCCATCAGTCGGTATGGAGCCTGTCCTCAGACATCGGGCAAGGCGGAGCTAGCCCTTGGGGGTCGGGCAAGGCAGAGCCAGCCCTTAGGAGTCGGGCGAGGCGAAGCCAGCCCTCAGGGGTCGGGTGAGGCGGAGCCAGCCCTCGGGGGTCAGGCGAGGTGGAGCCAGCCCTTGGGGTCGGGCGAGGCGGAGCCAATCTTTCATCATTCAGGCAAGAAGCGTAGTAGCGTTCTTGTCTGACCGGAAGCATCAACGTTCGATGGTTATTAGTCCCGCCTCATTGGGTACCCCGGTATTAGGTCCCCAACAGTCCCCTCCCCTGCCTCCTCCTCAATCAATGTAAGTCGATCGGGCCGTGCCACCTCTCTAGCCCTCTGTCTCGCCGCCGTCCACACGCCGTAGCTCCATCGATGCACACACCGTAGCTCCATCCATGCCACCACGCAAGCCCTAGATTGGCCTCCTCGCGCTCTGTATCGTGCTACGTCGACACTGGCAATCATGGTGGCGAAGCAGCACCCCACGTCACTATTGCTGGCGCTCCCTAATGAGCTGGCCATTGAGATCGCCAGCCACCTCATTGCCACCTCGAAGCGGCCCATGGATGTGCACCGTATCTGCAGCAACCCCGCCATCGGTCGGCATGTGCACTGCACCAGTGCAGCCGCGGGCTAGGGTGGGATGATCTCGGCAACTACTACACCCTCCTTGATAGACTAACCCAACTCGACAACCCATAGGATTCCTTCCTCACCGGGATACCAATCGTATTCGAGGAAAACCACAGGCCCCGGCCATGCCTTGATAATCTCGCCAGCGCCGCCGATGGCGGGCATAATCTGGTGCCCTATCTAGTCGCCATATTGCTCTAAAGGCACAATGGTGATGCCCGCGATGATGGCACTGTGAGGCAATACATGAAAGAGTGAATTACTCCCTCCGTCCTGAAATATAGTGTATTATGGCTTTAGTAGTACTTTTCAGTGAACGCACAGTGTTTTTCTCTCACAACAAATCAGCATAAGCACCATCATAAGCCAAATTTCCTTGTTCATTTCGCTGAAATTTGGCTTATGATGATGCTTATGCTTATTTGTTGTGAGAGGAAAACACTGTGGGTTCGCTAAAAAGTACTGCTGAAGTAGTTCAAGCTCCTCAAATATAGTGTATTCTATAGCTTTTGATTTTCTGTTGTTTTGTTTCAATTTCATTTGTTTCCTTTAGGGATTCAACGAAAGTACTCATACGGAATAGGTTTCCTTGTATAACGTGAGATGCGTCCAGCCTGGTTAGATTTATTATGCTTGGACTTTCTTGCGTGTGCAGTAAAATTTAAATAGCTATGTGGCTCCTCCTTTAGGCATTAGATCGACGCGAGACTTGATCAAATGAATTTCATTATGCATGTTTACCATACTACAGATCAGAAAGAGAACCAAAAAGAAACCTACAGGCAAAACCAACCAACAGGGGCTAGAAACCGGCTACCAAATGACCAAAGGACTTGATCTACACCATGCTCAACAGAGTTTAACCCACCTAATACAAAGTTGAACAAAAGTAAACACAGACATGCAGAGGGCTAAAAAAGACACGCCAGCCCCTCAATACTGCAGCAGCAACAAAGATCCTTGGCAATTAATATGGGCGTTCTAGTCTTTTTTAACTACTTTAGTCTCTTTTAGTCACCTAAACCAAAGACCCTAGAATCTTTGTTGTTAAACTTTAGTCCTATATTCTCTTGTTCTTGGAGTCCTTAGTAGAGGAGTAAATAAAGTTTCATTTGATGTTATGTCATGTTGCATTTGATGTATCTTCCTTATGTTGGGACTTGGGAGTTTCTTACGTGTCAGACGCGTCCAAACGAGGAAAAACTATGGATGATACTGTCAGACGCGACCAAATGTTGAGAGGTCAGACTTTCTTACGTGTGCAATAACATTTCAACACCAATGGCTACTCAGCTCTGCATTAGATAGGCGAGGCTTGCTCCTTGTTGCAAGGTTCTTGCAAGTTCAACAAAGATTGACAAAGACACCAAGGCAACAAAAAAACAAATAGAAACCAAATGACCTTAGCTACACCACACTCAACAGAGTTCAACCCACCTAATACAAAGTACCACCCCACGACCAATGACCAATGAGGCGTTTGCATGGTTTGGCGGTGCAGCTTGGCCACGTCACGTCAATGCGACGGGCTGTGAGGCGACATCCCTGCTGCAACAGGCTGCTGATGCCATGTCGGCCCCTCAATTTGAGAGTCCTAAGTGCATCTGTATTTGCGTCAGGATCATGCACAAATACGCACAAAATCACAAGAATGGTACACAGATATATAATAAAAGGTTCTGAGCTTTATTGATATCTAGAAATAAGGTCTTACAATAGTGGCCCAAAGGGGCATGGTCATGGGCTACATATCTAGCGAAAGACTACGGCCGTGAAACGACATTATTGGTGGTCTCTAGAGCGGGATTATTATACAGTGAAACACACCCCAAACCAGTATAAATCTCTGTCTCATGTGCTACCATCTAATTCGGCCTACGCGATTACATTGCTAGATATTGCTGGAGCAAAACAATCTGACACAATGTAAACTGATTTTTAAATTCTTCATCAATCTATGAATATCTCCTTGTATATGATTCAGCTGTAGTATTCAACATAGGTAGATTTGGAATGTAGGTAATTGGGTTCTTTCGGCGTGACTTAAAATCTGCCTCCAACTCATTTTCATGAAGAACCTTCTCACATTCTACAAGGAGTTCCGAAAGACCGAGTTTCCTACTCATTTTCAGCGGATGTCTGTTGTAAAAGAGTCACGGTATATAGCAGCCCACTTTGCCCTCAAAGCATATAGGTTTGCCATCCATGAGTTATTCTCAAGGTTGTATTTAGCCAGCAATTCATGTCATTTCTATATGAAGTAAACCTCTGATCTATCTTCGTACACACATTTCTTGAAATCTGGTAGGAACTTGTTATTCGACTCATGAATGACAAGACTAAGATGTTTACTAGCATTTAATCAGATGTGCCACAAACAAAGACGGTGGCTAGTATTTGGGAATACATAAGCAATTGCGCCTGCCATTGCCGTGTCTTGATCAGTGAAAATTCTGCTTGGGTGCTTTCCAGGCATTGCTGTGAGGAAGGTTTCAAAAATCCAAACAAATGATTCAATAGTTTCATTAAATAGAAGCGCACACCCAAAAATTAATGTCTACTTGTGATGGTTGGAGCCAAGAATTGGAGCAAAAGGCATGTCGTGTCAAATGACACAGCATCACCAAAGCATTTGGAATCCATGATAGACTGACCATGTGCACAAAAGAAATTTGCAATACGACCATCCTCCTTGTCTACCTGAATCGCATAAAAAATTGTAGGATCATGTAGCTGTTTATTTCTCAGATATTCAGATAGTGTTTGTGCATCATTGGTTTCTAAGTACTATCTGCGTTCGCAACCAATCTCATTATTGCAATCCATCTTAGACATAGGCATTTTGTCTTCCCCTCCATAAAACTCCTTCATGAATTCATACACTTGGGCTGGCTTCATTCCGGCTTTCTGTATCTGCCCATTTAACTTCGTGTCTACCTCTATGACTTGTCGTTAGGACCTCAGTTTGTGTGACTTATTTGGACTAGCAAGATAATGGTTGTGCTCTACTAATACCTTTTCCACGGTCCAAATCCCCTCCCTGCTGATGCTAAACTAAACATGAGCATCACAAACCGTCCTTGTGATGTCCTTCTGTGACAACTCATTTTCTCTATGTCCCTGGTTACTGCAAACTATATGTTACTGACATAAAGTACTATCTTGGCGGTGCTTTGTCTTGCTCTTTCTAATACTGAACCCAACCTTACCGACATAGGTGTTGTACATCTCATAAGCCTTTTCCTCTGATGGATAAGTCATTCCAACTTCAGGAGTGATCAAATTTTTTCTAGCTTTATCAACCACATCCTGTACATAACAGTTGTCACTTAAAGTTGTAACATAACAAAACAAAACATCATATATCCTGTCAAGTTTGTTACTTATATTTTTATTACCTTAGCATGTACTTCATCCTCTATTGATCCAGACATGTTACCAATGCCATGCACACTGCCATCAATACTGTCGATGGTTTCTACTCCCATGGTAACCGACACAGTGTTCTGTAAAAATATGTGCACTATATTCATGACCAAACAACAACATAGATGAAAAGGCCAGATCATCTAAACGAATACACAAGCTGTGTTAGCTGATCTTCGTCATCTCCACGAGTACCACCAACACCATCAATTGGTAATGCGCATAAAGCCTAAATCAGAGAAGATGTTGCCATTAAGTACGATGTCTTCTTGGTCTCCAACGCTGGCCATAGAGGTTGATTGATTCATCAAAGTGCGGCTGCAGCGGTGTGCAACTCCCTGCACGCAGCGACGGCATGCAACTGCCTGCAAGCAGCAGCGGCGTGTGCGACTGCGTGCACTAAAAATTCAGTGGACTCTGGGCTCATTCCGTCGAGGCTGAGCCCCCTCCCTAGATGCACGACGCGTGGCCTGGCTTCTAATCAGACGACCAGCGTTCACTCGGCTCCCTGGCAGCTCGTATACGCATGTAAGGCCGGCTTGCTCCTATCGGCTCGGCTCCTCCAAGGTAAGCTCCTACAGATGCGATTGAAACTAGGCAAATAGATGGTGCCGTCATCGGCATGCAGACAGTTGCACGCTGCAGCCTCCGCCGTGCAGGCAGTTGCACGCCGCCGCCTCCGCCGTGAATCTAGGCGGACCACATCCCACTTCCCCTGGCCAGATATAACGTCATGCTAGGGACACAATGGTTCGCGTCATTGGGCCCAATCCTAACGGGTTTTGGCGCCCTCACCATGTCATTCTGGCGTTAGGATCCACTATCTTCGCTGAGCCACATGCCCTGCCACCTCCTCGCTCCGGTGACCACGACATCACCATGGTGCTGGGCTCGCAGCCGGTGGACGTATGGCCATAACGATACCTGGCGATCCACTTACAAGGATGGGTTGGAGCACCAGTGTGCCGCCATGCAAGGATGCAAAACTATTAGAGTATGGGTTTTCGACACTTTGGTCAAAAAATAAATTTTATAAGTGGCTTGTAGTAGTTCTTGGCGATGTCTAGTATATATGTGTGACTAATGCTCCTTACTAGAAGGGGAGGCCATGTACGTAGGCACCAAGCAGTGACACCCATAAGTAATGGTTATAACTAGTGCCTCGTATATATTATATGCACCTCGTTCACTTATTATTACTCATGTGTCGTTGTTTTGTCGACCGACTAATGAATTTGTATGAATGCCGTGCTGCTCCAGGAATACGACTGTAGCATCCAAAAGACATAAGGAATTATATTGGTTTAGGCCGGAGCCCCACGTCTAGTCTCAGAGAAGATCGAGTGCGTGTTCCTCGGTTGAATGCTCCGAAGTTCTTACATTGGGGTTGCAAGAAGAGTGAAAGGGGTAGGAGAGTGGAGAGGGACTGCCTGAATGAAATCTCGAGAGTCCGTCCCCTTGGATGGGTGCCCTGCCTGCCCTTATATAGAGTCTGGGGCCAGGCCAAATACAAAGAAGGAGGTTCTCCCGATCGTGCGGTCGTGAGCCTGAGGGAGGGAAACTAGCTAACTTGGCTGGCAAGGAAGGTGGTCTTGTCTTGGTGTAACGCTTGTCCGGGCGTGGTTGTGGTCATGGTCTTGTGCCCACGTCATGGTATGGGGTGGCATAATGCTACTGTGCCAGCTGTGGCGGCACTATTGGCACAGTTGTGGTTCGCCAGCCATCCTGTGCGACATGGTATTTGTGGTGGCCTTCGTCATCATCTCCTGATCTCCCAGGGGCATCGTATTGTAGTTGGTAGCCGCCCCTAGGTCGTTGGTTGTCTCGCTGCTTGTGCAGCTACTGGCCATGATCTCAGGCTCCGGGGTCGTGGCCCTCGTTGGCCTAGACGGCCAGCCGCGAGCCTCATCCCGTAGTGGGTGGGACCGTATGCCCGTCGCATCAGGCCGTATCTGCACGGTGGTCAACGTATTTGTCGTCACCGCCAGTCGGTCCTGTCTTATCTGCGGCATGGCATAGGGATGGCGCCTCCTCCGAGACGGTTGTCCCCTCGGTCCTGGCGGACTGAGTGGGTGCGCCTGTCCTTGTCTAGACAGTTTTACCTGGTGAAGCTCGACCCCTCCTCGCCTCTTCTAGGGGTCAAGACGAGAGAGGTCGTGCGACGCCATGAGGTGTGTGGTGAAGGGGAAAAGGGAGAGGTCGTGGCATTCGGCCCATGCCCCAACAACTTAATTGGGCCGCGGTTTTTCAGGCTTGTTCCAGCTTACGTAAGGTGGGCCACCTGAGCGGCTAACTAATCGGTGCCTTTAGATACCCGGTGTATCATAACCCCGACATCATGTCTTAGAAATGATGTCGATCACTAGAAGAATTGGATCAAAAGCTACTGCGACATTAATCCATGATGGGAATGCTAGGAACCATCCCCAAGTGTCAAATATTGCTCGCCAATTTCTCATGACATAATTGTGCCTAAACAGGACTCATACTTCACCAGACATACGTTACTCATCAACACAAGACATCTCATTGTTTATTATTACATATATATTGAGTAGGACACTACAGAACAAATTCATCACAGACGCGTACATATATGAAATCAACCATGAAAGCAAGTTGAGATGTCACACTCGCTCTCGCTCGCATTATTCAATTGATGTTTGCCTTTCATATATCAAGGCATAAAAAAGTATAGAGGTAGCCTTTGCTAGGCAACCTAGCCAATACGAGGAGGCAGCGCCGGCGGGGCAGAAATGCGATAGACATTGTATGCATTGTCCATGTAGCAGTTGATAAGAAGGCGTACAACGTCTCCATCACCTTCTGGTGGCTCCGAGTCGTCGTTAACTATGAGAAGAAGCGCTTCTATATCTGTCCGCTCTTTCATGATTCTCCAAGTTGCATCTGGAACGCTCCAGCCTACCAGTTCGGGCCACGTTGTCCTCGAGCCAGCAGGACCAGGAGCAGGGGCAGCCATGATCACGTACTATCCTTAGCTTTTCTCTACTTTGAAACTGTTAGAATACCAATAAGAATCAATAATATAGCAACATTGTCATAATCAATAGAAACATAACATGTTGTTTCAAACTAATGCTATCATAGTTTGGTACTAAGCAGATGTCTTAATGGAATGCACTACATACCAACCGAGCAGCAGACTGTCTATTAAAATGTTAAAAGGAATTTTTTTGAAAGCAATAACTAACAAAAGAAATATATGACAACCTCTGCAGAAGAAGAAGAACGCAGTAGCCTATGGCGATGATACGTGCTCTATGTAAATGTGCATATATACACACTGACATTTGTAGTGTAGCTTGGCTCTTCTCGGTGAAAACAATATAAGTGTTTTGTCCACAGTTAATTAGGAAACACCGTCATAGTGCCCTTTTGCTGCAAAAGACGATAGTTGTCGACAATAACAATGCATGCAATATGTTCACTTTAACTTAGTAAACATCATCGTTGATGTCATACACACTGATATTTGTACAGTAGCCTGGCTCTTCTCAGTGAAAACAATGTAAGCGTTTTGTGTTAATTAGGAAACATCATCATGAGGTCGTTAATGACATCAGAATGGGAATTTAAATATCCTATGGTGACTGTACATGCTCTGGATACAGGTGTTTGTGACCATACGCCTTTGCTACTTTGCTTAGTAAATATCACCATCATATATGGTCCTACTTAGTAAACATCATCCTTTATATGGTGCTACTTAGTAAAGATCATCGTCCCCTTGTCGTTTCTCAGCCAGGCTCCACCGTACTGTCCGTGACATTTCCTCCCTTGGCCATTCCGCTCTTGGTGATAGCGAAACCTGGGAATCGCCTGCAAATGAAACGACACTCACCGGCACCTCGCCTAATCTACAAACTTACTATTTTGATCCAAGCTCCGATGAAATAAGATCAAAGCAGCCTAACCAGATGGTGGAACCGGTACTAACGAAAGACAACTAAACAAGAGATAAACTATGGTACTAATGCTGAGAGCAAGCACCTAAGCTCACTAACGATGGACAATAATGAACTAGAACTTGAACTACAAACTTACTACGTCGATGCACGCATCATCACCGCCGGATTGTACGCCGGGCCGACATCGATGGATGCATCATCACTACCGGATGGTACACCGGGCCGGCGGTGGTAACATACCATCACTGCTGGATGATATGTCGGACCGACAGTGGTAACATACTGTCACCGCCGGTGCGCAACCGGCGGAGTAAAGGTCACCGATTACCACTGACTTACAGCAACGGTGGCCAAAAACATTGGTAATGCGGGTTCTAGAGCCAGTGGTGATTACATTTTTGTAGTAGTGTATGTCATGACACGCTGAGTGTCAGGCTGTGTCGACTTGGACCGGACTCCACCAGGTGCACCTTCTGGAGGCTTCGTGGTGGCTAAGGTGGCAGGTTTGAGGGGCTGATGTGCGGGTTCGGGAGCCCCTGAGCACCTAAAGCCAATGGAGGAGTTTGTCTTCTTGCGTCATGCCCCATGTGTGACCCTATCGGAGGAGCGGTTGACAGAGCCGCGCCTATGGGGGAGTGCTAGAGAGCCCCAAAGTCTCCGTGGTTCGGGGCGCCCCTTTCGTGCCCAGGCCATGGCTGGCGCCAAAGGCTGGGAGGGAGCCTAGGATTGGGTCCAGGCTTCCGTCGATCGGGAGCCCGTGGCTCGGGCGAGCCCCCGAGTCCTGAGCAGAGGCAGTGAGCGTGCTGGAGCTTGGCCTGATTTCTTGCTAGAGGGTACGCGTGAACATACCAGATGGGTATAGCCCTCGAGCCCCGGGCGATCCAGGAGGGGTTGGTCTGGAAGCCGTAAACCTGAGGCTTGACATACCCCTATGTTAGGATGTCATCACTACTCCTATGTTAGGATCTCGTGACCATGCACGACACGTCTCTATAGCTAGAACGCCACAACAACATTATGGTAATCGTGACCAATGGCCAACGCATCTCCCTTGCCTGGTCATGTTATGTAAGACACCCTTCTCCATCGATGGCGAAGCATTCTAGGTAGGCCACTTCCCACTTCCCCTGTCCAGATATGACGTCTTGCTAGGGACACAATAGTTCGCGTTATTGGGCCCAATCCAACGGGCTTTGATGCCCTCACCATGTCATTCTAGCGTTAGGATCACCGTGTTAGCTGGCGTGGCTTGGCACGTCTGCCTATCCTAGCTTTACAGGCCTACACCAGCTACAACCTCTTGGAGGCTCTGCTCGCCGAGTTTTCCCCTAACTTCGCTGAGCCACATGCCCTGCCG